>NC_063337.1:101160218-101241489 GCF_021869965.1 Rhincodon typus | reverse complement strand
CTGCTGTGTTCATCCAGCTCTACACCTTGTTATCTCATGTGAAATGTATGGTTCTGATGCAATGTGCTTGATCAAACTACTCAATGTTAAGCAAAGCACAATTTACTTAAACACTATATTTAAAATACAAACAAAAGAAAAAGGAATTTAGAATAACAACTATTGGAAAACTTATCTGAATAATAGATGCAGTACCTATTACTAATTAAGTGTTCCAATATAAGAACATCCCATAAACATACCCTTGGCAAAAAGGCAAATTCAGGTACAGATTCTTACATGCAGTTCTCCAATCCAGGAGGAAGAAACATCAAGAGAAAATTCAGAGAGCGTAGCAGCCAAGAGGCACTCGCTGAAGCTTCCAACTTTGTTGAGACCCCAAAGACTTTTGATGTTACTGAATAAACCAAAACCCAGAAATCTGGATCTGTGAGAGCTGGCCACACCCATACAGGCTGCTTCTATTGTTCCAACTTAAAAAAGAAAGCCGAAAAAACACACAAGTTGTTTAATTAAGCCATCTACAGATAGTGAGTTTTGCACCTCTGTCTTACAACCTCTCTTTAAAACAAACAGGACAAAATAACTGTTTAAAGCGACAGCATTGTCACAATAGTTACACAATACTCTTCCTCCATCCACTCTGACATCGCATCAAAGGTTACATCAAGTGCAGCTTGCACAAGAAGGGTTAGATTAAGCTGGCCCTATAGGACAGGTGAGTGGTTAGGGAAGAAGCCTGAAATGGCCAGGGAAAGGAGGTGGTGGAGGACTTGTCACCTTCAATGGCAAACAAGGTCAAAGCATGGCCAGAGGCCAATTGAGCCACTTAAGACAATAATTAATGGCCTCGTCCGACCATTGCTGGCATTCTACCAGCACCAGTTTGCCTATCCACCGTGCCTATTGAACCCTGGGTGATGGCCTGCAGGTTTGTTGGTTTTGGTGGTTCACAAAGGAGCAATCCCACAGCCACTCGAACCCAAATAGCAATGCCCTGGTCCTCACCAGTAGCACCTCTTGTATCAGCTATTTGCCATGCTTCTTCAGTACGTTTGCTCCATTAGTGATGGGTGAGCCACTAACACCTTCAGACAACATACGCTTGAACCCCCAATTTCTGATTAGCAGCGGTTTTGTATTTCCCATCAGAATTGTCACATTTATTGCTCAGTATAAAGGTATAAATATTTGTTATGTGGGCTCTTGTCCTTCACGCTGCTAATGGTGCAAGGTTGAAGGTTAAAGGAATCTATGAATGATCTATTTGAACTTAGCTCTTCCCTGGTCAGCTGGTTACTTTGATTATCTATTGTTCACAGTTCTTAAGGAAGACCATAAATGGCCAATTTACTTTCTTTTAATTGAGCGCAATGTTAATTTTTTATGTAGATTTACAAATTCACCATTTAAAGATAATAACACAGAGGAGCTGGACATATATGTTTTACATAGACACATGACCTTCATTTCATTGCTGACTGTCTCAGGATAAAAACTAGAAAATCAATCCCATTTTGTCAGTGCAGAGTGAGAATGAAAATAACTTTCTTACTGACAAATCTCATCACAGGGTCAAATGTGGGAGCCAGTCCCACTTTGGTAGGCAATAGGACCCAGGGTGATATATTGCTCATTTGGTGTCGGCAGTAACCATTGCGGTATCACTAAGGACAAGGCACATAATTTGTGGCACCCTCTCAAAACTCAGGAATGTCTTGGGGAGGAATCTGAACCCAATGACTGGACTGGGGACAAAAATAGAAGTTGCTGGAAAAGATCAGCAAGTCTGACAGCATCTGGAAAGAAAAATCAGAGTTACCGTTTTGGGTGCGATGACCCTTCCTCAGAACTGATGGTAGCTAAGAAAATGTTGGTTTATATGCAGAAGGTAGGGTGGAGGAAGGGTCAGGAATAAACAATAGATGCGGACAGAGCCCAAAGAGAAAGAAGAGCAGTTGGACAGACAAAGGCATTGATAACGATCTCGCTCGGAGACTAACAATAGGTAGTGTGTGATGGCAGACTATGTGATAACAAGGCCTGGTGTATGGGGTAGGGGGCTGGGACATGGGAGAGTTTAGGCCCTAAAATTATTGAACTCGATATTGAGCCCGGAGGGCTGCAGTGTCCCCAAGTGGAAAATGAGGTGCTGTTCTTCCAGCTTGCGCTGACCTTCTCTAGAACACTGCAGCAAGCCTGAAACAAAGACATTAGCCAGGGAATAAGATGTTAAAGTGGCAGGCAACTGGAAGCTCAGGGTCTTTTCTGCGGACAAAACTTAGATGTTCTGCAAAGCGGTCACCCAGTCTACGCTTTGTTTCCTCAATGTAGAGGACACCGCACTGTGAGCAGCGAATGCAATAGACTAGATTGCGGGAAGTGCAGATGAAGTGTTCTTCACCTGAAAGTTATGTTGGTGCCCTTAGATACTGTGGAGGAGGAGGTAAATGGGCTGATTTTACACCTTTGGCAGTTGCATGGGAATGTGCTGTGGGGCTGTAGGGGGTGTGTTGGAAGTGAAGGAAGAGTGTCCCAGAGGAAATAAACCCTGCAGAAGGCAGACAAGGGTGGGGAGGGGAATATGAATCTCGCTAGGGGTGGCAGAATTGACAGCTAATGATCTTCTGGATATGGATGCTGGTGGGATGGTAGGTAAGGACAAGTGGAACCCTATTGCTGTTGCGGGAGGGAAGAGGAGAGGTGAGGGTGGCAGTGTGGGAGATAGGTCGGTCCCGGTTGAGGGCCCTGTCGACAACTGAGCTGGAGAATCCTTGGTTGAGGAAGAAGGTGGACATTTCGGACCTGCCATGTCGAAGTTGGCCTCATCTGAACATATGTGACAGAGATAGAGGAACTGAGAGAATGGGATGGAGTCTTTACAGGAAATGGGGTGGGAGGATGTATAGATCAGGTAGCTGTGAGAGTCCATGGGTTTATACTGGATATTAGTGGCCAGTCTATCTCCAGAACGGAAGCAGAGATGTTGTGGAAGGGAAGGGAGGAGTCAGAGATAGTGAGGGTAGGGTGGATTGGGAAATTGTGGAGAGATAGTGGGCGGTCATGGAGGTCATGAAGTGTTGGCAACATCATTGTCTTGGGGGCAGTGGTTGGCGTAAGTGATGGGGCACCCAAAGAAAAGTCACATTGCTCTTCCACCCCTGATACTTAGTGGGGTTTAACCTGGCAGATTCCCAATGCATAAGGTAGAAAATGACCTTTAATTAAGTGGTTTAATTGACTGCTAAGTGGGCAGTCATCCTGCCTTTTTTTCTGCCAGTGGCCTGGGGAAGACATCAGGTATGGTCCTGGTGCACTACCTCCCAACTATGTTGCCAGACCTTCCATTTTCCAACCCATCACCAATAGACCAGAAAAAGATCTGTGCAATATGCCACACATACTAACAAGCAATAGGAAAGTACACAATGTAATAGGTGATTTTGAAAATATATATTTGAACAGCTTTAAAACGCTTCAGATATAATTGTCAATATAGACTGAGCATGAGAGGGGAATTAGTATGAATACTTCACTTTGACTCTGTTATCTCTTTTTATTTCTCAAATGTTGTCTCAAATCATTAACACTATAGTATGTGCATTATTCTCCAGAAAATTAAACAGAAGAATGATTTTATGAGGATGTTTTAGCACATCATTTGTATTGTGGCTGGAACAGTCATTATAATGACTGTTTTGAGACCCTAGCTTTAAGACGGCCTTTAGACTAATAATTTAAATTATATGACATTTAGCCAATTCTACCAGCACATTCCACCTCCATCCCTTCTCTAGCCTCTTTCAAAGAAATGCTTGAATTTATATAGAGTATAACATAACACCAGAATATCAAAAGTTGCGTCACAGCCAATTAATTACTTTTTAAGTGTGGTTACAGCAGTAACATAGACAAATCATTTCAAATTTTCAAACAGCAAGGTCCCACAAGCCACATGGTGAAAGCTACTGTTTTGATTTTTTTTTCGAAAGTGTTGTTAGTTCAGGGATAGATATTGGCAAGTTATTGGGAGAACCTGTGTTTTGCTTTCAATATTGCCGTAGGATAATTATGTTCATTTGGTGTTGGGGGTGGGAATAGAAAGTGCTTTAATTGAATGCATCATCCAAAAGAATACACTGAAGTGCCAGTCTACATGATCTAACCATTCTGTTATTGCTGTTTGTGGGCCATTACTATGAACAAATTAGCTGGCTTCATTCCTATGCAGGAGAAAGGGAGGCAGTGAAATCAAGGAAGGAAAGGGAGGAGTCAGAAATAGACTAGATGAAGGCGAGAGAAGAATAGAAATTGGATGTGAAATGCATTAGTGCTTTTTGGTTTCAGATGACAGCAAGAAGCAGCACCAAAAACATCACCAATGCATCGGCAGAAGAGATATATGTGGAAGCCTGGGTAGAACTGGAACAAAGAGATTGCCACATACCTCACAAAGATACATGCATAACTGGGACCCATGTGGATTCCCATAAAGGTATCTTTGACTTGAAGAAAGTGAGCCGAATTAAAGGAGAAATTGTTCAATGTGAGAACAATCTCAGTCAGGCAGACGAGGGTGGTTGTGATGATGACTTTTGAGGCCTCTTCAAGGAAGAAGCATAGAGATTTTAGACAATCTTGATGGGAGTAGGACGTGTAGGGGGACTGCACATCCATTGGTGAAGAGAACGTGGTCAGGGACCAGAAATTGTGGAATCAATGTATAACATCTGAAGAAACACAATGTAAGTGGAAATAAACTGAACAGGGAGTAAAAATGGTGTTAAGATACCAAGAATTCGGCTCAGTGGAGCAGGAACAAGCTGAAATTATGGGTTTGCCAGGGCAGTCCTATTTGTGGATTCTGAGATGGAGGCAGAAGGGACTGTGCAGGGTTGATGCACTATGAGCTGGGAGGTTGTGGTGAGGAGATGTCTCGAGGAGGTGTGGCCAGTGACAGTCCTGGAAACAACAGCTTGGTGTTCGCAGCTGGAGTCTGGGGAATTGATAGTGGTCAAGCACAATAAAAATGTTTTCATGCTAAATAAAGAATCTAAACAAAGAAGGATACAGAAATTGAGCCAATTTTCAGCAAAAATAAGTGAGCTTTGAGGTTATTGTAATGTTGAAGAATACTCCCTTTTTTATTCGTAAAACACCAAATACCATTGACAGAAACTGCAGATTTCATTTTTTAAAATTATTATTCAATATGTGATTCACATTTTAGCGCCACAAGGGTTTGTGTGACAGCTGAGAACAGTGTAGCATCATTTGCACCGAATAGCAATTGTATGCCAAGATGTGAGGCAATTCTCATTGCTTAAACAGTACAATCTTACTTTTTTTTCTAGAAACAAACACTTGAGGTGACGAAATTAGTGTCCCAGCAGTGACATGAAAGTATAGCTCATATCCTCCATCTTGGACAATCTTGAAAAATGCAAGGGTGTGCCATGAAAACTGTCTTTCCTTCACAGTCTGCCTAACTTCGTTGACAGTGCTGAAAGTGTAACACTTTACCAATGATACATGAAATCATTGCAGACAGTGTTCCCCAACTATGGACACTTGCAGAGAGAATGATTTCACATTCCAGAGTAGCCTCCAGGAAACATTTATATTGAGAATAGTGATGGATCTGAACATTGAAATGGTGACTGAAAAAAACCTTTTCGGATTTCTGAAAAGTTGCGATCTAATCAATCTTCCATGGATAATCTGCTCATTTCCTTTGGTAGTGATGAGATTAATTATAATGATCTAGAGATCTAATGTCTCTCCCTGTAAACTAGCAATGCCTTTACTGTCATTAAAACTTCAGGTGAAAATGTTCAGGGGATGCAGCAGCACCAGTTGGATGTTAATGTATTGTCAGATGATTTTGCACAATGTCTGACTACTCTCGCCAATGCAAATCAAAATCAGTAACATTGACTGCCAACGAAATGTCATGTAAACAAATTTTCACCTGAGTGCATATGAAAAATACAATAGCACAGACTCATGCTAGGTGCAAGACATTTAATTATAGCATTGAAGCAACCATGTATTCAAGCTATTTGGTGTTGGGTAAATCACTTTTGAAAACATATAATCAATATCAAATCTCCGACTATGTGCGTCATAATCGTATGGATGTAAAGTTCTCTTCATTCACAAGTGGCATGAGTAGTCATGAAACCAGATGGATTTTCATACAAGGTAACAATGCCTAATAAGCAGCAATATGTGTGAGACATTATCTTTATTGCACAGAAATTTGCAGATGTTGTAAATACAACTCATAAAGTGACCCATTAAGTAATCATTTATAGCACTGAGTTGTATTTTCTCAATCTGCTATAACAAATTATTGTGTCAATGAAAATGAAACAATCAAGGACAGCTGTGGTATAAAATTGTCTGTCTTGCTAACGGCATTAATCTTTGGTATACAGTCATTCAGTTTGATCAAATGTTTTGTTTTAATGAGTAAACCAGGGCAAATGGGACTTTAGTATTTATTTTCTTTCAGATGCTTCTTATCTCTAGTTAGAATTGGTTTTTTCCTGGACACATTTTCAATTGCTCAATGAACTCTCTGGTACCTCCTCACTGGTAAAATGACTTTAGATAGTGAATGACCACAATCTGTTTAAATTTGGACGGGTGTGGGAAGGGAGTGTGGGGTGGGGAGGGGAGTCGGGTGCAATATCACAGTTGACACTAATCTTGCCCTCAACATCTTTTCTCCTCAGGAGTTCCCATGGGTTTGGTGATTATCTTCTTCCACTGTAGTGTTGTGGGTCCTGAGGTGAATAATCAGCTCAGTGCTGGATCTGCGCACATGCGCGCGCGCACACACACACACACACACACACACACACACGCACACACAGTTACACATGGGTCAATTGGTTTCACAGATGTTTCTTCTCCAAACGGCATAGTCTTGGGTTTGAGATTCCCTCAGGTTGGTAGGGATGTTACATTTTCTTCAGGAAGGATTGGAAGACATCCTTGAAGCAAGTCCTCTCCAGGTCATCGCTTCCAAGGATGAAGTTCTGACTAGGAAGCCTGTTTGGGAAGTCTTCTATAAGGTATATAAACAATGTGGTCCACCCCATGCTGCTGATTGCTCATGACCAGTGCTTCAGTACTGGGGATGGTGGCCTGGTGGAGGACACCAACACTGGAGTACCTATCCTGTTAGTGAATTTATAGGATATTGCAAAAGCATTGCAGGTGTTATTTCTCAAGGCTTTGAGATATCTGGTAAATGTTGTCCATTGTGTCCATTATATACAGGACATCTCATAACACTTCTGGCCAAAGATCATGAAATTGGTATTGGGTCATCTGTCTTTGTCATCAAACAGTCTGTTCCTTACATGGCCAAAGGCTTTGTTGGCATACTGGAAAGGACCATGGCAGCTTCCTTTCAGTGAGGACAAGTAACAACAATGAATTCTGACATCTCCTCTAATGTGCCAGCACAGTCTTTGGCCATTTGAGGAACAGTGCGTAACTGAAGCAGTAGCACTGCCTGATATTTCCCTACTGCATCCTGAGTCACTAAAGGCAGTTTGGCTAAGCCCAAATAACTCAGGAGAAAAAGCAAAATACTAAATGCTGAAAGAAAGTGCGAGATAAACAGCAATGATGTTTCTTGGTCTATTACCATTCACCAGAACCAAAAGACAGCTCATCCATATTAGTTCTGTCTCTTTGTCCATGTATGAGATCTGACCTATCGTGTTGCTTCTGCTTTTAACTTGAGGTGAGGTATTTTGATACTGTGGTGCTGTTGTTAGTCTCACATTTGGAGCCTCATCTACGACACTGCAGCGCATAAATATATCAGAAGCTATTGATTCAGACCAGAAAAGACTCATTTTTAATAGTTATTCAATATTTGATCTAACTCCTTGCTTTTAGCAGCTGAGCCAGTTCAACGAGTCAAGATGCTTTTATTGAGATGTCAAATTGTGTCATGACTCAAATATACCACAGAGTCCTTTAAATGCATCTTTCTTTCCTGTTTAACATTACATTTTACTTTGAAGAAATTTCTTTTTCATATTCAGTCTTTCCACTGTTCGCCATCGTGATTGGAATGCAGAAAATAAAATGTCAGTCCTCCATGTGTATCACTGTGCTAAATGGAAAGTAAAAACAGAAATATATGAACAGGAATAGACTAATTCATCCAAAGAGCCTGTTCTGCCAGTCAGTAAGATCCTGGTTAAGCTGCAAACTAACATCATATACTCACCTTTGCCCCATTTCTCTCAAGACCTTTAGATAACAGAACTCTATCAAGCTGAGATTTAAAATGTACTGTTAATTTAGGGATGACTGCCAAAGAGATTGACACTACTACCACACTTTGAATTTTAACTCCAGAAAGATCTAATTCTAATTTTTAGACTATGTCCCTAATCTTAGTTTCACAAACAATTGAAAATATTTTCTCTCTATTTACCCTAATTTGGTTTCCCATTGTCTTGAATAGTTTTGATCAAATCAGTCCTAAACCTAATTATCAACAGGGAATACAATCCTAGTTTGTCTAATCTCAGTTTGTAATCTAATGCTTGGAAACCAGATATTATTTTGGCAAACCTACACTACAAGGTCAATATATCGTTTAAATGATATGTTGTCCAGAATTACTTTCAGTACAGTAAGTGTGGCCTAGTCAGCTGATGCATGATCTTTACTCGCTTGTATTCTAGTTCTTTATAAAGGCCAGCATTCCATTTGCCTTTTTCATTTTTTTTTGGAGCCCTTAATGACATTCAAACATTAATGCACCTGTACACTTTGGGCTTTCAACAATTCCAGCTTTTCACCAGCTCTTCAGAAAGTACTCAGTTCGATGTTTTTTTTCCATTTCAGGAGCCTGGCACAAATGCATTCAACAAATTACCTTTCAGACTACCATCATAAATTCAATTTGTCCAGCCTACAAGAAATTTGGAGGCCCTCACAATTAGTATATTACCTTAGCTACTTCCATCAGCATTTTCTCATGCTTGTCATTCCAGAAGGGACTTTAATAATCTTCTTCACCCAGAGTGCTGGGAATGTGGAACTCACTGCCACAGGGATTGGTTAAAGTGAATTCAATAGATGCGTTTAAATGAAAAGCAGGTGAGGGAAAAGGGAAAAGAGGGATACAACGATAAATGAGAAAAGGTGGAACAAGGTGCAAATGGAACTAAAATACTGGCATGGATTTATGGGGCTGTGTAATCTCTGCCCATGCTGATTCCTCTTCCTGATCTTCCGAAGCAAGATCCATTCTCACTATTGTTCTGAGATAATTCTTTAGAATGTGAGCTACTCTTCCTGCTTTTTCATTTCTGTCTTTTCCACATATTACATATGCTGCAATATTTATTTTCTGAACTTACTCACATTTTTACCAAATCTCTGTAATGAGAACTATGTCCAAACCATTAACTCTATTTGTGCCACTAATTCATCTATCGTTAAGTGAATGCTTCATGGATTCAGATAATCAACTTTTTTTTTAATGTTCTATTTTACATTTTTGCATGGACTTGATTTGCTGACAGACTATTACCATTAAACTTTCTGTCCCTTCCTGTTCCTCTCTGCTTGTCCAAATAGAAACCATTAAACTGTTCTGAGATAGTAGGAACTGCAGATGCTGGAGAATCCAAGACAACAAGGTGCAGAGCTAGATGAACACAGCAGGCCAAGCAGCATCATAGGAGCAGAAAGGCTGACGTTTTGGACCTAGACCCTATTGTCTCAACCTTTGGCCTTGAAAATGACTACTACTCCCAGAACCATTTGCATCTCGTCCTTCCAGAGCACCACAAAAGATACAGAAACATTGAATTAGATTTCATATTCCCCACAATAGAAGGCAGAGACACATAAACTGTAGCCAGTCATCTTCCTGCAACTTAGTCACCCACCTCAAACTGTCTGCTATTTTGTGAGGTGGGCAGAATAGCTGCCAACCAGTCCATCCACTTTTGAGTCTATTGCCTATTTGAGAGCACCAATAAATGGCGACTTAAGCACCTCATATGATCACTACCAATTTTTTTTCACGATCAGTAAGGCTTACAACATGCAAGGCTGAGTGTAAAGCATATATCATCCTCAGTCCCTTGCATGTTGGCATCCAGAATCTACACAACCATGGTCAAGGACATAATGGATTTATTTCCCTGTTCCACAGAGCTGTCCAATCTGCCCATGCAAAGTGATTTTTTTTTTTGCAATGCCCTGCAATATGAACACATTGTTGTTTGAGGTAGATTCCTCCTTTTCTCTGTGATTGTGAACTTTGTAAGGGAAAGGTCTACCAGTACGACACAAATTTGCTGCTGCTACTCAATCATTACCTTGTCACCCACAGTTTCCCAAGGCACAATATCTAGGCCCAGCTGAGCGGAACTTGGAAAGTGTTGCATCCTGTGATGTGTACTCTCACTGCTGTCCTTGTCACTGTCTGATCTTGTTTACTTGTGAACTGAGTCAGCAGATGAATTCCAACCAAAGTATATGAGTGTCTGAGCTGGAACATGGCTAACATGGGTCCTGTGGCCATGTCCCCTCAGAAAGAATAAGCTAATATAGAGCTCCATAGCTTGCTGTGAATTCCTTGGTAGATAGAAAAGGTATGAATTATAACCTGTAGCTCAATTTCAAGGAGATGATAATATTTCATTTGCTTCTGATATCATTCAGAATAACTGAGTATTGTCATTGCTGTGCAATGATATTTCATTAGGAGATTCCAATCTCTCCATCTCAAGTGGGCAAGATGCTGAAATGCCACTGATCTCCAGCGCTTACCTCCGCGTAGCAGTTAATTGTGAAACTTGTGGAAGCCTTTCCTTGGTCTTCTGCCTCCCACTTGTGTCTTGTGCTCTTTTCAACTGTAAGGTACAGATCAATGGAAGACTGAAATGTTGTGGTTCATCTGGTGAATATGATTATAAGGAAGGAGCGCAAAATTGCATAAGCAAGAAGATGTGAGGCAGATGTGGGTAAATAAATGGTAGTGAGAGCGAGTGCTTAAAATGAGACGATTGATGCTTGCAAGGTGAACGGGTGAGAGAAGTGAAGTGATGGAACTGGCTTGCCAGGACAAAGTAATTGGGGTGAGATGTGTATAACAGGTTGGAGGTGATGGACAATTATATCCCTAGTTAGCTGATTCAAATACTTCCTGGATAGTGGATCCATAAGCATGGTACATTGCTCCTTCTTTGTACCAGCAAGAGGTTTCTTCCTTCCATTGGTGTGGAACAATCTCTCTCCATGGCTGCTTAGTGCCTTCAGAGGTGCTTCCAATTACGTATCATTAAACAAATGTGGATCATTTGACGATCTTGAATCCATGATGGAACTCTCTTTTTTATACAAGTGTCCAACTCCTGTAAGTTTGATATTTGGATTGGCTCCTTAAAAACACCAGATGAACTCACATCACATACCCTTGCACCATGCCTGTTGACAACAAATTTAGAAGCAAAATTATAAAGCGTTGGCTCTATTAAATTACCACAGACCAACATGCTGGAGCATTTCACGTCATTCTTAAACTCCAAATATTATACCAGATAGTTACAAAAAGAGGTTCTGTATTAAAATCTATAACTCCTATCAAGTAAGCCACACACTCGGAGACTGAATTTGAGACCATTGCAGGTTGCTTGGCTTAATTCAGGACAAAATTGGTAATGTTATTGATTAAGCCATCAAGAAACCCAGAACGAGTTAGAGGCTTGCCTTAGCCTTAATATGTTGCCCATGTATTAGTGTTATGTCTTGTTTAGATGGTTGGGCTTTGCATTTCTTCTGTCCCCAAGCAGAAATTACATTCAGAGACAACAAGGTGTAGAGCTGGATGAACACAGCAGGCCAAGCAGCATTGAGGAGAAGGAAAGCTGACGTTTCGGGTCTGGACCCTTCTTCAGAAATGGGGAAGGGGAAGGGGATTCTGAAATAAATAGGGAGAAAGGGGGAGGTGGATAGAAGATGGATAAAAGAGAAGATAGGTGGAGAGGATACAGACAGGTCAAGGAGGCAGGGTTGGAGCCAGTAAAGGTGAGTGTAGGTGGGGAGTTAGGGAGGGGATAGGTTGGTCCAGGGAGGACGGACAGGTCAAGGAGGCGGGATGAGGCTAGTAGGTAGGAGATGGGGGTGGGGCTTGAGGTGGGAGGAGTGGATATGTCGGAAGACAGGTTAAGGAGGCGGGTACGAGCTGGGCTGGTTTTGGGATGCGGTCGGGGGAGGGGAGATTTTGTAGCTTGTGAAGTCCACATTGGGCTGCAGCGTTCCCAAGCAAAATATGAGATGCTGTTCCTTCAACCTTCGGGTGGCATCATTGTGGCACTGCAGGAGGCCCAGGATGGACATGTCGTCCAAGGAGTGGGAGGGGGAGTTGAAATGGTTCGCGACTGGGAGGTGCAGATATTTGGTGCGAACCAAGCGTAGGTGTTCCACAAAGCGGTCCCCAAGGAAAGCAATAGCCTGACATATTAAGATATGATTCAGTGAGTCGGCAAAATTGTCAACAATCGGGGTGCTTTTGCACTGGACATCAACAACATTGTCTCCAGGCCCCATGACGTCTCAAGGCATCAGGTGAAATATGGTTAAGGAAATGCCAATTACATTCAATTTTGATAAACAGCAGATTTTTTTTGTACAGTTGTATCAACATTTTTGGCCCACAAGAAACATTTGTTGACTCAGGAGCAGAAATGTTCATTTTCCCACACCATGCTCCTGACAGTTTTAAATCCTGCTATACCAACTAGTGTTGTCAAAAAATACAGCTACACTACACTGACATTCCACTCATTGTGATCACTAAAGCAACAAGATTCGCTTTGCTTTCTGAGCAGCATAGGGCCATTGTTGGGTCAAATACTCCTGAGAGGTAACCCAAAGAGAATCACATGACCCAGAAGAAGGATTAGGCTGCAGGAAGTTTCATTGCTAAGCTACACTTTTCACTGTCATTCCCCAGAGGTAGTGTAATATTTAAAAGTGCAACATTGGCTGGAATCAGGCTCAACTCAAAATAGATTCCATTGTGTGCAAAATTCTATAATTGGGACAGGGAGTGCATCTGTTATGGGCCAGCCAACAAACTTGGGGTTGAAATTACATTGTGATAACCATTAGAAATCTTGCAATTGTTCATGTTAAACTCCTAGTCAAGAAACAGAAACTTGAGAAATCTGAACTCAAAACACAAAATGCTGAAAACACTCAGCAGCTAACAGCAGCATCAGTGAAAAAACAACAGAATGACTATTTCTTGAGGCAATGCTGTAGTGTAATGTCATTGACCTCATAATCCAAAGCTCCAGGCTAATGTTCTGGTCATGGGTTCAGGTAACATTATGTCAAATAGTGAAATTTAACTTCAGTAAAAATCTGGAATTAAAAGCAAGCATAATGGTAATAAGGCAACCCATGCAGATTATTATGAAAACCCACCTCATTCACTAATCTCTTTTCTGGAAGGAGATCTTCCATCCTGACCTGATCTTGGATACAATGTGACTGCAGACCCACTACAATCCAGTTTATTCTTAACTGCCCTCTGAAATGGCGCAGCAAGACACCCAGATGTGTCAAGCCAATATGGAGTCTAAACAAAGGAATGAAATAGGATGGACCACCTGACATCAGCCTAGGCATTGGATACGACAGAAACAAACTCAGCCCTCCTTACCAAAACAGTCCACTTTTCCAAGAGGTTGATCTTGAGTCAAAATTCAGAGAGCTGTCTCACCGACTAGGAAAGCAATAGCCTGACATATTAAGATATGATTCAGTGAGTCGGCAAAATTGTCAACAATCAGGGGGGTATTGCCCTGGACATCAACAACATTGTCTCCAGACCCCATGAAGTCTCACGGCATCAGGTGAAATATGGGTAAGGAAATGCCAATTACTGCACACAGATAATGAATCAGTACTTTTCCATGTTGAACACCACTTGAAAGAAGCACTGAGGGTGGCAGAGACACAGAATGGGTGGTGACTGCAATGTCGATCACCAAAGAGGCTCTCTAGCACCTCTACTGACAGAGTGGATGTGTCCTAAAAGACATAACTACTAGAACGGGTCTGCAGCAGGTGGTAACAAAACTAACAAGAAAGGAAACTCAGTTTGATCTCCTCCTCATTAATCTATCAGTCATAGATGCATAGAACTGTGACAATATTGTTCGGAGTGACCACCACACAGCCCTTGTGGAGACAAAGTCCTGTCCTCACATTGAGGATTCTCTCCATTTTGCTATGTGGTAGTACTGCAGTGCTAAACCAGACGGATTTCAAATAGATCTGGTATCTGAAAACTGGGTATTCAAGAGGCACCTTGAAAAATCACTAGTAGCAGAATTGTATTCGACGACAGTCTATAACCTCAGTTTGACATATCTCCTATCCCATCATTACCATTACACCAGATAATCGATCCTGGTTCAGTGAAGAGTGCAGCAGGGCATGTACTCGAAAGGGAAACCAGCCATACCTAACTATGTGATATTAATGTAGGGAAGGCACAACACAGGATGACTTGCATGCCAAACAGCAGAAGTAACATGCAATAGACAGAGCTAAGTTAACCCACAAAATGAATGGGTCAGATCTAAGCTCTGATGTCTTACCACATTCATTTGTGAATGGCAATGAACAATTGAACAACTCAGAGGAAGTGGACGCTGCACAAAAACTCTATCCTCAGTGATGGGGGAGTCCAACACATCAGCACCAAAGATCAGACTGAAGCAGTTACAATAATTTTCAGCCAGAAGTGCCCAGTGAATAATGCATTTCTGACTTCTTCTGAGGCCCTCAGCAATGTTCCCTCTAGGACACAAAGCCATACAGCTGCTGGGAAGCTCAGCACATGCCTAACGGCATTCCAAGGATAGCTTCCACTTCTGAATGTCACTGCCGTGCATGGACCTCAGAAATCGATGCAGCTAAAGGGAAATGGAAGGAATGGCAGTCTCCAGCATTACAGATGCCAGTCATCAACAAATCCAATTCACTCCATGTGATAGCAAGATACAGCTGGAGGCACAGGGTAAGAGTCTGCAGAGGAATATACGTGGGTTAAGCATGCGGGCAAGAGCTTGGCAGATGGAATGTAAATGGGAAAATGTAAGGTTATGTACCTTGGCAGGAAGAATACAGGAACTGAATAATATTTAAAGGGGGAAGGACTAAAGAAAGGTGCAGCACAGATAGATTTGGAGGTCTTGATGCATGAATCATACAGTGCTAGTATTTAAGTTCAGTGGCTGATAGGGAAGGCAAAAGGACTGTTAGCTTTTATTTCAAAAGGAATGGAGTATAGAACAGTCTTGTTAAAACTATACAGGGACCAGTCAGACCATAAGTAGAATATCATGAACGGTTGTGGTCCTTTATCTAGAAAAAACTATACTGATATTAGAGGCAGTCCAGAGAAGGTTCACTTGTTTGATTCTGGATGTGCAGTAATTTTCTTATGAGAAGCAGTTGAGTAGATTGGCTTGTACTCATTGATGTTTAGAAAAATGATAGGAGCTCTTATTGAAACAAATAAGATTCACGACAGGGTAAATGCTGTTTCTCTTGCAGAAATAACCTAGGCCTGAGGGCATCATCTCAGAATGAGGGGTTGCCCATGTAAGACTGAGATGAGGAGGAATTTTTTCTCTCATAAGGTAATGAATTTGTTGAAATTACTAAAGAAGACGAGCAAGGCTGTGTTGTTAATTTAATACAATGCCGAGATAGACAGATTCTGAACCAGAAATAAGTCAAGGATAATGGGAGCAAGACAGGAAAGCACAATCTGAAACTTATCACATCAGCCATGACTTCATTGAATGGTGGTGCAGGCTCAACCTATTTTGGTTCCTACATCTTATGTTCTACTGTAAAGGCAATGGGCCTGACAACATTTCAGCAATAGTACTGAAGACTGTGTTCTAGAACTAGCTGTGTTCCCCTATCAAGATGTTCCCGCACATCCACAACACTGGTATTAACTCAGCCATGTATGTCCTGTCTATGAAAAGCAGGACAAATCCAACCCTACAAATTACTGTCCATCATTTTACTCTCGATCATCAAAAAAAGGATGGAAGGTATTCTTGACAGCGCCATTAAGTAGCACTTGTAAAGTAATAATCTGCTCACTCTTGGTTTAGGATCTGCCAATGCCATTCTGCTCTTGAACTCATAAGAGCCAGGGTTCAAATGTGGACTAAGAAGCTGAACTCCAGAAGTAATTTGAGAGTGTCTGCCCATACATCAAGGCAGCATTTGACTGAGTGTGGCATCAAGGATCCGAGCAAAACTGGAGAAAATTGGAATGGAGGGAATATTGTGCACTTGTTTGTAATATAAAAGAAAATTATTTTTGGAGGCTATCATCTCAGCCCGAAGATGTTGTATTACAGCATAAATTCCATACCAGACAGGTAGATACCATCAAACATATGTCATTCCAATATACAGATACCTATCTCACCTTCAATTGCAGTTGTACTTCCAGGAACAATAGTAAACACAGAACACAGACCAGATTTTTCACAATGAGATCTTACAACAGTGTAAATCATTAATGTTGAGGTAGGGAATTCCAAAGATTGACAACCCTTAGAGTGAAGTAATGTTTCCTCATCCCAGCCCTAAATGTTTAGCCCTTTATCTTGAGACTGAGCTCTTGCATTTTACATCCTCAAACAATCCTTCAGTGTTCACCTGATCAAACATGTTCAGAATATTAAATGTGATCACCTTATTTGAAATCAACCAGTCTTCTAAGTTTTAGGGAATCAGCAACCTTGCTGTTATCCTTGTCCTACCCAGCCCTCGCTCAAAACCTATTCAGTTCTATTGAAATATCAAAGGCCCAAAGCATTATATCTCACTCCGCAGATGCTGCCTCAACCTGCTGAGTATTTCCAGCAATACTTCCTGTTTTATTTCTAATGAAACTCCTGCTTACTATTGAAAGGAAGCTGTAAACTCCTTGAAAATAATGCATTAAAAATCTTTTGAAATAAATGGGTAGATGTTTATTAAATTTGTACAGGATCACATAGTTTAAAGACATTTAGCCTGTCATGTCTGTGCAAAATCCACTTCTTCCTAGAAGTCCCCCAGGCAAGGTTCCCCAATTTATTGTGGTTCCAGATGGGATACCTCAAATTGTTAAACTCCCATGTGAAAAGGAATTAAATGCTTCTACTTCTTTATTCACCTGCCCCAATCAGTCAATTGCAAGAAGGTTAATTTTTAAAAGTATCCTTTCCCTTGTAGATACCTATCTCCCAAACCAAATAAATTTAAGTTTTGAATGGAGCCAATTTAATTGGATTTCTTGGAGGTTACAAAAGAGTCAGTTTATTCATTGCTGAAGGAATGTCAGGCCACTGGTGGACATGGTTGAATGGTTTGCTTCAGCTTTAACCTCATTTTTTTGTGTCTCCCTGGAAGGTAAAACACATACATGTGTTTTAGGAGACGTCTTCCTGCTGAGAACAGGTTATAGGCATTCAGCTACTCACTATCTTTTCCAAAACATCTTCTCCAAGTCCAAACACCTCAGGACTTTATAGGTTTCAACCAAATCACTTCTTACTCTCATCAATTCCAAGGATACAAGCCTAGTCTGTCTAACCCTTCCTCATTCCAGGTATTAGAAATTCACCATTAGAAACTCACCAAGGCTCCTTGTGTAGCACCTTTCAAATCAACAGCCACTACCACCTAGAAGGGCAAGAACAGCTAACAGAGGGAACACCACCACCTGCAAATTCATCTCCAAGACATACACACCCCAACTTGGAAATATATTGCCATTCCTTTAGCGTTACTGGGTCAAAATGTTGGAACTCGTTCCTTAACAGCATTGTGGGTGTTACTGTACCGAATACACTGTCACATTTCAGAAAGGCGGCTCACTATCATCTTCAAGGACAAATAGAAATGGGTCAGCGTTACTGTAATTTGCCAGAACATGAAAGACAACATCAAGAACCAAACCAGGGCAAGTGTGAAACTCACACCATATATTGCCTTTTTTTTATTGGTAATATTCAAGTTTCAAGCCTGCTAAGTATTATTTATGCATAACCTGTTGAGAAACAAGCAAACATAGACCATTTATTTTGCATAAAAATGCATTGAAAGGAACTGAGGATGTACAGCCTGCCTCAGCAAGGATATATCTTTGAAAAATTTGCTTCGATAAAACCGCAATAAAATGCAAAATAAATTATTTTGTCTACTTCAGCATGATAAATTCTTCTCCCCTGTAGTTTTAAAATGTGTAATTACAGAGAAATCATGGTCTTTAGCCTCAGAACAGCCCCATTGAAATAAACTTTACTTGTTTTTAAAAATAGCCTCTTTCCCTATTCACTCTCAATTATTGAAATAAATAAATTTGTTAGGAGTGTTAAATGATTATTGGCTAAGTTAGTTTTTTTTTTCAGTTTACTAAGGTTATAATAGCTTGAGCATACCTGAAAGCACTAAGTGAACTTTCCATCTACAACGATGAGGGTTTGGCAAACTGTACAATATATAATATCTACAATACAATCATGAAGTAACAGTACTCTTGACGGTTTTATTGTTGAACTTGCCAACAATCTCAATATCTGTCTTTGAGACAATTTCTTGAGCTCAGCATCAAATTTACAGCTTCTCTTTTCAAATTTAGGTGGCTGAAACAGTTATCAAATCATATTAATGGGTTTTTGTTAGTGAACTGAGGGTAAGAGCCCATGCCTTGTATATAAACTAAAATAGGGGGCTTATAGCCTTTCACTGTTATTGGATTGTTTCTGCTGTAATGTTAAAACAGATTTCAATGATGCTGCTAGTTTGACCTGGTGACTCACTTCCTTGGTCTAGATTGGCACTGGAATAAAAAATTATGCTTTGACAATGGCTCCACCTAATTTGATAAGATTTACGCAGCAGATATTTTAAACCTATCCACAAGATATATTTAAGCAGCACTTAAATCACTGCACTTTTTCATTTGATAACCTAATTTGATGACAGCTGGCAGGGTGCAAATTTATTTGTTGACTGTTTTCCTCCTTTCAAATATTGCAGGCATTTTACTTTTGCTGTTAGTCATGGTTGGAGGTAGTTTGGAGAAGTGATGCATCCTACTGCATCCAGATCTGTTTGATACACAAACTAAGAGTTGATGTACGACAACAGTTTGCATACACAAGGCTTATATACCCCCAAGTATAGAAGATTAAAAGATTAACATGTTGAGGTGTTTACAACAATTAAAGGATTTAATAGGCTGCAGAGAGATAAACTATGTCCTCCAGGGATAGAATTCGAAACTCAGGGACATTGCGAGGAAATTAGAGCAAGGCAAATGTTGATGTCAGGAACCAGACCATTGCACTAAGGGGAGTGGAAATTTGAACTTTTCTCACCCTCCACAATAAACCTTGAAGCCCAATCAAATGTAAGTTTGAAAACAGATTATTATGAGGCATGGGTATGAAGAGCCATGGAGCAAAGTCAACTAAAAGGAGCTAGGACACAGACAACTGTTAATTAGTCAAATAGTGGAACAAACTGGAATGGGTGGCTATCCTACTTCTCTTCCTCCTATATTGCACAACGATGTCCATTCTCCAGCATCACTGTGTCAAACCTGATAGTATAAGGCATTGTGGAAAAGAGGCAGCAATAACAGGATATCAATTCTTAACTACAGTGACATACTGCCTTACCAATGTCAATATCTGAAGAGATTTAAACATTAAATGCCCACCTCTTTGCGTGCATTCTATTGTGGTCTGATCAATATATTTTGTACAGTCAGCAGAGACCATTTTTCTTTAAATACCCAGATCATACCCAACACCATTAAGTTAGAGATAGTCCTGCTCCTATGATGCTGCTTGGCCTGCTGTGTTCATCCAGATCTACACCTTGTCACCATTAAGTTAGTGCAGGCTCCTTGAATCAATTTTGAGTTCCTTCAACCAAATGCGAGGACCACTGGCAAGTCAGTCAGACAAAGGACAATGTCTACCTCTAAATTTAATCACACGATATTACATATCGTTTACAGCACAGAAACAAGCCTTTGCCAGATTCTGGGCTCAACGTGACCTTCATGTGCCATCTCACTTCATATCATCCTGTCAACATGTCTCTCAATTTCTTTCTTTTTCATGCCCTTACGGGTTGGAATTGAAATGCATTTATGTTATATTTCTCAATGGCAGTAAATTCCAAATTCCAAGCACTGAGTAAAATAAGGTAACGTCAGCAACCCAATTAAAAGACATATCCCAAACCCATTCTCACTATTGTTGACATTGCTGTTTTAAACTAAAGTCATCAGCTAC
This sequence comes from Rhincodon typus, assembly GCF_021869965.1. Classification (NCBI taxonomy): domain Eukaryota; kingdom Metazoa; phylum Chordata; class Chondrichthyes; order Orectolobiformes; family Rhincodontidae; genus Rhincodon; species Rhincodon typus. Next base: position 101,221,093 of record NC_063337.1, on the reverse strand, counting down.
ACTTCAGCAGTCAGGAATGTCAATTACATCCATGCTCATCTTAAAGTGAAGATTTAACTCAAAGCCAGGACAGTTATACAGTGTGTTAGAGTCTTAGTACATTGTCTCAGGAGGTTCCTAAGAGGTAAATTCATACTATTTTCTTTCCATTTGGTAAGTAGCCAGCTGCCAGCTCTGCTTTTAAAGTCTTGAGCAGAGTGTCACCCTTGTGTTCCTTCTGCAAGGAATGGGGACAAGTTATCCTCAGTGATGGTCTTGTGCTTCTTAGTATTCAGCGCAAGAATTGTGTTAGCTAAAGCCCAGGATCACATTATCAACATAGTTGTTTAATCTGGGATTGCTGTGTAATCAGTGACTCCTGCAAAGAAAGAATGTTTATTTATTTTGAAGATAAGAAAACTTAACACAGCTAAACTTATGTCGGATTGTTTCAGTGCAAACATCTATTTGTTTAAAGGTCTGTATTTGTCAGTTACTGCTCCATCGTTTTCCCACCTGATTCAGTACTACAGCGTCACATCCCTGATTCACATTGTACACGTATATGATATTAACACATGCTCTCCTTTTGCAGTTCATTAACACCAAACCTGATATCATTACAGTTCAGTCTCAAGAAGCATGCCATCTACTGACAGTAAAATTATTTTGCCAAACAAACTAACCGTCCTTCTAATTCTTTCAGAATCAGAAAAGTGATAATGTGTAAAAGGACAAGGAAAAAATGTTATTCCATTTATACCCACGAGGTGACAAAGCAATCTCACTCCAGCAGTGGTATCTCCTCCCTGACTTTGAATATCAAATTCCTTTTTTAAATATTGTTACGAGAATGCAAATGTAATTTTGAGCCTGGCACATTTCAACAAGTGATTAACCATCGGTTCAAGGGATACATTTCACACGACTGAAGAGCTTGAAGCATCAAAAAGGGACAAAAGTGTCATCCAAGACCTTAAATCCAATTAAAGTCTCACAATGCTGTAAAGAAAATACATGTGTAAATATCCCAGACAAAGAAAAAGGGGTCTGGATTTCAGACAGCTCGGTGGTGGGTGGAAGCTTGACCTGAAAGTGCATAGATTGCTGACTCTTACCCCTTCTTTTGAAAGTTGCCTGATAATATGTTTAGCAGCCAAATAACAGCTGTTAGTGGGAAATTGGCCAACTACCTACAGGAAGAGTGGGCAGTGTGGCAGATCTTGAACCAGAGATCAGTCACTTTCGCACATTTAAAGGCATCTCTGGAACAGGACAGTGTTAGCTGTTCCAGAAAGCGTTCAATGGAGGCTGCAGTTAACCCAGAGAAATCACGTTAGAGCAAGGCAGATGTTGATGTCAGGAACCAGACCATTGCGCTAAGGGCAGTGGAAATTTGAACTGTTTTCACCCTCCACAATAAACCTTGAAGCCCAATCAAATGTAAGTTTGAAAACAGATCATTATGAGGCATGAGTATGAAGAGTCATGGAGCAAAGTTGAGTAAATTAAGCTAGGAGACTGAACAACTATTATTTAGTCAAATAGTGGAACAAACTGGAGAGGCTGGCTATCCTACTTCTCTTCCTCCTACATTGCACAGCAATGTCCATTCTCCATCATCACTGCAAAATTGAAGTTTCATTTTAAATGCGTCAAGCTATTCTGCTAGTTTGAAAGTATTCTTTTGCCAGGAATGAAATAACATCGGAATAGGCTGACCTATTCCCTTTATGAATAGAAGGTATTTTGGAAAATATTCAAAAATCAACCCTTTAACTCTTTGATAACAAGGTGTAGAGCTGGATGAACACAGCAGGCCAAGCAACATCAGAGGAGCAGGAAGGCTGATGTTTTGGGCCTAGACCCTTCTTCAGAAATGGTCTTTGTCTCTCTTTGCAGATGACCCAGAGATTGGAGCCAGGAGCCGGGGTGACCCAACGTAAAGGACAGCCCCACTTCAATGAAGACTCCATGTGACTCCTCCTCCAGGCAGGGTGATGGGTGGGGGATCATCATGCCCACTGACAACAGGAGGAGACTTCCCATCCCAACAAAAGCAGCCTGGACTGAGGTGGTGAGAGAAGTCTTTAGGATAAGTATGGAGCGATACGGACTAAATGCAGACAAACGTGACTGGTTTAATTGTGAAAACAGAGCTGCATGAACAAGTTGGCCTGAAGGACCTGTTTCCATGCTGTAGACCTCTATGAATACGTCAGCAGCCCTGATGTCATTCAGCGAGCTTGGCTACAGTGTAGAAAAAGGTTAAATGACCCCTTTAGATCTGAGAATGACATGTTCTGGGAATGGACATTTTTTTAGAAGGATGTGATTTGGGTCAATCATGGGATTGCCATGGGTGTTGCTCAGGTGCGTAAGCAGGCAAGATGTTGACATGCCACTCTGCATGGCAATAGAATTTATAAAGTGAAGGGAAATTGTACACTGTTATTTAGCAAAGAGCATTGAGAAAGGCACCCTGCTGACAAAATACATAATGACCATACAGCCCTGATCATCACACAGAATCATTACATTTCCCTCTTTATTTGCTAAAGAAAGGGGTGCACAATGCCAGAGGGGAGGACAGGGCTGGAGTTAATGTACCAAATGTGGCCACAGTGAGAACCATTGAAGAGGAACCCCTGAACTTGGCTGCCAATCTATTTAGCTGAGCCAGTGATCAGAGTATGGTTACAGGAAGCTCCCACAGTGGAGTGAGACTCCAAGGTTGCATTTTTCTAATCCCAGCAAACAATACTGAAGGGGAAGGGAGCATGTTGAAAGCTGGTAGGAAGATAACATTGATGGTTTGTAATGATCAACTTCTGATAGTTGGAGGTAATTTTTTTTTCCTCCTTGATTCTTTGCAACTTACTAACTGCCTAAAGCCTTCAGGACTCCATTCATAACTGTGTCTCAAAATGAACAGCCTGTGATTATTAGCCATGTTTAAAATAGTATCTTTCTATTGACTCATCATCCCGAGTTCTGCCATGACCATTGTGCAAATTTTGGCATATTTTGTCATTCTAAATTATTAATTGGACCTTTTGGCAGCCTGTAGTAGAACATGTTTCTGAAACACAGCTCTGGAGCTTCCAATAACATTTTTATGGGCCAGGTCGAATTCAAATTCCTCCCACAAAAAGTCATTCAACTTGCTGTATGACATGCAAATAGTAGATCCGATAGCAATCTCAATTCCACAATCCCACCTACTTCCAATAACCTTTCAATCTATCGAATCTATCAACTTCTGCCTTAAAAACATTCAATGATTCTGTCCTCATTGTTTTCTGGGAAAAAGAATTCCACAGATTCATAATCCTCAGGAAAAAAAAACATTTCTCTTCATTTGTCCCAAATGGAATAGCCTTTATTTTTAATACAGCATGCTCCTAAATATCTCACCAAACCACTCACACTGTCCCTGGCCCCACACATTTTAACTGAAAATTTCAGAATGTTGCCATGGCCAGAGATACTGAAATTTTGGTTAATTGCTGAACATGCATTTAATACCAGCTGCTCGATCAATCAGTAAACTATAGTTTGACAATGGAAATCGTTTGGTCCATCACTATTACTACTGTTAAGTCTGAGTGAACACATTGGCCATCATTGGTCCCATTTACACCATGTGTGAAACTTGTCTTCATTGAATCAAATCCTACAACTTGCCATGGTATGACTTGAACTCATGTTCTCTGGAATACTAGTCCAGTACCATAACCCTAGTGACCTTATGAGAGAAAACTAATGAATGACCATTAAATTTGACAATTTTTCACTTTGTTTTATGTAGCCAAGCAATCCAAACAATGATTTTACCACTGTATGAATTGTTAGAGCCGAAAAAAAGCAATGTTTAAAATAGCATCTTTCTATTGACTCATTATTCCAATTTCTCTCATAGTCATTGTGAGATTCGTGGCATATTTTGCCATTCCAAATAATTCCCCTAGTGATGTAAAATAACACATGCTTAGGTTCGTGGAATCATTGGACATTCAGCACAGACAAGGCCATTGTGTCTGTCATGTCTGTCCTGGCCCCATGAAGGAGCAATTTTCTGATTACCACTTGTTTCCAGTTTACTTTTTGCCCTGCAAGTTCTTTCCATTTTCAATTCTCTTTTGAAAGCTTCAATTAACCCCATCTCTACCACAATCTTAGTCAGTGAATTCCACATAGAGTTTATAGAATCCGTACAGTGTGGAAACAGGCCCTTCTGCCCAACAAGTCCACACCGATCCTTGCAACATCCCACCCAGACCCATCCCCCTATAACCCACACACCCCTGAACACTACGGGCAATTTAGCATGGCCAATCCACCTAGCCTGCACATCTTTGGACTGTGGGAGGAAACCGGAGCACCTGGAGGAAACCCACGCAGACACGGGGAGAATGTGCAAATTCCGCACAGACAGTCGCCCGAGGCTGGAATCGAACCTGGGTCCCTGGCGCTGTGAGGCTGCAGTGCTAACCACCGAGCCATACTTAGCACTTGCTGTATGAAGATGAAAAATGTTTTTCATCATGTCACCATTGCTTCTTTTGCCAATTACTTTAAATCTGTGCTCTTTAATTTTCAATCTTTCCACAAGTGGGAGCAATTTCTCCTCATTTAAATTTGTACAGACCCCTCATGAATTTGAACACCTCTTATAACCTCTTCACAACGTCCAATTCTCCAAGGAGAACATTCTCAACTTCTATAAAATTGTACGATATAACTTAAGGTCCTCATCACCGGAACTATATTCTCATGAATATTTCCTACAATCTCGCTACTGACTTTACATCCTTCATAAAACGTAGTTCCCAAAATTGGATGTATAACTCTATGTGAAACTGAAAAAAGATTTTATCCAGGTTAAAAAAAAAACTCCCTTTCTTTTATATTCTGTGTTGCTGCTGATGGAGACCAGAATGCTGCATGCAACCACTCTTAACCTATCCTTCTACCTTTGATGGTTTATGCACATATGCATCCAGATCGCGCCTGCTCTTGATCACTTTTACAATTGCACTCACTTTTACATTATCTCTCCTGGTTTTTCCCACTAAAATGAATCATTTCATACTCCTCTGCTCCACACTTCACCTGCTCACCCGCTCATTCCTACAAATTGTCTAATTCCTTTGAAGTTCTACATTCTCCTATTCAGGGTCCACATATTTCCAAATTTTGTATCATCTGTAGATTTTGAAATTGCTTCTTATACACCAAAATCTAGGTTACTGAGATATATCAGAAAATGCAAGCACTTTCACTAATCTGATAATCCTCATTATAAACATTCGCCAGTATGAAGAATATCCATTGACAATGACTCAATTTCCTGAATGACTGACCAATTGGTTTGTAATGCAGTGAGACCAACAGCATGGGTTCAATTCCCATATTGAGGTGATATTTAAAGTCTCTCATTCTCAACCTGTCTCCTCACCTGACCGTCAGGTTAAACTACCACCAGTCATCTCTCTCTAACAGAGAGGAGTCCTCTGGAATTACAGTAAATTCACTTGCATATATGGGCTATCTTAGTTACATAGCATTTTGACTGGAGAGTTCCTTAATAATAATAATACTGATGGATCAGCTTTTAGATTATATAGATGATTAGTGGATATGGGAGCAAAACTGAATGTTTCAAATCTTAGTCTAGGGATCCTACAACAATTGCCCAATTGACAAGATAGATAAAGAAAATTGACCCATCTGGCTAGGAACGAATGGGACAACTGGGTGAGATAATGCCTATTTTATTACCTACCTGTTACCCTCATAAACATTCACAGTGTTGTAAAGATAAACCTAATATAATGCAGTTCACAATTTCAGGATGTTCCAATGTGTTTCTGAGCCAGTAATTTTAAAATACAGTGACTGCTACACAAAGGTTTGACTGGAAAACTGTTTTTAATCAACAGAAAAGTAAAAGTTGGATTTATATCTAAATTATAACAGTTCCCATGTCTACCATTTTATGCGGGATCCACTCACATTTCTGAACATGGAAAAGCAGTTAACTAAGTCAAAGTGTGAGGCATGGGATTTAGCTGCTTTTGATGCAATCTTATAAATATTGCTTTAAGTAACAAAGAACACACTAAAACATCTACACTTGCATTTGTGGTATCAAATCTTCCTGAGGGTCATCCTGCCATTCTCCTGCAACCTGACCTTTAGTTATTCTGATGATGAGGATGTTCACAGGACACAACAATTTATATTTCCAGCTGCTCACCAATATCAGACTCCTTTGAATTCAGTCAGCCAATGCTTTATGCTTTAATTTCTGTATTTAGGAGCAAGATTTTTTGGCGGACGCGGAGGGTGGGCAAAACACATTTTAGCTTCTCTCATTTCCTTCACCAAAAGGAAACAAGGCAAAGTTCAAAAGTGACGTGAGGCATAGGCGGTGATTATATGATAACTTAGTTGATCTTCAAAACTACCCAAGTGTGTGATAATTAAAAACTAAACAAAATGTTAATAATTCTGAAGAAAACTTGACCCCCTTTCAGCTCCAAGGATTTGCTGTAACATCAGCCCATTAATGGTATTAAGATCTGCGTTAGCTGTGGACATCTTAAGTGAAACCCAATATTGACTTAAGTGTTGACTTTGTTGTGCAAAGTCCTTCTTTTACTCAGTTGTGTCCTGTGCAACTGTGAAAAAAAATCATTGTCCAAGTCAAACAGAAGCAGATTGCTTTCCTACAGTATGTTCATAATTTACTGTCAGATACCTCTGTGCATTGTAAATGTACTTTAAAGTAAATGCTCATCAGCCAGCTCTATTCTCTTATAAATTTCAATCATAATAGAAAAACACTGTGGATGTAAAAGTCGGTGCAGTGCTTAATGGACAAATTTGTTGAACAGGATTAACAAAAGCATTGCTGGATTTTCAGGTAAGAGAAGGTGAGTGGGACAAACTGAGTCATTAACATGGTCATCAAAATGATTTCTTAAACAAAGAACTGCGGATGCTCAAGATCTGAAGCAAACAAAAATCAGGGATTACTAAAGAAACTCAGCAGGTCTGGCAGCATCTGTGGAGAGAAAACAGAATTAATGTCCGTGACCCTTCTTCAGAGCTTTGTGTTGTACAATCTCCTGATTCTATCCAAGTGGTGAATAAAAACTGACTTTAAGCTCACTTTTTTGGTGGAGTTAAGTAAAAGACATATTTCAACAAATGATATGATTTGTCTTATTCCAGAGTTTAATTGTTTTCTAAAGATGAACTAAAACGCTTGTGCACTTTGTTATACAGGCAAAACTGCTCCTGACAAAATGTTTAAAGCCTGAATGGTATCCTAAAGTTGCCTTGGCTCATTTCAGGCTTTGTACCTCTTTAGTCAAGGGGCAGAATAAAACAAGATAATAATAGGAGACAGGGGGGATAAATGTAAAGAGGAGAAACAATACTAGAGGTCTTGGGGTTAATCTCATCACAGAACACAATACTGCTGTTAAGTTCCATTGCCTTCAGGATTCATTTGAGGGCAGATCCCTTCAAGCACATTGAGGGAGACTAGATAAGAAAAATGTTTGTGTACAAGATCACCTTCTTGAGGATTTAATAGTAAACAATTCAGAAGTTACACACATGAGCTATTGTGCAGAGCAGACAAGGTGTTGGGGTCTATTATCTGGCCATTTTTCTGGATGACCAAAGTTGGTTTGTTTTTGACTCTGGCTTCAAAATATGTTGGAAGTGCCCTTCTCTTTGTTGATTATGGGTTATTGTGGCTAAACTACAAATCAAAAAACCTCACGCCAGCCTGGTGAAATGAATGTTGAAAAATACTTCGCATTGCGGAATCTTTAAAGCCGCAAATAAACTATTAATCATCTACACAAATCCTATTCTACATATGCTTAGTCAGCCTAGTCTGAGATATTTTTACACACCTCTGGAGCAGGTGGGACTTGAACCTAGATCACCTGACTCAGAAGTAGGACACTATGCTGTGCCAAAGGACCCCTTCCAAATCCTACACTCCAACTGTCCCTAGTTAGACTCACTAGGCTCACTATTGTTACCTCCCCTTTGATTAGAATCATTTTAGAAATCATTAACTATAACAAATAGACCCCAAATTGTTAACGGGAAATTGAGAAAGAAATTTGTAAGGAGATCTCAGTTATCTGTAAGAATAATAGGGTGGTTATGGTAGGGGAATTAACTTTCCAAACATAGATTGGGACTGTCATAGTGTTAAGGGTTTGGATGGAGAGGAATTTGTTAAGTGTGTACAAGAAAATTTTCTGATTCAGTTTGTGGATGTATATACTAGAGAAGGTGCAAAACTTGACCTATTCCTGGAAAATAAGGCAGGGCAGGTGACTGAGGTGTCAGTGGGGAAGCACTTTGGGGCCAGTGACATAATTTGTTAGTTTTAAAATAGTGATGGAAAGGGATGAACCATATCTAAAAGTTAAAGTTCTAAATTGGACGAAGGCCAATTTTGATGGTATTAAGTAAGAACTTTAAAAAGTTCATTGGGGCGGATATTTGAAAGTAAAAGAATGGCTGGAAATTGGGAAGCCTTCAAAAATGAGATAACAAGAGTCCAGAGACAGTATGTTCCTGTTAGGATGAAGGGCAAGGCTGGTCGGTGTAGGGAATGCTGGATGACTAGAGAAATTGAGGTTTTGGTCAAGAATAAGAAGGAAACATATTTCAGGTACAGACAATAGAAATTGAATGTTTCCCTAGAAGAGTATAAAGGCAATAGGCTAATTCTTAAGAGGGAAATCAGGAGGGCAAAAAGGGGATATGAGATAGCTTTGTCAAATAAGGTTAAGGAGAATTCAAAGGGATTCTACAAACACATTAAAAGGGTAAGTAGGGAGAGAATAAGGCCCCTTAAAGATCAGCAAGGCCACCTATGCATGGAACCACAGGAGATGGGGGAGATACTAAATGAGTATGTTGCATCAGTGTTTACTATAGAGAAGGATATGGAAGATCGAGAACATGGGGGAAAAATAGCAGCATCTTGAAAACTGCCCACATTACAGAAGACGAGGTGCTGGACATTTTAAAATACATAAAGGTCATCAATTCCCAGAAGCTGATCACGGAAGCTAGAGAAGTGATTGCTGGATCCCTTACTGAGATATTTGTATCATTGACAATCACAGGTGAGGTGTCGGAAGGCTAGAGGTTGGCTAACGTGGCACCACTATTTAAGAAAGGTGGTAAGGAAAGCCAGCAAAGTATATACTGGTAAGCCGGACATCGGTGGTGGGCATTCTGAGGGAATCCTGAGAGACAGGATTTACATGTATTTCGAAAGGCAAGGACTGATTAGGTATAGTCAATATGGCTTTGTGCATGGGAAATTGTGTCTTACTAACTTGATTGAGTTTTTCAAAGAAGTAACAAAGAGGATTGATGAGGGCAGAGTGGGGGATGTGACCTATATGGACTTCAGTAAGGTGTTTGACAAGGTTCCTCATGGTAGACTGGTTAGCAAGGTTAGACCACATGGAATAGAGAGAGAACTAGCCATTTGAATACAGAACTGGCTCGAAGATAGAAGACAGAAGGTGGTTGTAAACGGTTGCTTCTTAGACTGGAGGCCTGTGTCCAGCAGTGTGCCACAAGGATCAATGCTGTGTCCATTGTTATTCGTCATTTATTTAAATGATTTATCTGTGAACATAGGAGGTATGGTTAGTAAGTTTGCAGATGACACCAAAATTAGACGTGTAGTGGACAGCAAAGAAGGTTACCTCAGAGTACAATGGGATCTTGATCAGATGAGCCATCGGGCCAAGGAGTGGCAGATGGAGTTTAATTTAGATAAACATGAGGTGCTGCATTTTGGAAAGGCAAATCAGGGCAGGACTTACACATTGAATGGTAAGGTCCTGGGGAGTGTAGCTGAGCAAAGAGACCTTGGAGTGCAGGTTCATAGTTCCTTGTCAGTGGAATCTCATGTAAATAGGATAGTAAAGGATGTGTTTGGTATGCTTGCCTTTATTGGTCAGTGCATTGTGTAAAGGAGTTGGGAGGTTATGTTGCAGCTGTACACGATGTTGATTAGGCCACTTTTGGAACACTGCATGCAATTCTGGTCTCCCTGCTGTAGGAAAGATGCTGTGAAACTTGAAAGGGTTCAGAAAAGATCTACAAGGATGTTGCCAGGGTTGGAGGGTTTGAGCTGTAAGGAAAGGCGGAATAGACTGGGGCTATTTTCCCTGAGGCATCGGAGGCTGAGAGGGTGGACTTAGAGGTTTATAAAATCATGACAGGCATGGATAGGGTAAATAGACAAGGGCTTTTCCCCAGGGTTGGGGACTCCAAAACTAGAGGCCATAGGTTTAAGGTGAGAGGGGAAAGATTTAAAAGGGACCTAAGGTGCAACTTTTCACACAGAGGATGGTGCATGTATGGAATGAGTTGCCTGAGGAAGTGGGGGAAGCTGGTACAATTACAACATTTAAAAGGCATCTGGATGGGTACATGAATAGGAAGGGTTTAGAGGGATATGGGATAAGTGCTGGCAAATGGGGCTAGATTTACTTAGCATATCTGATCAGCATGCACAAGTTGGACCGAAGAGTCAGTTAAAGTGCTGTATATCTCGATGACTCTATGACTCTTCATAGCTTCTTTCCATAACATTATGTTTTTGATAACACTAACTGCTACTGGGACTTTGCACTTCTTGTTTGCAGATCCAGTTAACCGGGACCATCTTTACTGGTTTTTCTTTAGTCTGGGTAATGTCTCCTCTTTTCTCTTCACTGACAACCAGCAGGGAGCTGATGAATTCTAAAAGGTGCTATTTCAACTCTAGGTTCCTTCTTAATAGACACCATGGTGGAAATTAAAAAAAAACTCAACAACCTCAAAGCTCAATGTTATAGGCTTAGTGTGTAGATTTAGTGTAGATTTGGCATTACAGACTGGATGGGCTGAAGAGTCTCTCCCGTACTGTATGATTCTGTGATGAATAGTAATCCACTTGTCAGATTGAAACTTTAACTTGTCATTGTGAAAAATTTACCTTGGACCAAAGAATGAAGAATGTTTGAGTTTCCATCTAACAAACTTGTTGCAAATGATGAATTAAAAATCACCAAAAGAATTTTAAACAAGGAATGAAGATGCAGCTGTGATCAGAACACTGTTTAAGATAAAGTTCCCTGAGCACTTATCAATATTCCTTACTCCAGTCCACAGTCATCTTGTTTTGTAAATGAAGGACTAGAGGAAGTAGGTAAGAGAGACCAAGTGTAGTTTTGTCCATGCATCAAAAAATCTTGGATGCTGCTGCTGTGGAATATTTATATGGTTGGATGAATAAACTGCTAAACAGGATTAAAAAATATTGAATTATTTTGTGGGGGAAGGGTTGGAGAAAGTGTGAATCTGTAAGCTTTCAGGCAAAGATCTCATAAAAACCCATATCCAGTTTAGCCCTTGGGGTGAGACTTTCAGAAGCCACATAATGTATTTGTTAGCTCCTTCCCCTCCTCCTCAGCTACTTCATTAGCTAAAGGCTGCTCTAAAGAGGGGGGATTTAAGTAAGTCCAGCTGAGTCGCAGCTCTGTGATAAAGTCTACTCAATGCTCTCCCATGGAGGTGAATATGGAAACCCTGCTGATGCCATTTCTGCCACTTCCTTCTGCTCTGACCAGTCTCTTGATCTAGGTTCCAAGCTGGAGTTCTTCATTAAAGCCTGACTTAGAGCTCCTGATGAAAGTGATCAGACTCATTAACACAAGGCTGAAATGACGCCCAGTAATTGCAACACTATCATTTAGAGATAATGGTAACAAGAGCTAATAAGTGGAAACGTCTTTCCTCCAATTTCAGATCTTTATCATCACAGCCTTCTGTTTAATAAATATATGAAACACATTTATTGGGCCTACTACCATTCCCCAATTTAATCATCGCTTACAACAAACTTAAGCTGAACATTTGTACATCACTACTGGCTGTTTGTAGCTTTGATGTTTACACTTAATAATTGAAACTAGTAGATTGTCAGCGTGTGTATATTTGATTTATGTGTAAGGGAACAGAGAGCTGTGACACTGCTGATGTCGATATGTATCAACGAGCACTCACAGAGGGAAATCTCACTGAATATACAGAATAACGCCTAATAAAAACATGGATTGTATTAGCAGTGTGTTTGACTATAGCTACATAAGAAAAGTACAAGGGGAGATCAAGATGCATATAAACTGAGTAGATCAAAGGTAAAAATAGAAGTTGTTGGCAAAACTCAGCAGGTCTGATAGTATACACAAGGACTCTAGCCCCACATCTCTCTGTGGCAAGGAGGTCCAAAGAATCACTACACTCTGAGGGAAGAAAGTCCTCCTTATCTCAGCCTAAAATCAGCTCTCCTTTATTCTGGGACTGTGCCCTCTGGCCTCAAACTCTCTCATGAGGGGAAACATCCTCAGCATGTATACTGTTAAGCCCCTTCAGAATCTGAAATGTTTCAATGCAATCAACTCTCATTACTCTAAACTTCAGTGAACAGAGTCCCTACCTCTTTACCCTTTGCTTATAAGACAATTCCACCTTAACCCAGATCATCCTAGTGAACTCAAGGATAACAGGTTTTGATATGTCTTCTGTTCAAAACATGCTTCAGCAAATTTTGTTTTAATCGGTACCTTATGAACCAGTACTCTCGATAAAGTGGCAAAAGATTATAGATCTGAAGTACCAGAAGTTTACTGTACTATCATGATCTTTGTGATGACCGAATAGTGAGTTGAGGGTGGGAGTGAGAAGGCTCTCTGCCAGTAAGTTTTATTTAAGGCAAAGTTGCATTACTATTTCAGTGATTTATGCTGTAAATAAAGTATAATGATGATGTGTATACTTCTGCTTTACATTTCTATTACTTAATGTGTGTGTTTACATTGATTATGTGAACCTCTTGATCAACTTGAATATTGATCGACAGGCACATTCCTGGTCCCATAGGTTCCAGCTGATAAAAAGTTTGCTGTATTTTTGAAAACATCAAGGTGAATTTTAAAGTCACTGTCACTGCATCAACACCATACAAGCCTCACCCCAACAGCATTTCACTGAACCGACACAGAGTAGGCTTTGGAGGTTCAAAAATGTTATTGTCATCATCTCGCCATATTTAGGGACTTGGCAATAAATATAGCCTTGCCAGCAATGCACAAGTGAATAAAAAATGGTTAGTGAATGAATGGGATTTAGGGTGTGTTAGATTACAGTTATCGTATTTACTAATTCATAGATATAAAATGTAAATCTTTATCATCCTGCTGGCATTTAAGGTGGCCAATGGTAACGAACAAACAATGAATTAGAGTTACAAAGCAGTTATTCAATTGTGATATGATAGCGAAAAGCTCTCAGACTTTAGGACTATTAACATAAGAACTCAAGTTTAATCACAAGCTTTAAAATGTGCTATCTGTTCCTTCTGAGATTTGCTGGTCGGCTCAGTTTTGAGAACAGTTTGTGATAGCCTACTTGTAAAAATCTGTTGTCATGGTACCACATTGGTAGCCATGGTAAGTTTATGTTGCTGTATATCAGGTGTTTTATCTGTTTCACTTGAAGCTTTTATTAAAACAAAATCCTTTTTCTTAAATTAAATGCAAATGTAATGTGACAAATGCATTGCTGGCATTGTCCATACACACCCACTTTGCAAACTACAAAGCCATTTTCTAAACTACTTTTTGCATTAATGCTTAAGATAGACCTCACTATGAAAGTGACAGCTTAACTCAGGAGTTAGATTGCTGAACACACTGAACCAGGTGTGTTGGACAAGCACTAATAGGTCTTCACTGTAACTCCATTCATTATTTTATCTGTGTAAGGAATCTTGGTCCAGCATTTATGCTTTGGGAGCAGTTGGTGATCTCAGTGAAAAGCAGACTCAGTTGTGCTTGTTTTATTAAGTGATTTTTTTTTATGTTCAAGTTTCCATGTGAATTCATTTGCACATCGCTGAATGTAAAATTTTCTTTAATCAGTATTTCAGTACATAACTTGATTTGCATTATAAAATATTCTTTCATATATTAAGGAGTGGGAAACTGAAGAGGTTTTGAAAGTAGGTTTATCACAGAAAGACATTTAAAAGGGCATAGGATGATTATTTGAGTCGTAATAATGTACTAGAGTATGGGATGAAGGCAGAAGAATGGCATTAAATACAAATACTTATTTGGGGAGCCAGGGCAGAATTAATGGGCTAAATGACCTCTTTCTGTACCATATCACTTCTGTAATTCTGTTATTATTTAATCAGAATTATTAAGAATTTAGGGGAGGCAATAGCCTAGTGGTATTATCTCTGGACTGTTAATCCAGAGTCCAAGATAAGCTTCTGGGTTCAAATCCTGCCATGGCAGATGGTGGAATTTGAATTCAATTAAAAAAAAATATGGAATTAAGGATTTAGCAATGACCATGAATCAGTTCCTGATCGTTAGGAAAAAACAATCCAGTTCACTTATGTCCTTTAGGGAAGGAAGCTATCATCCTTACCTGGTCTGGCCTACATGTGACTCCAGACCCACAGCAATGTGGTTGACCCTTAAATGCCCTCTGGGCAATTAGGGATGGGCAATAAATGCTGCCTAAAAGGAATGCCCTCATCTTGTGAATAAAGAAAGAAAAAAGAATTTTTAGTCCACTACTAATGCAATTTAAAATAATTGAAAATTAACTATACTGTATCGAACCATTTACAATTTTGAATGGTATTACGGTAGTCAGTAATTTCTTAGCAAATTAAAGAAAAGTGAAAATGTTTTTTTTAAAGTCACTCTTAAAATTTTTAATTTAAAATTACAAACTTTGATGAATGTCACACAAGTAAGTGTAATTAATGGACACTCATCATTTTAAATTCAGTTTTAGACCATGAGCTGGACTTGGGCCAATTTACAGCTTAAATAATTTAAATAATGCAAAAGATTATTGAGACTCAAATTACACTGATGATAAGCTGTGTTTGAAGCTTCTCAATATCTTGTGCTAATTTGTTCAATTTTGAGCAAATTTGCGCAATCTAGTGGAAAATCAAGGCGAGGATTCCATATATGTCCAGTGTGTTACTCTTTGTGAAAGTGACCTCAGATATATCAGTGTGATCAATAGAGGTCTATTCAAGGGTCTTAGAGGATAGCTCCAGATTCAATTGAGAGCAAGTAATGTTCATTGGACTTTTCATTTAAGCTTTGGGTTCTGAGCCCTCTTGTGGTTCAGTGGTAGTGTCCCTACCTCATAGCCTGAAGGTCTGTGTGCAAATCTCATCTGCAATAGAGGAGTGTCATAAAACCTCTGAACAGGTTGATTTAAAAATAGTTAGTATTATAAAGGGTACTGGTGACATACTGGTAAGGTCTCTGCCTGTAAGCCAGGTGATCTGAGGTCAAGTCTCAGCTCTCCCAGGAGTGTGTCTGTACATGTCAATTTAAGAAAAGGAGAAGCGTTCTGCTACTGACTGTCTGCCCCACTTCCACAGCTACGTTCCCACCTGGGCATCCTTGGAGAGGGACAATGCAGTGTGCACCAATAATCTCCAGAAAGAGAAGGGCACTGCAGAGGGTGAAGTGCTTCGGCTCCTCTTCCAACTCCATTTTGATTTAACCCCACCCCCTTCCCTTACCTCTCCCTCGCCTTTGATTGATTTGCATTGTTCTTAACAGGCTTTGGATGTAACTTATTTAATTGGAACACAAGTGATTTACTGGTAATTGTTAATAGATGGAAAATAACTATCATGGTTGATTTGGTGAAAAGGGAAAAAAGAGCGTTCAGTTGTGTGTAAAAGCACCTCTTGATATATAAGAAAAAGAAACGAGCCAGATTCTCACCTTTACCATCGTAGTTGTTCGTGTGTATTTAATACCATGTCTAGAAATTAAATGATTGCATTTGATGTGAAAAGAAACAGCTAGGTTTTCCCCTCCCTCTCCCTCTACCTCTCCCTCACCTTTGGTGGTCTGCACTGCCCTTCCCGGATTTTGCATTTAAATTAATCAATCAGAAAACACAGATGATTTTACTGATGGTGGTCAATTGACGAAAAAATGCCATGGGTAATTTGCTGGTAGGGAAAAAAAAACATTTAGTTGTATGTTAGAGCACTTCTAGATAGAAAAGGAAAAATGTATAAAAGCTGGGCTCTCACTCGGCTTCTTGTGGCGTAGTGGTAGTGTCCCTACCTCTGAGCTAGGAGATATGAGTTCAAGTCTCATCGGCTCCAGAGCTGTGTAGTGACATCTCCAAACAGGTTGATTTGAAACTAAAAGAGCAGGACTCTTCCCCTGATGGGAATTGCACGTCAGTTTATAATTTAGTTGCAACATGGGTGATTCAAAGGTGGAAGACAAAGGTGAGGAAAAGTACCAGGTGATTTGGTGATGGAGTTAAAATAGGAGCTGGATTCTCCACATGGTGTCCACTGGTAGCTTCAAAGTTTTTAGAAAGAGATGGGCATCACAGGGGCTGGGTATATTATTTCCCTCAATAAATCTATTTTGATTTAGACCACTCCCTTCCTTTTCTCCTTGTTGTTACACTGCCCGATTAGGCAGTGTTCGCAATTTGATTCACTGAAAAATTGTTAAATTGGTGGTGGGTTAATTTAAATATTATGTTCTTAGGGCTGTTGTGATGCAATGTCAGTGCTCCTACATCTGGGTCAGAAGTTCCGTGTTGAAGGCCCATACAATTCATAAATTGGTGGTGGGCTCATATTAAATATAAAAAGTGAGGTGGGTCATAACACGTCTGAACAGGTCGATTTAAAAGAGAGTTGTGTTTTTGAGATGGTGCGGGCAAGTGGGAGGACCACTTCATAGGCCTGTCTAAAGAAGTCATCAACAGGTTCGGGTAGTGGGCCAAGGAAGGGGCCATATTTCCCAATTCCTTGCCTTTCTTCCACAGTTATGTCTATACTGTGATGATGCTGTGGCTTTCAAGAGGTTACGTTTTGCTGTGTTTTTTTGAAGACAGGTTGTAAGGCAGATGTGTCGACCTGGTGTCTGAAGACCACAGCTTGTGAGACCTTGGGTTTGGTGTTTTTTTTTTACATTTGGAACAATGGAAGCAGCTGAAGTGTGGTCAGCTCTCACAGACCAGGCTTTCTAATTTTTTCACTCTTCGGTTTCTCTTTGGGGTCTCAAAAAAGTGAGGCTTCAGTGAATGACTCCTGCCTGCTACTATCTCTGAATTTTCTCTTCGTGTTTTTCTCCTAGATTGGAGAACTGCATGTGAGAATCTGTGTCTGAATTTTCTTTTTTTTTAGCCAAGGTGTGTGTTTATGGGAAGTTACTTTATTGGAACAGTTAATTAGTAATAGGTACAGTATCTATTATTCTGTTAAGTTTCCAATTGAGTTAAGTTATTCTAAATTCCTCCTTCTTTGGTCGTATTTTAACTATAGTATTTAAATAAATTGTGTTTCACTTGACATTGAATAGTTTGACCAGTCACATTGCATCAGGAATAGACAATTTAAATTTGCCTTTAAAAGTAGAAAGAGTTAAGATCTAGGCTACCTTCTTAAAATATTTTGAGGGGGTCTGGTCTGGTCTGGTCCAAACAATACCTGAGTTTCCTTGGAGAGGAACTATACAGTGTTCATTGGGAGTTTTCAGGGATAGGCGGGCACTACAGAGTTTACAGTGTATTTTCTCTCCAGCAGTACCATTTTGATTTTGTCACCTACTCTTCATTTCCCCATCTTCTATTATTGTTTTTAGTTTGTGTCACACTGCCCCTGTTGAGCAGAGATTGTTATTTGATTAATTGGGTGATTGCCCAATCAGGTGATGAGCTTAGTTATATTAAAAACAGAGCTGGGTTCTTGCCCCGTGAGAGTCAGCTGCTGGACAGGAAAAGGATCCAGAAAGGGAAGGTGGAAACTGTTGTTTGTGCTGAACTATGGATTTGCAATAAAACTCTAGCAAATCTCTGAAAATCATTTGCTGCCTGATTTAACATGTGAACATTGGTCTTTTAACAAGAGATGTCATATATTTCTTGGTGTCACATTTCAGGCCTTACAAATCTATAGGAAGAAAATCTATGATTGACGAGAACCAAGAGTTGTATGTCAAATATAGCGTTGGTTCAAAATCGATTAATTACCCTCACGTACAGCAATGTGATGCGAACTAGATAATCTGTTTTAAGCATATTGATGATTGATTGAATATTGACCCCCATGCCTGGGGCATTCACTTTGTTCATCAGTATGGGATCTTTTAATTCTGATGTAGATACTGCCTTGCTGCAAATACTCATCCAAAACAGCACCTCCAACAATGCATTGCATTGTCGGTTTCCTTGATGTTGTGCTCAAGACTACAACTCTAAACCCACAGCGCTGTCGCTCAGAAGCAAAGTACTGCTGTTGAGCCACAACTAATTAGAGCATAAATACTCAAAATGCTACTCTCAGTGACAGCCTACAAAATGGTTTATTCATCAAATATTTAAGAACATAATCAATTTAAAGCCGTTCATGCAGTTCACATAACTGCTCTGGGGACTATTTTCAATAAACAGAAAATAATTCATATTTGTAAAGTGCCTTTCTGGTCCTCAGAATGTTCCAATGTGCTTTATACAGTCAATAAAATAAAGCTTTTGCGCACCTCATAATAAATTTCATGATTAGTAGGAGTGCAGTACTTACATATATTCTGTTGCAAAAAGGATCATTTGGTTCTATTTGTAATATGTTACTTTCTCTGTTTTGTATGAATGTGCTCTTGTGATGTAACTTTATCAAGTTGGCACCTAGTTTTCAGATTCACCTGGTGCCAGTTCTGATAAACTTTCCTATGTTCCTCTTTGAGCCAAGGTCAACTATCTGCTTGATGGTGAAGGAGGAATGCGGAAAATTCTGGGCCGTGAGATCACCATTTGTGGTTCAATATAAATCTTAATGTGTTGACATCACTCCCACATCTTAAGGATGCCTAGGTGTGAGATTCTAGATCTATTCATAACTTGATTTGATTTGATTTATTATTGTCACATGTACCTAAGTATAGTGAAAGGTTTTGTTTTGCGTGCAGTCTAGCAGATCATAACATACAAAGACACAAAGATCATATGGTGATTGAATAGAATGAGGAATACAAAGTAATGGCTGCAAAGGTGTACAAAAAGACAAGATCAACATTAGATTTGCATAATAAGAATCAACATGAGATTTTTCGTAATGCAGTTCACCTAGCGTATTGGCAGTGCCACATTACATGATGGATGGTTCCTTCAGTGTGGACTTGGCCTCCAAAGGATTGTGCATTAGTCAGTCCCATTAATGCTACCACTGACGAACGTATTTACAACAGGTAGGTTGGCAAGCATGATGTAGGTTATTGTCTTGGTTGTTCTCTCACGACCTGCTACAAGATCAATGTGGCAGCTACATCCATCTAGGATTACCCAGCCTGTTCAGTGATGTTATACCACTACTGTGCTACTTTTGCTGATACACATTAAAGTCCTAACCAGAGGGCATTCTATATCCCTGCTATCTTCAATGCTTCCTTCAAGTGATCTTCAAGAAGGAGGAATGTTGAGTTATCAGCTGAAAGAAAACAGTAGGTGATAAACAGAGGATGTTTGCCCATGTTGGGCCTGAAATGATAAAACTTTATACTGTTCAGAGTTGATGTTGATGACCCCACAGATCTACTCCTTTCACCTGAATACCACTGTGCAGGAAGGGAGGGCATACCCTGGGAGGGTGAAAGAAAATCTGTACATTGGCTGATAGGCATACTTAGGGAATTGTATGCATGTGACAATTTACAAGATCAACTTAGCTGAATGTGCCTTTAATGTGTCTTAATTTATTGTTCAGATTAGAGTCAAGTCATAGAATTATACAATACAGAAGGATCGTCGAGTCTGTACCATCAACAATACAGTACTCCTGCACTCAACTCACTTTCCCAAACTAGGCCCATAACCTTGAATGTTAAAACACTTCAAGTGTTCATCCAAGTACTTTTTAAAGATTGTGAGGTTACCTGCTTCAATTAGCCCAACAGGCAGTGCATTCCAAACTCCTAAGACCTTCTGGGAGAAAGATATTTCCTCAAATCCCTTCTAAACCTCCTGCTTTTCACTTTTATCATTAGCCCCTTATTTCTGAACATTTGACTAAAGGTAACAGTTGCTTTCTATTCACGCTGTCCACAGGTATCATAAGCTTATACACCCCTATCGATTTGAGGATTCCCCTTCAACTTTCTACTCCAAAAACAACAACCCAAGCTTATTCAGCCTTTTTGGGTGGCACGGTGACTCAATGGTTGGCACTGCTGCCTCACAGTGCCAGGGACCCAGGTTTGATTCCACCCTCGGGTGACTGTCCATGTGGAGTTTGCATATTCTCCCCGTGTCTGCGTATGTTTTCTCCGGGTGTCCCAGTTTTCTCCCACAGTCCAAAGATCTGTAGGTTAGGTGGATTGGCCATGCCCAATTGCCCATTGTGTCCATAGATGTGCAGGCTAGGTGGGTTAGCTGTGGAAAATGTGGGATTACAGGGTTAAGCTGGGGGACTGAGTCTGGATCTGGGTGGGATGCTTTTCGGTAGGCCGGTACAGACTCAATGAGCCGAATGGTCTCTTTCTGCACTGTAGGGATTCCACAATCCTAGGCAACATCCTGGTGAATCTCCTCTGCATCCCATCCAGTGCAATCGCTTCCTTCCTATCGTGTGGTGATCAGAACTGCACACAGTATTCCGGCTATGGTCTAACCATAGTCCTATAAAGCTCCAACATAACATCTTTGCTCTTATAATGTATGCCTCAACTGATAAAACCATTCATCTTCATAACCATTTTATTAACCAGTCCAGACACCTTCATGGATCTCTGGAAAACCATCCCAAGATCCCTCGTTTCCTCTGAGCATCATGTTGCCCTGTCATTTGTTGAGCATTCCGTTGCCTTGTTGCTTCTTCCAAATAGATCTCATATATCAGGGTTAAATTCCACCTGCCATTGATTTAACCATCTTTCCAATCCATCTAAGTCTTCCAGGACCTAAGACCTTCCTCCTCACTATCAATCACCCAGTCAATCATTGTGTCATCCACAAGTTTAATTATCAGTCCGTTACATGCTCGTCTACATCATTGACGAATATTAGAAATAATAAGTGGCCCAGCACTGATCCTTGTGGAATGCCACTGGACCCGAGCCTGCAGTCACACAAAGGAATCTACCATCACCCTCTGTCCTCTGCCGCTAAGGCAATTTTGGATCCGACATGCCAAGTCACCCTGGATCCCATGAGTTTTTGCCTTCTTTAGCAATTTCCCATGCAGGATTTGTCAAAGGCCTTGCTAGAATCCATATAAACCACATCAAATGCTCTAAACCTCATCTACATACTTGGTCACCTACTCAAAAAATTCAATCAAATGAACAAGTTGTGATTTCATGACAATCTTACATCTTAACAGCCACTTTTACTGACAGCATATTTTTGTTTCTGTAATTTTAAAATTCTATTCAAGTACTGAAAACATTATGGAGGGTATTTTCTCCCTTGGGTTACCAGTCCAGCAACCTATCCACTACATTTCTGTATTCTAAATTCTTATTAAACAAAACAGAATTGGAAATGAAGTATGAATAATATGTTCACCATCATTAAACTTGCATTCATCTTGTAGAAACAATAATTAACAGAACTTCCCAATTTGTAGCTGGCTTATTTTCACTTGTCAATCAACTAGGTTCCCTGATAGATGAGAACAGAACTTTCCCAAAAATAACCAAACAAAATTCACCTTTTGAAGTAAAATAAAAAAAGACTTGTAATACATAAATTGTCAGTCAGCACCTGCAAAGAGATTTGACT
This sequence comes from Rhincodon typus, assembly GCF_021869965.1. Classification (NCBI taxonomy): domain Eukaryota; kingdom Metazoa; phylum Chordata; class Chondrichthyes; order Orectolobiformes; family Rhincodontidae; genus Rhincodon; species Rhincodon typus. The sequence goes on along the minus strand of NC_063337.1, from coordinate 101,199,205 downwards.
ATTATGGCATTTTCTGGTGTTAACTCCTTGCCAAAGCTGAAGAACTTTGATAAAGAAGCAAATATTACTGCAAGGAAGTGGAGACACTCAATTTGAGAGAAAGAGAGAGAGAGAATGGGTTCAAATCCATTCAAATCCAGCTTAATACAAGGATTAAAAACATTATAGAATCAATCAGAAGTAAAATGTATCAGAGATTAAAAATGAAAATGAAAAGAAGTATGGTGAAAAGTGTCAGAAACTGGTTGAATTTAAATTCAATTAATTTGGAGGATCATGTAGAAGTTCAAAAGGACATTGACAAATTGATGGTATAGGTGGTCTGGTCAAAAATGAATGTCAATGTTAAAACAAAGGTGATGCATTTTGCTGGAAGGAACATGGAGAGACATGAGGAACATGAAGTAATGGGTACAACTTTAAAGGGAGAGCAGAAGCAGAGGGGCCTGGATGTGTATGTGCACAAGTCATTAATAGTGGCAGAGCAGGTAGAGAGCAATTAACAAAGTATATGGTATCAAAGGCTTCATTAATAGTGACATAAAGTAGAAGAACAAGGAGGTTATATTGAACTTCTATACTAATTCAATCTTAGATTGAGAATTGTGTCCATTTAAAGACATTACATTTTAGGAAGGATCTGAAGGTATTGGAGAGAGTGCAGATAAGATTTATAAGAACAGTTCTAGTAACCAGCAACTTTAGCTACAAAGATAGACTGGAAGAATCAGAACTGTTGCCCTCGGAGAAGAGAAGACTGAGGTGAGATCTGATAAAGTTATTCAAAACTGTAAGGTGCCTGAACCGAGTAGATGAAGAAAAACTTTTACTGATTGTAAAACTAATGAGAAGGCACAGATTGGCAAAAGAAATGAAAGCGAAGTGAAAAAAAATTCATAAACGAGTAAAGATGTGGACTGAACCACCTGAGAGTATGGTGGAGGCAAGATCATTTGAGGCATTTAAGAGGCAATTACACTGTTATTTGAAAAGAACAATATCCAGGGGTTATAAGGAGAATGGTACTAAAGGAAATGAACCGAATCAGGCACAATGGGCTGCAAGGCCTCCTTTTGCACAAGAATAATTCTGTGAAAATCTAGAACAATAGAAACAGGAAAGAAAGGAAACTCTAAATGCAGCACAGGTTAAATTGCAATCAAGAATCCAAGCAAAGTGAAATTAATCTGTCAGCCACAAGAAAGATCTTCTTGGTATAGTCATGCCCCTGTCAGCACTGTGCACTTAGAAAAGGAATCAGCTTTTGTTGTCTGTCTGTAATGAATACTACTGCAATCCAACTGCACCTGTGTAGCAACCACAAGTATGCATTTGACCTTTAAACTGATGTGCTTTGGATATGGCTGTACCACTGACTGACTTGAGGTATAACTGTAATTATGAGTGGCATCACAACCAAGGCCTGTACTGTGCAAAGAACATCTAGCATGCTCTGGGATTCTCTTCCTCACACTGGTTTACACAAGCAGCTTGAAAATCATGACACAGAATTGTGACTGCACTGTATTACTGTACTGTCTGTACTGTGCATAGGGCACAGCTGTGGAAGCTAATACTTGATCACATCTCCAGGATCAGGGCAGAGGTCAGTCCTAGGATTTTCCTTATCTGCTGTTTAAGTACCGCGCCACACAGCCCATTTTCTCATTGAACTATCCTGACTATGGAAAGCTCCGTATTTATGAAACTGAAGTCTGGAAAATATTTACTTACTTCCTTTTGAACCAACAATGTAATAACAAAATTTGCATAGAATGCAATGTAGTGCATCACAGTTCATCAGGCTTTTATCCATCCTCATACTAAAATAAGTTTATCAACCATTATATAAGATTATACTGCCTCTTTAAAAGATACATTTAAGGTCTTTGTAGATTTTATCTTGCTCCATTGTGTGTTGATTTGCTTGAAACATGTGGTCATCATGCGTCATTATGTCTTAACACAGAGCAATGTGGTTTAAAGAAGATAGTTGAAACAGATTGGCAAGTGTACATTTGAACAATTGTGGATAATTCAAAAAATGCCTTCATCCATATGGTTACAATTAATCTAAATCATATGAAATGGAACAAACCAAAGAGCAGCTTTGTGCATTTGGCTGGAGCACAGGTTGTGATACTGCAGACCTACATATGTAGCAACAATAAACAAATTCTGTTTGAGTATCCTCACTGTGGGGGGCATTTAGCTCTCAGTTACAAACAAATGCCCTGTGGATTGATGAGTGCAATAAATCAGGCTGTAAATCAGGATATTCAAATAATTGTGGCTTTTCTAGGGCATCCAAACATCTGCTTTCTAAATACCTTAGAGTAAATACAGATGCAGTGCTGCTTAAACCACTGAAAACAGTAAGATACAAGGAGAAAAAGTGAAAGGACTTGATGAAGACTCTACAAGGGTGCAGTCAGGCTGAGTGTGAGGGTCAGAAGGGAGGACAAAAACAGCTGCTTTTATTGAATAGACTCATCAGAGCTCTTCTGTTATCATTACACTTAGCCACGAGCCACTAGGCAGAGAATATTGTGTTATTTCTGTTTTGTGTGGGAACTCCGGCCCAAGGGAACAATTGGATCAACTTAAAAAACAGCTGTCAATCAAACTTAGAGTGAAAAGGAATTTTAATTAGGCTTCTCACTCTGATCAGAGAAGTTCTACAAACTTCCATTAACTAGTTACAGGTCAATGAAATCTTTGAAAAGTTGCCCTTAGCTAGTTTATTTTGAGTCATTCATTGTATTTTTGTTTAAAAAGAACTATTCATTGAAACTGACTGATCTTATAGACCAATTTTACTGTGTATTGGTGTATACATTAAATAAATATGAAAATGTGCACAAGTTACAACATAGAAACAGTCAATTTCATCCAATCAGTTTGTGCCAGCATTTATACTCCACACAAGCAAATAGTTCTAATCAAAATTATGCTCATTATTCCCATGTCATTTTTGTACTGTTCTGTCATTCACCTGTCCAATTAATCTTAAATGTTGACATAGTTTCTGTCTCCACAATTAACCCTGGGAGTGAAGTTCACATCCTCTGCTTTGTCTGCTAACCACTTCTAAATCTATCACATTTAATCGAATAGCTGATTCTTGTTTTTTAAATTCTAGAAAATCCATCCTGTCCCATCCTTCAACACTTTGAAACTCTTCTAATATACCAGCTGTAATCCAATTTTTTTTTAAAAGAGCACATTTGTCTCAATATTTTAACAAACATATTTACTTCAGTCATCAATTTCTTTGACACAAGACCCATTTGGAATAGGCACTTCACAACGAAGATGTAAAAGTAATGTTAATTTGTACGATGAGCCTGGTGCCTTCCACATCATGTTTTGAAGATAAGAAATATTAATTTGTATTGATTCTCATGTCCCTTTCACACCAATTCCTTGGTGATGGGATGATCTTGTTGGTGCCTCCCCCATTATCTGACAATCATAAGGACAGTTTAAGCTTTTAACCAATGGATACATGTTCAGAGTAATTTGTTTACTAAGAAATTTAAAAGGTTCCATTTATCCCATAGTAAATTCTTAACTTACCACCCAGGTGTAAAACTGTGACATGTGGTTGGTTGGCTGTTTATGAAAATGTATAATTTTCTTTCCACTTTAACATCAATGGAAATTAAAATCAGACAATTTCTTTCACTGATGGCTATTCCACAATGCCAGCATCACACCCAGGGGCACAAGTTGAAAGTCTACCACACTACACAAGTTGACAATATCAATTGATTGTATGGTCTTGAAAGGCTTGCAGTATACCAGCACCAGCTAGTGCACTCTCAATAACCTTAACTACAAAAGCAATTTCATATTGTAATACAATGTAGTGAGATGGCATTAAACTGGTACTGGTATGGTGCCAGCATTTACGGCACTGTAAAGCCAAGTCTCACATTGCAGAAAATGACACTAATACTTGTCATATGATGCTATATCATTTCACTTCCCTTTGTCACTATGAAGTGCTTCTGAACAGCTTCTTGAAAAAAATTATACACATGTACATTCCTCAATATTATTCATGGCATAAAAACAAACTGCTGAAGCACAGCCATCAAGAGACATTTAATACTTTGACATGCGGTTACATAGAAGATAAGGAAGTGTACAGGAGAAGACAATATTAGTAATCCTGATACTTGTTTGTGGGCACAGGTTCAAGTCCCACTCCTACAGCTGGTGAAATCAATAAATCTAGAATAAAAGCTCGTTTCAGAAACTGAGGACATAAAACCTGCATTAATTGTTGTAACGACACATCTGATTTGCTAAAGCCCTTTAGGGAAGGAAGCCTGTCGTCATTAACTGATCTGGCCTTCATGGTGCTCATTCGCCAATGTAGTTGACTCTCACTGTGCTCTGAAATGACTGAGTAAGCCAATTAATTCCAGGAAAATTAGGGATGGGCCACAAATGCCAGCCTTGCTATTGACATGAGTAAATAAAGGACATGTGCTGCGTCAAAGGACAGATCTTTGACCCATTGTCTGCTGATGCTTCATCTTGAGCTGGTTTCTTGGCAATTTTCATCAGTGGTGATTTATGATTAACTTCAACTCTCGGAAGCTACATAGGATGTATGTCTACCCTATCTTAAACAGAATTGGGAATTGAACCAGTGGTTGGTGTATTCTGAACCACACGCTAGCTAACTGAGTTAACCACACACCCCAAGCCCTTCTAATATAAGGAAACTAATGTTTTTGGGAGCAGGATAGCAGAATTAATTTGTACTTTGATGTAACACATCACCGAATGTGAAAAACTGACACTTACATCACTTTTGCAATGCGTGTAACTGCTCTGGAATCTGCTTCTCTATTTTATGGAGTTGTTTAACACTCTTGGCACAGAGCTGCCATTATCATGGATTCCACTGCTGTTGGATCATGTGTTACTCCATGACTTCCACTGCTGAAGGACTTTGCAGGCACATTCTTTTCATCCCTGGCAATTGCACAAAGCTGGGAGAAAAGTTTCTAATTTTGACCCTAAATGAGGTCTAGTCACTTATCTTTCCTATCATCAAGACAACCTAATTCCATCTCCATAACATCACCTGATTGTGTTCTTCCCTCAACTCATATACTGTTGAAACTCCCATCTCTAACTTGTTACTTCTAGCCTTAATCATTCCTTGATCATTTTCCTAGCTGGCCTTCAATGTTGAACTCAACTAAAACTCCACGCTCCTCTCTCCGATGGGATTTCCGTTTCAATCTCTCTTCTTGCCCACCAACTTTAATTTCACTGTCCCCTGAACTACCTGTTGCCTGCCACTTTAACTCACCACCCTGCTCCTTGACCAACATCTCTGTCTCTGGCTTGCTGCAGTGTTCCAGTGAAGCCCAACGCAAGCTGGAGGAACAACACCTCATTTTCCACTTGGGGACCCTACAGCCCTCCAGACTCAATATTGAGTTCAATAATTTTAGGGCCTAAACACTCCCATGTCCCAGCCCCCCACCCCACACACCAGGCCTTGTTACCACATAGCCTGCCATTACACACCCCTGTTGTTAGTCACTAACAGTCCCCATTAACAACTATTCACCCTCCCAGCCTGATCGTTAGCAACTCCTTTGTCTGTCCAACTGTCTTTCTCTTTCTTTGGGCTCTATCCTATCATTTACTCCTTACCCCACACACCTCCCTATTTTCTGCACATGAACTGACGTTTTCCCAGCCACCATCAGTTCTGAGGAAGGGTCACCGGACCCGAAACGTTAACTCTGTTTTTTCCTTCACAGATGCTGCCAGACCTGCTGAGCTTTTCCAGCAAATTTGTTTTTGTTTAAAACTTTACTGTTCTTATCCTAACTTGGTTCAGGGTTCTTTCAGACATCACTTATGTGCTTGCTGGCCTCCGCTGTTTCCAAGTCCAACACTGTTTCAATTTTAACATCCTTAGTCTTGTCTTTAGATTCCTCCACAGCCTCACCCCTCTTTGGTCAAAATCTTCCAGTCCCAGGGGAAGTGAGTCGGAGACAGGAAGAACACTCACTTGGGCAGGAATGAGGTCTATCCTGAGACTTTCTAGCCTTCGCCAGAATTAAATTCTTGGCACCCCCACTCCTTAAGTGGCCAATTAATAATACCTGAGGCCCTCGGCCCACCTCCATGTAAGGAATACAGCTGCAAGCAGACCTGCTGACAAACCTCCTTCCCAGAAGGAAAAAACCAATGGCTGCTTGTTGGCTCGGTGGTGGAATGTGGTGATGGGGAGTTGGTGGTGATGGGGTTTGACTTGATCAAAGGCTCTCAGTACTTGATCGAGGGTATGTACATAGGTCAGGAAGGTGAGCACAAACCAGGTTTTTAATATGTACAATTGCACTTTTAACAACCACTAGTCCTGCTATACCTTCCTCTATGCTGCATTTGTTGCTTAGACATTGGAATCATTTGCTGTTTTTATCAAGCTGCACCCATCTGTATCTGCTTTAAGTATGGGTGGTAATGATTATTATCTGGTGGATTATAAGATTTTAAATATGTCTAGAGGACAGCTGTGCTCTCATTGTACTTAGTCACATAGTTAACTGCATTGACATTTCATCTTCTGTTACACTGTAGCAGTGCAGCAATGTAACATAATACAAAAATACTTGCATTTACACAGCATTTTATTACAATTGCAGCAGTGACTACATTTCAATAGCCATTTAATGCTTTGTGAGAGCCTGCAATCCTAAAAGATGTTCTATAATACCAGTTCTTTCTTTCTTTTATTCATTCTTTGATGTCCAAGAAACGACATCTTTCACCATCAGACAAGTTCAAATATATACAATTTTTTTAATCATCATTTTTAAAAGTTACAAACAGGTTAATTTAACTCATTGAATATCTCTTCACAAAAAAATAGATTCTCACTCTCAATGTGGCAGCAACACGTAGCGTTACATTTCCACTGCTTTATTTACTGCATCCTGAAATTCACAGATGTACTTCCAGCAGGGATCAGTGGAGGGCAACCAGGAGCAGGAACTTCAAACAATTTTTCCAGAGACTGGAGGAAGTGCCAATGCTGGAGAATCTGAGATAACAAGGTGTAGAGCTGGATGAACACAGCAGGCCAAGTAGCATCAGAGGAGCAGGAAAGCTGACTTCCAGATCCGAAACGTCAGCTTTTCTGCTCCTCTGATCCTGCTTGGCCTGCTGTGTTCATCCAGCTCTACACCTTGTTACCTTAATATCACTGTCTTTCTTCAATATGTACTCGATGCAAAGATCCTAAACGTTTTCTTTCCTGTCCCTCCCTTGAAAGTTGCATGCCTTTGCGTAGTCCTTCTTTCTCAACCATTGCCGCTGGGAACAAATAACTGCAAATCCCGACTCCATCTAGGACAGAAACCAAAAGAACTGTAGAAGCTGTAAATCAGAGACCAAAACAGAAATTGCTGGATATGGTCAGCAAGTCTGGCAACATATGTGGAGAGAAATCAAAGTTAATGTTTCGGGTCAAGTGACCTTTCTGTTATTTGACTCAGCTCAACTCATTCCATCTTTAAACATCTTCTATTCATTTGTCATGTTCAGACATCATTGGGAATAATTTCAATTGCCAGGTAAAGCTGGTATCAGTGTGGACATCAGGTGAGAAGCTCAGAAACTGCCAACAAGTTGTCAACTTGGCATGAACCCGCTAAGCTCCATGTATAAACATGTTCCTGAGGTTACGGGAACGTCTATTGTAGGACAGGCAGGTTTGAGATTTAAGTCTATTAAAATGGCCAGTCAGCACAGCTTTAACTCAGGATCCTGGCTTTGATTATTATTGCACAGGATTCCAAAGCTTCCTAAAACTGAACAGATAAAAGTAAATGAGAGGGTAGTGGGATTGAAAAATTGATGGCCACCGAAAGCTTTAAGTATGGAAATATGTCTTGAGTAGCAGCAGAGTTATTAATCAAGTCATTGAATGCTAAAAATGTGGATCAGGTGCCCGGACAGATCTATTGTGCCCTTCAGTATGTTCCATCAACAGTTTCCAGATTGGGGGTGATCCAGTGCACCTTACACCACATCACACAGTTGTGAAGACTGGGGGTCGAACCAGAATATTGGGAATATTTTTAAATTACCGGTGGACACTTTTTTGATAAGCCAGTGGGTGAAAGATTATCAGGTGTAGTTGGGAATGTGGGGTAATCAGATCAGCCATGATCTTATCGAATGACAGAACAGACTTGATGTCAAACGGGTCAGTGATGTTATCATGTTAGATTTGGTTCTGTGAATGAGTAGTTGGGACACGCCCACCACTCCATCTCCAACATCCAAGCATACTGCAAACCAGATCATTTCCTGGGCCCCGGACCCAAGTTTGATTCCAGCCTGTGTGGAATTTGCACATTCTCCCCATGTCTTTGTGGGTTTCCTCCAGGTGTTCCAGTTTCCTCACACAGTCCAAAAACATGCAGGCTAGGTGGATTGGCCATGTTAAATTGCCCATAGTGTCCATGTATACGGAGGTTAGGTAGATTAGCCATGGGAAATACAGGGTTATAGGGAGGGATGAATTATAGGTTGGGATGCTCTTTGGAGGGCCATTGTGGACTTGATGGGCTGAATAGCCTGCTTCTACGCTGTGGGGATTCTATGCTTCTATGATCTCAAAGGAACATAGGAGTTAGGAAGAGGACTAAGCCACTCGGCCCTCCAGGTCTTTTCTGTCATTCAAACACTGCTTCTGCCTTTCAAGGAAGAGAATTGCAAAGGCTCACCATCTGTGAGAAATAAATTCCCCTTATGTCAGTCTTAACTAGGCAACTCTTTCATTTTAAACAGCGATCCTATTTTCTAGATTCTACCACATAAATAAAAACATTCTCTCCACTTGTACACATACAAGTCAATACTTGTATATCTCAATCAAGTCAAAACCCCTGGATCCCTGACACACTGCTGGCATACAGCACCAGAAGTGGCTCTGAAAACTAAGATTCAGTGTCACATCAGCTGTAATGGTTTCATGCTCCTCTAATAAGAATTTCATGAACAATGCCCTTGAGTAAATATTATTTTGTGTAGCATCACTTCAAATAGTACAATGTAGAAAAATGGCAATGGTCCAGAGGCAGACCATGCCACCAGCTGCTACCTGTTTGACCCATATAGCCTTCTCAATTTTCTCCAGGTATTTAACTGAAATGGTAATAGGAAATGGAGTTCAAATGGGTTAAAATTGGGTCCAGTAAATCTGTTTCTCTCTCCATGGAACTTGCCTGATTTGCTGGATGTTTCCAGTATTGTTTGTTTTTATTTCAAGATTCTGGTGTTACAGTGATTTCCTTTTACTACTGTCAGAAGAATGGTAGTGAGACATTTTCTTTTGTTATCTTGTGGGTATTAAGCCTGTCTACGTAGCTACAATCACTCTACACTCACAATATTTGCTCAGGCAATGCATAGAAAACAATTGTTCCATTTAAAATTCTTTTCAGAAATACAAATGATGAACTGACTGGTGAGCAGAGATTCTGCTTTCTTCCAATCTTTAGTTTGGAGAATTCTATCAGAAAGTGTCAACTCTTATCCTGTGGTCTTTATTCACATTCTCTACTTTCTTGGCTATTGATTGGGAAGTTGCAAAATAATTTTTTTTCAAAATTAGCGCTGCTAAATATGTTAATTAGATTACAGATGTGAAATCCGTTCCCAGACTGCCAGTAATATCCATTACCTTTCACTCTTTATGATCACATCTCATTTTATCATCTGCAAAAAGAAATCTTAAGTCACAGAAAACTTTTGGAGACAGCTAGGATGATTACTTTTCAGTGACATGCAACAGTAGCTATTCCCTACTATGTTCTGATTGATTACATTCATCGTTTGATGCTGTATCTTAGTGTATAATTTAGCACAACAGGGGTGGGGTTGGAACCACATTGTACTTAATTGACTAGTAATCCATTTTCCCAAGTCAGTAGTTTTTTATGCAAGTTTGTAGGTTGTGTCTCTACGACACCAGAAGCAGTGGGGACCTATGACCATACTTTACCATTGTTCCATACAGAAAATCCCAGACCATCAATCACTACAATCACTAAGAGCAGTCATATTGCAGTCTCTGAAATCCAAACTGTTCTTGCTTTTATTCTTGCAGAGGTTTGTCAGCTTTTCTGGTATTCTTTACCAGTTATCTGACTGTTTATATCCCTGAGCTATGAGGACTCCTGTACCTACACAACCCCCAAAGCTAATGCTTTGCTACAGGCCAGACCTGCCTCAGCAACTCATAAAAAAAAACATTTTTCATCTCATTCATTTCCAGCTCAGGAAAGATTTTGTGCAGTTGAGACAGAATGGCACCAAAAAAAAAAATAAAAACTAACTGACCAGCAATATTTCATTAAAGAAACAAATGGGCTTTAGTAAATTGGACATCAAATTTGTGCCACGTTAGAATAAGGAGCAATATCACTGGTCTTTTAGATAACAAGAGGCTATGCACTTTGGGTCCAGCTTAAAAATAAAATAAAACAATTCTCTTAAATGCAATTTCACAATAGTCCAAGCATATCCAAGAAAACTAAAATTCATTGTGATAACAGAGCTCTAAAACTATAATGTTGGCTCTGCTGTTATTGTTCAAGATTAAATATGAAGCTGTAACTGGAGAAGAACAAAATGACAAATATCCTAAACATGAGTTTTAATTCAAATTATTCAAGGCACAGTGCAACAGTACTTTAGCACCATTATGATGTTTGTATACACCATGACTTTGAAAGAATGTGCAGCCCTATTGTATCATTCAGCATAATCCAATTCAAATGATTTTTTTAGGAGTTCATACAAACTTTAGCAGCAACAAAATTACATTGTCATGTTCAGTATTATCATCAAGCAGTGGAGCAGAGACAAGTAAGAAAGACCAAGATTTAGCTTAAGAATGAACAAACTGGTGAAATGTTAAAACATTGTGCAGGGCTGGATGAACACAGCAGGCCAAGCAGCATCATAGGAGCAGAGAGGCTGACGTTTCGGGCCTAGACCCTTCATCAGAAAAGGGGGAGGGGAAGGGGGTTCCAAAATAAATAGGGAGAGAGTGGGAGGCGGATAGAAGAGGGATAGAGGAGAGGATAGGTGGAGAGGAAACAAACAGGTCGAAGAGGCGGGGATGGAGCCAGTAAAGGTGAGTGTAGGTAGGGAGTTAGGAAGGGGATAGGTCAGTCCAGGGAGGACAGACAGGTCAAGGGGGCGGGATGAGGTTGGTCGGTAGGAGATGGAGGTGCGGCTTGAGGTGCTGTGTTCAAAGTGTTTCTGAAGGCTTTCTACCTATTTTGTAGATGTTTATCGAGACAAGGATCGCCCTGGGTTGAGATCAAATGGAAGCATCAAACCTCATCAAAACAGTTCTCTTTGAATGTTACAATTAAGTACATGGTATTTACAGTAATTTAAATTAAGTACCTTCCTCCTAAGATCAAAAAAATCAATGGAATAAGGTTGAAATTGAAGCATGGGAGAATATCTAGGAACTAGTTTTAATTAATAATTTCTACCCCTTGTGAATAGGGGATGGTTAATTTCTAATGGACATAGCTTAACAATGCAAAACATTTCAGGACTTAGTGTTGAATCCATATGGATCCATATTTCTACAGAGGTAAGGGGTTCATTTACCAACTCCACTGGGCATGAAAGACCAGATAGAGCAGGTAAGATGGTACAGAAACACTTGCTGATAGTTCCCTTCCATTTCTGGGGGCCATAAATGGCCCAGTTGCATGATGAATAAAAAGGTAAGATTCCATAACATTAGGATTTACTGATTCCTTAAAAAGGCAGCACTGCAGTGTACTAGTAATGTCAGTGGGTTAGTAATCTAGAATCCTTAGCCTATTGTTCTGGGCATGGATTTGAATACAAAGGTGAAATGTGAATTTTAAAATTCTGGAATTAAAACCAGCCTGATGGCTATGGAATAACCATTGGTGATCATCTTAAAAACCTATCTGGTTCACTAATTTCTTTAAGGAAAAGAAATCTGCCATCCTTACCTGGTCTGGCTTACATGTGACTTCAGACCCACAGTAATGCGGTTGACTCTTAAATGGCCTCGAAGCAACGAGGGATGGGTGGCAAATGCTGGTCGAGCCAGCAATGCTCACATCCCATGAGTTTTTTTAAAATGTTCAAATGTACAGAAAATACAGCAGTCATTTAATAGACAATTAGATCTCGTACCATCCCACTAAAGGACTAAATAAAACACATAAGCAGTTTACCAATGGAATATCAATGAGGTCCAACTTGGAAAACGGTTCAGATCTCCCATCACTTTCATCAAGCAATGACTGGTAACACTCACCTTCTACTCATCGCTGTCTGTTGGACATAGCCGACCATATCTGGCTTGAAAATGATTGATACTGGATGCAAAAAGTATCAAAGGGAGACAGCCCTAAAAGGCCTTGCAGAATAAGACAGGTCAGAGACCTGATAATCAGCAAAGTCATGGGACATACAAGTGGTCAAAAAGTTGATCAGAAGATATGTAACCCATTATGTTTGAAAACCATAATTTAAATTTCTCTTATTGTTTAGCCACATCACAAATGGTTCTCTGCGCTGCTCCTAGCAACTGAAAACTAACATGAACCAGAACATTCACTTTACCTTGTGTCTATTTTAAAAGTTGCTTTTTGACCTTCTCCAGCCCCATTAACAAGGTCTTCCAGGAGCTGAACAGGCTGCTAATTGGAAGTGGGTTAGCTTACCAGTCCTGCCTATCCACATCCTTGCAAATAGCACATTCCTGGAACCGAAAAAAAATTCACTTGCCACCTAGGATCATTTCTCAATCATGGAATAAAGCACTCCCACCTGACCTCATAGAAACATAGAAGATAGGAACAGGAGGAGGCCATTTGGCCCTTCAAGCCTGCTCCACCATTCATCACAATCATGGTTGATCGTCCGACTCAATAGCCTAATCCTGCTTTCTCCCCATAACCTTTGATCCCATTCGCCCCCAGTGCTGTATCTAGCTGCTTCTTGAAAACATTCAATGTTTTGGCATCAACTACTTCCTGTGGTATGACTGCCTCAGGCTTACGATTCTTCCAGTGAAGAAATTTTCCCTCATCTCCATCCTAAATGGTCTACCCCGAATCCTCAGGCTGTGACCCCTGGTTCTGGACACACACACCATGCATCTCCCTATCTAATCCTGTTAGAATTTTATAAGTCTCTATGAGATCACCCCTCATTCGTCTGAAGTCCAGCGAGAACAATCCTAAACTAGTTAAACTGTCCTCATATGTCGGTCCTGTCATCCCCAAATTCAGCCTGGTAAACCTTTGCTGCACTCCTTTGAGAGCAAGCAGATCCTTCCACAAAAAAAGAGATCAAAACTGCACACCATATTCCAGGTACGGTCTCACTAAGGCCCTGTATAATTCAACAACACATCCCTGCTCCTGTACTCGAAACCTCTCACAATGAAGGCCAACATACCATTTACCTTCTTTACCAGCTGCTACACCTGCATGCTTACCTTCAGCAACTGGTATACAAGGACTCCCAGGTCCCACCGCACACTCCCCTCTCCCAATTTATAAGCATTCAGATAGTAATCTGCCCTCTTGATTTTGCTTCCAAAGTGAATAACCTCACATTCATCCAAATTATACTGCACCTGCCATTGCCCAGTCACCCAACCTGTCCAGATCATCCTGAAGGATCCCTGAAACCTCGTCACTGTTCACCGTCCCACCCAACTTGATATCATCTGCAAACTTTGAGATGTTACATTTTGTTTACTCATTCAAATCATTAATATATATTGTCAATAGTTGGGGTCCCAGCACCGATCCATGTGACAACCCACTTGTTACTGCCTGCCAATTTGTAAAGGACCCATTAATTCCGAATCTTTGTATCCTCTCTGCCAACCAGCTTTCTATCTATCTCAATACACTTCCCCCAATTCCATGCGTTTTAATCTTGCACAATAATGTCTTATGCAGGACTTCGTAAAACACTTTCTGAAAGTCCAAATATATCACATTAACTGGCTCCCCCTTGTCAACTCCACTGTTACGTCTTCGTAGAATTCCAACAGATTTGTCGAGCATGATTTCCCCTTCATAAATCCATGTGGATTCTGTCTGATCTTGCCACTGCTCTCAATGCTCCACTTATGAAGTCCTTGATAATGGATTCAAGAATTTTCCCCACTACTGATGTTAGGCTTCATGCCCACACATACTTGAAAACCAAGCCCTCTAAATCATTTTGTATTTAACCTGCTTTCCTCAGAGATGGTGAAGTAAAATTAATTTTTCTTTCAGGAAAGAAAGAGTGGGATCCTAACAATTCCTCTGACATCTCTGTTGTAACATGCCCACTTTTAACTCATCATAGCGTGTAGTCAAAGCAAAGAGAGCTTCATGCGTATCACATTGTACCGTCTTTTCTAAGGACCGACCTTAAAAGAGGGTATGTGACAGCACAGCAAACAAATCAAAAGTGCAACAGGATGATGAACTGGAAAGGGTGGATGAAATAAAATCGCGTTCACAAAGTTGTAAAGTTTCAACAGTTGCTTCATTTTCCACTTTGCTGAAATCAGGAAAGAAAAGGGATGTTTAAAATTAGAATATCAACCTTTTTAAAGATTCTTAGAATCCAAGTGATTTAAGCAGCAATAATCAAACTGGCTGTTTGGATTTAAAGAAGGCTTACAAAAGGGACAGCTGGTTCTTATAGTTGCTATGCATAACAAGTGCATTAAGATGCCACAAACAGAATTACCCAAATGCAACATTATGTTACAATCAGAGTGACTTTTATGAGGTTGATAGAAGAAGTCCGTTGGCACTAATTCTTTTCCTTCTTTCCTAATTGAGTGTAAGTAATGAATATACATGTTGAGCAGGTCCATTATTCCTCACTGATTTCACATTTGTGCAGTGGCTTAGACTCTAACTGGGCTACTCTTCATTGTCTTTGAGGAGGATGAAACACATTCTAAAGGATTGCCCTCCAGATGTTTCAAGCCACCCACAGAACTCCATCAATAGGTTGTAAATTTGTGAGGAACGTGTGAAAGATTTGTTAAAGAACAAGAGGCTACCACTGTGCTGGATTAGAATGGAAACTGCTCCATCAGTGGGGATAGTAACAGGAGATGGACAAGCCCCTGGGTTTCATTGAAGCTCAATCTGTTCTTACCCATAAATTTTAATGCCTCCAGACGGGACCTCAGAGAGAGTATACTTTTCAAAAACAATATTGTATGGTTTGATCTTGACGGCCCCTACCAGCTGTCTGTCAAAACAAAGTTCCCGTGAAATGAGTGCATTAGTTGAAGTAATCAGGGATAGAAAAAGACAATTTATATTCTTTTATACTTCAAATACTGGTACAATCATTCACATGACTGTTGATACCCATGATTACTTTGTTGTGAAAATTGTGCCTTCTATTTTCTTGAAGTTGACATAATTTTAAATTTGCATATCCGGTTCAAGTTTTCTTTTTCTCTTTCTATCTGACTCTGTTTCACTTGCTATTCATATCAAGCTCTTTATCCATTGTTGAAGATAACTTTAGCTTTCTCCCATCTATCTATCATAGCTTCAGCATAAACCCAATATATTCACCAACAAGATTTCCAAATAAATTCTGCCAAAGTCATTACAGCTAAAATTGCCTGAACAATACTCCCAGACTGTCTAAATATTTCTCCAGTTTACCTGTGCATGTGCACCTGAGCAGGCATTTTGTTTGGGTACGCAAATATACGTACAATAAATACATTCGGAGGAAAGCCCAAACAGTGGTTTATATCAAAGAACTGTTCTTTTGTTGAACAAATCCTTGAATTTTTATTTTGTCAAAAATATCTGCATTATGATCATTAAAAATCACCTTTTCAATGGAGTTGATGAATGTAAAGAGAAGAGAAATAAGCACAGGAGTAGACCATGCGGCCTACTCTGCCAGTTAGTATGATGGTGGTTTACCTTAGGCTACAACTCCAATTTTCCATTCACTCCCTGTATTTGATTTGATTTGATTTGAAATATTGTCACACAAGTGCCATTGTCCATCAGTGGTAGAGGAAGTGAATGTTTCAGATGCAGATGGGGTGTCAACTAAGAGAACTGTTTGTCCTGGATTGTGTTGAGCTTCTTGAGTGTTGTTGGAACTGCACTCATTCAGGCAAGTAGACAGAAAACCATCACACTTCTGACTTGCGCCTTGGAGATGGTGGACAGTCTTTAGGAGTGAACAGATGAGTTATTTATCTCAGGCTGTGACTGATCATACAACAAGTAACAAAAACAAAATTGCTGGAAAAGCTCAGCAGGTCTGGCACATCTGTGAAGGATAAAACAGAGTTAATGTTTCAGCTCCGATGACCCTTCCTCAGAACTGATCACACAATGATTTCTAAGTGCATTGTCAAAACCTCCTTAATAACACATTCTAGCAATTTTCTGATGATTAATGTCTTGATAATTGGTCCATCATCCTGTTTTGTCTCCTACTCCTTTT
Organism: Rhincodon typus; assembly: GCF_021869965.1. Taxonomy (NCBI): domain Eukaryota; kingdom Metazoa; phylum Chordata; class Chondrichthyes; order Orectolobiformes; family Rhincodontidae; genus Rhincodon; species Rhincodon typus. Next base: position 101,182,639 of record NC_063337.1, on the reverse strand, counting down.
ATATAACACCCTTCATGACCTCCAGATGTCTCAAAGCATTTTACAGACAATGAATTACTTTTTGAAGAGTTGTCACTGTTGAAATGTGATAACAGCAAACTCCCACAAACAAGAATGTGATGACAATCAGATAATCTGTTTTTACAATGTTGGTTGAGAGATAAATATTGACAGGGGCCCTGGGATAAAGTCTTTAATTTTCCTCAAATTAATAACATGGATTTTTTATATTCACCTGAAAAAACAAATAAGACCGCGGTTTAAGATCACATTTGAAGAACTTTGTCCACACAACATTGGAATTGCAAACTAAACTTTGCGCTCAAGTCTCGAACCCACAACCATCTGATACACAAGTACAATGAACTGAGACTCAGCTGTCAACATTACAGCCATTGTGCTATTTGTCCCACAAATTGAAATCACTTGTTAATCTACTTTTTTGTGATTAAAGGGCCACCATTGGCTGCTCAATATTGATTAAATCCATAACGTCCTTTACCTTTAACATATATTAAAAATTGATCATACTTATCAGTATGTGCCTATAGAGGCACTGAGACACCCAAATTACTTATGCCGTTTTGAGTACATGGTAACATACCAGGATCTTGTTATCCTTAATAAAAACCAAAAGAACTGCAGATGCTGTAAATCAGGAACAAAAACAAAGTTGCTGGAAAAACTCAGCAGGTCTGGCAGCATCTGTGAAGGAGAAAACAGAGTTAACGTTTCGGGTCCGGTGACCCTTCCTCAGAGGTCAGGGTTTGAAAATCATTATTCTGAATAGTAGAATCAGAACCACTTGTGACATTTAAAAATACTTAGAATATGCACATGAGGGACTTTTCACTGGAGTGTAGGAGGTTGAGGGGTGACCTTCTAAAGGTTTATAAAATCAGGAGGGCCATAGATAAGGTGAATAGCAAAAGTCTTTTCCCTGGGGTGGGTGAGTTCAAAACTACAAGGCATATTTTTAAGGAGAGAGGAGAAAGATCTAAAAGGGACCTGAGTGGCAATGTTTTCACACAGAGGATGCTTCCTATGCGGAATGAACTGAGGAAGGATCACTGGACCCAGAACATTAACTCTGTTTTCTCCTTCACAGATGCTGCCAGGCCTGCTGAGCTTTTCCAGCAACTTTGTTTTTGATCTTGTTATCCTTGCCTTTAGCCCAGAAAGAATGGGTTCGTAGTTCCATTTACCCTGGAGATGTGTCATATCATGTCCAAACGGGTTGACTGAAAATAATTATGATCTTGTACCGCAGTTTAATTTTCTTGACTGGAAGATTTCATAGAGTCATAAAGTCATACAGCATGGAAACAGACTTTTCAGGACAACTTGTCCATTCCAACCAAGTTTCCCAAATTAAACTAGTCCCACCTGCCTGTATTTGGCCCATATCCCTCTAAACCTTTCCTATTCATGTACTTGTCCAAAGGTCTTTTTAATGTTGTAACTGTACCTTTGTCCACCGCTTCCTCTAGCAGTTCATTCCGTATAGGAACCATCCTCTGTGTGAAAACATCGCCACTCAGGTCCCTTTTAGATCTTTCTCCTCTCACCTTAAAAATATGCCTTCCAGTTTTGAACTCACCCACCCCAGGGAAAAGACTTTTGCTATTCACCTTATCTATGGCCCTCCTGATTTTATAAACCTTTAGAAGGTCACACCCTCAACCTCCTACACTCCAGTGAATGGTCCATCATGTGCATATTCTAAGTATTTTTAAATGTCACAAGTGGTTCTGATTCTACTATTCAGAATAATGATTTTCAAACCCTGACCATCCTCTGGCTGAAATCATTTCTCATCCAGTCTCCTCAATTCTTAGAATTATAAAATCACTACAGTACAGAAAGAGGCCATTCAGCCCATAAAGTCTGCACTGAACCTCCAAAAAGCATCCCGCCCAAAACCAGATGCCATCTTATCCACTTAACCACGCATTTACCATGGCTAATCCACCAAACCTGCACTTCCCTAGTATGACACAGCAATATAGCATAGCCAATCCACCTAACCTGCACATCTTTGGACTGTGGGAGGAAACCGGAGCACTCGAAGGAAACCCATGCAAACACAGGGAGGACATGCAAACTCCACACAGACAGTCACCTGAAGCCATAATCAAGCCTGGGTTCCTGGTGCTGAGAGGCAACAGTGTTAACCACTGTGATACCGTCCCGCCCAAAGCAATTACTTCAAATTGATGTCCCTAGTAACTGTTCTGCAGTGATTGTAATGGGATCAGCCAGGTGGACCTCACTAAATATGAGCTCCCTAACTGGGGTTGCTAATTTCGACCAATCAGGGAGGCATGGCTGACAGATATAAACAAGAGTGTCAGACAGCCTGACAATATGGGAGCTGGTTCTGAGGGAGCTGGATCAGTGTCAACTACTTTCCAAGTGTAAATGAGGGGTGACTTGGTGACGGAATACTTGTCTCTGTGGAGTTATTTCAGTGGTGACAAGAGCAAAGCACACTCCTGAAGAAATTCTCTTGCGATAGTTATCATTGAATTGGGGTAAGCATTTTTGGCATTATGCCATTATTTGGGAAGCTTGACTCATTCGATCCTGCCGTTGAAGACTGGGCCCAGTTTGTGGAAAGAATATGTTAGTTTTTCTGGGCAAATGACACTGGGCCACATGAGAAGCAACGAGTAATTTTCTTGATAGTTTGTGGACCTGCAGCTTTTTCAGTTATTAAGAGCCTAACAATCCTTGAGGCACCAGACATTAAAACCTTTCAAGAGTGGATGGCTTTTCTGAAGAAATATTATGGCCATCAGCCTCCTTTAATTCCGAGTCACTATTGTTTTTACTCAGCAATTCAAGAGTCAGAGGAATTGGCATCGAGATTTTTGACCAGCTTAAGACCACTGGCAGAGGCATGTGACTTTGAGTCAACTGTTAATGAGATACTGAGAGACCAGTTGGTATGTGGGATTAGTGATGTAACCATGTAAAAGCTCCTACTAGCTGAAACCCAAATGGAGTTCAAACAGGCACTAAAACTGGCTTTATCATTGGAAAAATCAGTGGAGCAAATGAGTTGCAGGGTATTCCGATAGAAATGGACACCCTCGCCAGGTTGACAGAGCTTGAGGAACACCACTTGAGTGAAAGCAATTGCATAGCCTCACTCAGAACATATCCTGAACAGAGGGACTCTAGGTCAGCCCACAGCAAAACCTCAAAACAAAGCCAAGCCTCAGCCAAACCGTTAAAATTTTCTTCATGATCCAGGCCAGCAAGCCGTTGTAATTGCTGCTAGTATATGGACTTGAGACAGCAAAAGTCTCACGCTAGACCTAAATTGCGTAACAGAACTCATAGGCTGGAATCCAGGAGAGTGCACAGCCTGGAAAGTCCACCTACATCTGGTTTGGAACAGTTAAATTGCTTAGCAACATCCAAAGCAGAACCAATCAAAATAAATGTCTGGTTAAATGGTCACCAGGTTCAAATGAAGGTCAATACCGGCACAACCGTTTCAGTGATTGCAGAACCAGTCTTGAACAAAATTCACTCTGCACTCCAACCCTTAAGTTTGCACAAGACCTTGGCTAGACTGAGAAACTATACTGGGAAACCTTTACATATTAAGGATACAACTTCAGTTCTAATCTGTTATGAGAAGCAGTTGGTTCAGTGACCGCTGATTGTATTAAAAGGTTTTGGGCCCAATCTTGACGGGATGAAATTGGCTAACAAAGATTCATCTATATTGGCTGCACATTTTTCGATCAGAAAATGGCTGCCTGAGTGAAGTCCTAATTAAATAATCAGAGGTTTTTCGGGAATATCTAGGGGCTATCAAACAAGCCAAGGCCATCTTGTATATTGATCAGGAAGCAATTCCACAATTCAGAAAGGCCCACCCAGTGCTATTTGCCTTATGGGCAAAAGTAGAGGCAGAAATCAGAAAGCTGGAAAGCAAAGAAAACCTCAAACCAATCCAGTTTGTGGAATGGCAGTACCAGTTGTACCGTTTGTGAAGCCTGATGGGTCAGTTCGCCTTGGTGGGGATTTTAAACAAATAGTAAACCATTGTTTGCAGCTGGATAGATAACCAATCCCTTACCTAGAGGATTTATACACAAAGTTGGCAGTTGGGGCTGTCCTTCACAAAGTTGGACATGAGCTATTCATACTTGTAATTGTGGTTAGATGAGGATTCCCAGAAGTATGCTACAATTAGTACCCGTAACGGTTTGTACCAATATACGAGACTGCCATTTAGGAGTATCATCAGCCTTTTTTCAACGGACAATGGAGAACATTTTGTAATGTCTACCACAGCTCACAGTTTATCTAGATGACGTGTTAATAACAGGGAAGACCAATAAGGATCACTTACAGAAATCAGACATAATCCCTCGACATTCTCCCAGGCAAGTGTAGGCCTTAGGAGGGAAAAATGTGTGTTCCAAGCATCCCAAGTGACATACCTCGGCTACAGAGTCGACAAAATCAGGTTACACTTGTCGGAAGATAAAGTGAGAGCAATCAAAGGTATCCTGGCTCCTGTGTCTGTACCAGAGCTTAGGTCATTCCTTGGGCTTGTGAATTATTATGGAAAGTCCATACATAACCTGGCCTCCAACCTGGCACCTTTTCATCAACTCCTAAAAAAAGGGTCAGACTTCGAAATGCGTAGCCAAGTCATAGTTTTCATGGAAGTGAAGAAACAGCTATCATTCTTTAAAATGTTAGCTCACTGTGATCCAAGTGAGATTTGGTATTGGCATGCGATGACTCCCTGTCCAGGATCAGGGCAGTATTAGCTCCTAGGTGGCCCAATGGAGAGGATGTATTTGCATCCAAGGCTTTGGCTAATGCAGAGCATAAATACACCCAGATAGAGAAGGTAGGTTTGATAGTCACATTTGAAGTTCCACCAATACCTTTACAGATGTAGATTTGCAATAATAATGGAACACAAACCCTTGCTGGGTTACTTATAGCGGACAAGGCAGTGACGCCCATAGCATCAGGCTGAATTCAGCGGTAGGCTCTAATACTAAGTGTGTATAATTACACATTGGAATACCTACCGGGACAACAAATAGCGAATGCAGATGAATTGAGTGCCTCCCACTGGCAGATACACCACCAGTGGTACCGCCACTGGAAGAGTCCGTAATGGTTTTAAATTTTCTGGACATACTTCCGGCCACAGTTGATAATATCAGACATTGGATGCAAAAAGATCTGGTCCTGGCAAAACTGAAATAGCTGGTGGTGATGGGGGAAACCAAAGGGCCATCACAATCACAACTTTTTTTGGAACCGGTGAGACGAGATCACAGTAGAAAATAGCATATTATGGGGAGCAAGAATGATGGTCCTGAGCAAAGGTCACTGCCAGAGTGTCATCCAGGGGTTTCCAAAATGAATATGTTGGTGAAAAGTTATGTCTGGTGGCCAGGATTGGATACAGACCTAGCTGTGTTGGTGGGAAAATGCCCAGAGTGCCAACAAGGACAAAAACTACCACCAGCAGCTCCCCCATATTTGTGGGAATGGCTGAGGAAACCCTGGACTCAATTACAAGTCGACTATGCCGGTTGATTCATGGGCTCAATGTTCTTAGTCATTGTGGACACCCACTCAAAATGGCTGGACATGCATTGAGTTCCTTCATTAAAAACAGGGACTTTAATAGTTAAACTGCACGCATCTTTTGCAATACACGGACTCCTGCAAGTGTTAGTCACAAATAATAGACCATCCTTTACCAGCAGGCAATTTGTGTATTTCCTTAACTCAAATGGCATTCGACATATAAGAACAGTTCCATAATATCTATCATCCAATGGTCTGACAGAAAGAATAATCCAAACTTTGAAGGCAAGCTTATAGAAACATCCTACAGCTTCATTAGATACCAAACTGTCCTGGCTCCTATTTGAAAAGAGGACACCCCTCACACAACAATAGGGATAGGTCCAGCAGAGGTGCTAATGGGAAGAAGACTCCGCACCATGTTAAATCTGATCTTCCCCGTTGTGGAGGGACAGTAAAACGGCATCAGGAATGCCAATGCCGAGTACAAGACTCCTCTAAGTGATAGAGACAGTTTACTTCAGAACCCAAAGTATGGTGTAAGAACCACCAGAATCGTCCTGCATGGGTAAGAGACATGGTCAATGCGAGGTCAGGTCCAGTGACACATAAAGTTCAGGTGGGTGTGACGGTCCTGAACAAGCATGTAGACCATATAAAAACTGCAAATACGCAAACAGAGCAGGAGCAAAATGTGCCCGGCCCCTCAGAACAGTTGGAAAGGCTGACCGAACTCATGGGTTCTCCCTCTCCATCAAGCGTTCAAGAGACCTCCGAATCTGAGATGAACATGGCAGATGTCATCATCTTGACGCCATTGCAACCTGAAGATGGGAATGAATTTCTTCCCAGATGTCCTGGGATCAAGGGGCGAGCTATTGTGCATTACATGTCACCCAAATCAGAGGCAGAGTTAGAGGAACCTGATTCAGGGGTAAAACGCCCCAGGAGGAGCTGCATAAAAAAAAACCAGTCTATGTCCTCAGACTCAGAGGATGAGGGACATAGTAATTGTAATGAGGTCAGCCAGGTGGACCTCATAGAATATGAGTTCCCTGATTGGAGCTGTTAATCTGGTCCAATCAGGGACCCCTGACGCAGATAAAAACAGGAGTGTCAGACATGTTGACACTGAGAGCTGAGTCTGAGGGAGCAGGACCAGTGGCAAAGACTTTCCACGTGTAAATAAAGGGTGACTTGGTGACAGGATACCAACCTCTGTGGAGTTACTTCACATTCTATTAATGTAAATAAATAGGACCTTCTTATCTACTCCATCCAGCACCTCATAATTTTATATGTTGCAATTAAACCTCTCCTCAGTTTCCTCTGTTTCCAAAACCTCAGCCTATGTATATTTACTCTGAGAAACAAAGCACGCACATAGGAAAATCTGCAGGTTTCGATGTGTTAACTTTAATCAAAATGTAGAGAACTATCAACATAATTCCCTATCAAGATACTAATGACTCAGGACTTCCAGCAGGTTAATAACCTATGCTTCATTGCAAGGCCTGGGAATGTGTTGTCTTCTCAAAATTGGAGGTCAAGGACTCTTCACAAATTTACTCTGTTCTCAGCCCTTGATTACAAGTTCATTTCCTTTGGCATTAAAAGAAGACCTATTTTGGTGAACAATGTTCTTCCTCAACACAGATCTAGTTATAATATCTGGCAGTAAGCCAGATTACTTCCTGGCGAAATATATCAAACTTTGATTTCATTAGACATGGATATGCATTCAAAACAGATGAAAATAAACATGCAACAACCAATATCTTTGATTGTAATAAGTGTTTTTTTGTTTGTAACAGTTTTGTCTGAAATATTGGAATTGGTCTTAATGTGTCTTTCAGTTGGAGTTTACCAGAGGGTTAATGGGAAACTGTCCTAGTGGGCATGGAAACAAAAACTGGGACAGTCATTGCATTTGCCGTATTTTCCCATGAGCTGCTAAATTTGAACCTATTGTTTCTTGTGCACTAAAATTAGGAATCTGGCTAATAATGATAACGACATCTTATCCAAGATGTGATGAAAGGTCATCCGCAATAATAATAACTGCGATAGGTGTTATTGACTGCTACAGTGGAATTGTGTATCAGGGATTTTTACTACTGGCAAACTGTATTCACTGACTATGCATTTCTGCAGACAGCCTTGCAAAATCAAACATATATATACTACTGCATGAGCTGCTGGGAATATGCTAAAAGTCAGAAGTAATTGCATTGTCTGCTTGGATTATGTAAATCAGTAATAAAGAAGCTGCTGAGATCGTAGGAACTGCAGATGCTGGAGAATCTGAGATAACAAGATGTAGAGCTGGATGAACACAGCAGGCCAAGCAGCATCAGAGGAGCAGGAAGGCCACTTCATCCACTTCACCAACACCTTCCACCCCAACCTTAAGTTCACCTGGACCATCTCTAATAACTCTCTCTCCTTCCTGGACCTCTCTGTCTCCATCTCCGGCAACCACCTAGAAACCGATATCCATTTCAAGCCCACCGACTCCCACAGCTACCTATAATACACCTCCTCCCACCCACCTTCCTGCAAAAATGCCATCCCCTATTCCCAATTCCTTCGCCTCTGCCGCATCTGCTCCCAGGATGAGGCATTCCACTCCATATATCTCAGATGTCCTCGCTTTTCAAGGACCGCAACTTCCTCCCCTCAGTGGTCGAGAACACCCTCGACCGTGTCTCCCGCATTTCCCGCAACTCATCACTCACACCCCCACCCCGCAATAACAACCAAAACAGAACCCCCCTCGTCCTCACGTACCACCTCACCAACCTCCGGATCCAACGCATCATCCTCCGACATTTCCGCCATCTGCAATCCGACCCCACCACCAAAGACATTTTTCCCTCCCCACCCTTATCTGCCTTCCAGAGGGACCACTCTCTCCATGACTCCCTTGTCCGCTCCACACTCCCCTCCAGCCCCACCTCACCCAGCACTTTTCCCTGCAACGGCAGGAAGTGCTACACCTGCCCCTACACCTCCCCTCTCACCCCCATCCCAGGCCCCAAGAAGACTTTCCACATCAAGCAGATGTTCACCTGCACATCTGCTAATGTGGTATACTGTATCCGCTGTTCCTTTTGTGGCCTCCTCTACATCGGGGAAACCAAGCAGAGGCTTGGGGACCGCTTTGCAGAACACCTACACTCAGTTTGCAGTAAATAACTGCACCTCCCAGTCACGAACCATTTCAACTCCCCCTCCCATTCCGCAGACGACATGTCCATCCTGGGCCTCCTGTAGTGCCACAACGATGCTACCCGAAGGTTGCAGGAACAGCAACTCATATTCCACTTGGGAACCCTGCAGCCCAATGGTATCAATGTGGACTTCACAAGCTTCAAAATCTCCCCTCCCCCTACCGCATCGCAAAACCAGCCCAGCTCGTCCCCGCCTCCCTAACCTGTCCTTCCTCCCACCTATCCCCTCCTCCCACCTCAAGCCCCCCCTACATCTCCTACCTACTAACCTTATCCCACCCCCTCGACCTGTCCATCCTCCCTGGACTGACCTATCTCCTCCCTACCTCCCCACCTACACTCACCTTTACTGGCCCCATCCCCTCCTCTTTGACCGGTCTGTCTCCTCTCCACCTATCTTCTCCTCTGTCCATCTTCTATCTGCCTCCCCCTCTATCCCTATTTATTTCAGAACCCCCTTCCCCTCCCCCATTTCTGAAGAAGGGTCTAGGCCCGAAACGTCAGCCTTTCTGCTCCTGTGATGCTGCTTGGCCTGCTGTGTTCATCCAGCTCTGCACCTTGTTATCTCTATAAAGAAGCTGCTTGTTGGTTATAAAACACAATTTTCTATGCAATTTCAGTGCCTATATTCAAAGGATATAGGAAACTAAGGATATATTTATATTACAACATTTGTACAGTGTCTGGAATCAGGAAACCTCCACTTTATTGTACTAAGGTGTTCTTTGATGTTGGGTCTGACTACCATGTTGATTATTGTATTGAGTCTTCAGGGAAATCGCTTCAAAGCTTTTCTCATTAACATTTTATCCACCTATCATCTTGAAGTTTTTAAAGATTGTATGACACTTTGCTTTAAAGAAAAGTCTTTCAGTGTCATTCCTTTTCCATATCTGTTTTGTGGAAAATTGATCACAGCTCGCAAAATACGACATACTTCATGCCATATTGATCTGATGAGATTAAAAAAAATCCTGTCAAAGGACTCTCACTCTGATGATTCTAGTCAGAACAGATCTGTACATGGAAACTGAAGTAGGCCATTCAGCCACACACATCTTTAACTGTACTTTATCCAGCTGCTGAGAACTTTGATGATCTTACCTCGTATAAAAATTATCTCAGCCTTATGGGTTCCAACTGATACAATATCTACAGCTTCCTTTTGAAGAGAATTCAAAACTTTTATTCTCCTTTGTGTGAAAGAGTGTTTCCCAATTTCCCTCCTAATGATCTCCCTCAAATTTAAGGATTCTGCCTAATTCAAGATAATCTCACAGTAGAAATAGTTTCTCACTATTTACCCTCTCTTTTTAACATTTTAAATGCCTCAATTAAGTTACTGAACAATTGTCTATGCTTGTGGGAAAAGTACCAGGTTTATGCAACCCACTTTCATAATTTTATCTTCTAAGCTCCAGTTTCATTCTAGTAAGATTTGAACAGCCCCCAAGCCAGATATAACCAACTGGAGGATAGTGTCTTCAGGATACTCTGTTCACATTGCTAGTTTGAAGCTTTTGTGTTCTAAAATGAAACTCTTGCCTTGCCTGACTTAGAAAAACTGACTACATTCATTACCTGGGTTTTGCTTATTCCAAGTTAAAATTTCATCAGAACACCTTATTCGAAAATGAGACTTGGCTTAATGAAGGATGTCACCTGAACTTCATAAAGGATAAGCATGTGAAGAAATTGGACGCCCAACCCTCTCCCTGCCTCTCCCCAACCTTTGGTGGACTTTGCATCTAAATTAATCAGGGTGATTTACTGGTTGTGGTTAATTTGATAATGAAAAAAAAAACATTCAGTTTCATGCATGATTTCTGGATAAGAAAAAAAGTATTAAAAGTTGGTGAAATTGATGGAGCTCTTGTGGCGCAGGGGTATTGTCCCTACCTCTGAGCCTGGATTCAAGTGCTATCTGGTCTATACCATCTCTGAACAGGTTGTGTAGAAAATGTGTGGAGAAATTGCTAGTGACATTATCATGAAAGATGTGTTTATTGTTTGGTCTATAGGAACTGTAATGTTAAAACGAACTAAAAATGGATATCTAGGAATGATTACAAAACTACAATCTCACTAAAGAGCATCAAATTACATTGTTAACCTGATCTATTTATTACAGTTATGTATCATGTTGAAATTACAACTGAATTTCATCCAATATGTCTCTTTTTAATAAGACCAAAAGACATTGGAGCAGAAATTAGGCCATTCAGCCCATCGAGTCTGCTCCACCATTCAACCATGGCTGATAAGTTCCTCAACCCCATTCTCCCGCTTTCTCCCTGTAACCCTTAATCCCCTTGATAAGCAAGAACCTATCTATCTCAGTCTTAAATGCACTCAATGACCTGGCCTCCACAGCCTTCTGTGGCAGTGAATTCCATAGATTCACCACTCTCTGGCTGAAGAAGTTTCTCCTTATCTCTGTTCTAAAAGGCCTTCCCTTTACTCTAAGGCTGTGCCCTCAGGTCCTAGTCTCTCCTACCAATGGAAGCGCCTTCCCAACATCCGCTCTGTCATTCAGTATTCTGTAAGTTTCAATTTATTGTGAAGTCTATACATAAAGCTTATTTCTTTTTTTTTTGTTTTTATTCGCCAGTAATATGTGTCATTTAGTTTAGTAATCAACCAGATGATCGATGTAAGTTCAGGTGAACCCACTGTTGAAACCAAATTTATGAGCTAGTTTATTACCTGGTGTTTTAGAATAACTGGTTTATTTTAAACACAAGGACAAAAAAATCTGCATAATTGAAATGCTTGTGTTTTCACATGGCTTTGAATCAGTTTTAGCTGGGAAATATTCTCTAAATTACTACAGATTGGATACACAAATTGTGAAGCTCCCTGGTGAGGAGAAATGAATTGGCTTTCCTTCTTTATTTACTTGTTCCCTTGGTTGGTTGCAACAAGGTGTTTTTTTGGATGCCTTTCTCCCAGATCAAATGAATTTATGTTTTAAAAGGAGCCAATTTAACTGGCTGTCTTACATGAACAAAAGAGTGAGTTTATTAGTTATTAAACATTGGAAGAAATAATAAAACATATTAAAACATATCAAACATAATAAAAAGTAAGTCTATGTGGTACGTGATATATAGCCTCAATGTCACAGTCGTGGAAAACTGGAGAATAATTTCAGTCTCAGAGTTGTTGGTCTCTAATGGATCATTTGAGCTCCTTAAAATGTTGCTGCATTTGACAACTGTTAAGCATTGAGAACATTTTTTGCTTAAGCTTTGTTGATGGCGATGAAACAAATAGGATTCAGGAATCAAACAACTATCTCACAGTACTCTACCTTCTGCTCTCCTTTGGGAGTCATAGTTTGGCTAGGGTTATCTCAGTTAAGCTTCTCCTCAATGCTAAACATCTACACATTGTCAGGTAAGGAAAACAGTGGTCATGGTTTAATGGGAATCTGGTAGCAGAGGAGCATTGTCAGTGGACTACTAATCTAGAGGTCCAAACTAATATTCTAGGAACATGGTATCAATCCATGACAGGTGGTGAAAATTGATTTCAACTAATTAATCTGGAATCTTTAAAAATAGCTGGAATGATGATAACCAGGAAACTAATACCAATTGTCATCAAAGCCCATCTGGTTCACTCATGTCCTTTAAGAACAGAAAGTGTGCCATCCTTGCCTGGTCTGGACAGAAATCCAGTCGTGGGGAAATGCTTGTGGGCACAGTATAGTCTGAGACAACAAAGTGCAGGGCTGGATGAACACAGCAGGCCAAGCAGCATCATAGGAGCAGAAAGGGCCTAGACCCTTCTGTGAATTTTCTTCAAATTTCTATAATCAGTGTGAAGTTATAAAACAAAAGGTTTAATGCCAAACTAAAAGTAAGGTAAGTAATTTGACCTAAATATCATAATTATTCATTACATGAAAGGATCCATGTTTCTATAATGCTGGAAAGCTGGGGATGTCGTCTGAAAATTTAAGTGTTATCTGTTGGTGAAGTCAGTTTCGCTCCAACAGAGGGTGCAATTTCATCAGAATTTTCTGCTCTGCAAACCTAAAAGCTGCTCAGAACCCATTGGTAATGCAAACCCCTGGGCCCAGGTTCCTGCTCATATTTCCTCTTTCTACTCCTCATACATGAGGAACCACACTAGAAGTGTATGTTGAAGGCTGAAGTAAAATGGCATGAGACTGCCTTTGCTTTGGACATTGCAGGGACTATACTTCCAATGTGGTATAAAATGTGACAAATAATTTCTTACTCAACCTGTCTGCAAACTATTTCAAAGTAATGACAATTTATGTATCATTAGCAGAGGTGCTTATTGAGCACATATAATCAAGACTGAAAAGAGCTCTAATAAGCATCAGAACTATTATATCAAATAAGGTGTATAAGTTAGACTTGTTTAACTATTCTAAATTGAATTGGCAAACTAGGTTAAAGAACCGTTCAATAGCAATCAATGCAGTGTCAAGTATTTAAGGGGGTATTTCAGAACACATAAAATGGATACTTTCCAACCAGTAAGAAACACTCTAAAGGACATACCCTTTCTGCGAACTAGAAAGGTTAAAGATAATACCAAACTTAAAGGAAAAACCAGATGATTGTGCAAAGGCTTGTGGCACATCATAAATTTGAAGAGAGTATTAAAAAGAAGACAATGAATGGCAAAAGAAATGGAGTATGAGATAAAGCTACCCAGAAATATAAAAGCAGATAGTCAAAATTTTCTATAAATATTCTAAAATGGAAAACTGTGAACAAAGTAATTGTTGGTCCTAAAGAAAGGAAGCCTGGAGTTCGTATAACAGAAAATAAAGAAATGGCAGATAACATCATAAAAATTGTAAGATATAGGAGCAGAATTAGGCCATTCAGCCCATCAAGTCTGCTCCACCATTCAATCATGGTTGATATGTTTCTCAAGGCCATTCTGAGGCCTTCTCCCCTTGGTCCCCTTACTAATCAAGAACCTATCTATCTCTGTCATATATATATTCATTTGGCCTCCACAGTTTTCTGTAGCAATGAGCTCCACAGATTCACCACCCACTGGACAAAAAAATTGCTCGTCTTCTTAGTTTTAAAGGGTCAACATTTCACTCTGAGGCTGTGCCCTTAGGTCCTAGTTTCTCCTACAAGTGGAAACACTTTCTCCACGTTCATTCCATTCAGGCCTCTCAGTATCCTGTAAATTTCAATCGAATCACCTCCCATCCTTCTAAACATCAAGTACAGACCTCTGAATGACTTCAACAAGTAGCTACTAGATACGACTGACCATATCCCTGACCACTGTGTTTACAGCTCCTCAACTAATGATAAAAAATTCCCCTGACTGCTAGTCCTAGGCCTACAGCACTGTCCGCTGCCCATTCCCTGGACTGTGATCAGACACATACCCTGATCCCGAGCATCCCAAGTGGGCAATTTATTGCGGCCGAGCCACACTATATATGGATTGTGCCCATTACTAATAATGTTGTGTCCTCCTAACAGACTGTACCTCCACCATGGTTCCTCTTGATGAGACTGAGTACAAGCCTGTGCCAGTTTCCAGTATGGCCATTTGTTTGAAAAAGCATACAGTGCGCTTGACACTAAAACATGCTGTAGAACGATAGAATCCCTATAGTGTGAAAGCAGGCCATTTGGCCCATCATGTCCACAACGACCATCCAAAGAGCATTTCATTCCCCCCCGACCCCACCGGCACCTTATCCCTGTAACCCTGCATTTCCCACAGATAACCCACCTAGCTTGCACATCCCTGGACACTACGGGTGATTTAGCATGGCCAATCCACCTAACCTGCATATCTTTGGACTGTGGGAGGAAACCAAAACACCCAGAAGGAACTCATGCAGTCACGGGGAGAATGTGCAAACTCCACACAGACAGTCGTCCAAGGGTGGATTCAAACCTGGGTCCCTGCTGCTGTGAGGCAGCAGTGCTAACCACTGAGCCACTGTGCCACCCTATAGGTGTTAGATTGACATCTTAGTCTGCTGTGCTGACCCATACTGACAAGTTTGACCAGCACTGATCATTTTGGCACTCTGCTAGATACAGCCTGCCGAATGAAATTCGCACATTCATCATTACTCTCTGCTTTTTATCTATTTACCAACCACCAATCCATGCTAATATTTTTCACTGAACTTCAAGAGCTCTTCCTTTGCATACTAGTTTATGAAAGCTTGGAAAGTTTGGAAATCTAACTGCACCAAATCTACTGGCTCCCCTTTATCTAACATCATCAAAATCTCCAATAGATATATATCAAAACTGTTTTCCCTATTATAAAACCATGTGGACTATCCCTGATTGTACAATAATTTCTAAATTCTTTGTAAAGACTTCCTTAATAATGGGTCACCCTCTGGGCAATAAAAGCTGGCGACATCCACCTCCCATGAACAAAAAAAAAGAAACTTTCGCTGATGAGTGATGTCAGGCAAACTCATCTGTAATTCAGAGATAGTAGGAACTGCCGATGCTGGAGTCAGAGATAACACAGTGCAGAGATGAAGGAACACAGCAGGCCATGCATCATCAGAGGAGCAGGAAAGCTGACATTTCAGGTAGGGACCCTTCTTCAGAAATGGGGGAGAGGGAAGGGAGCTCTGAAATAAATAGAGAGAGGAGGAGTGAGGCTGGCGAAGGTGCGTGGGATGGTGATCAGTGAGTGCAAGTAGGCAGTGGTAGGGATTGGTCAGTGAGGTGGGAGGATCAGGTAAGTGGGAGAGAAGATGGACAGGTGGTGTCAGGTCAAGGAGGCAGGGATGAGAGGGAGGCTTGGACATGGGATGAGACCGGGAATGGGGAGACTTTAAAACTGGTGAAATCCATGTTTAGGCCATCGGGCTGTAGGCTCCTGAGGCAGAATATGAGGTGCTGCTCCTCCAGTTTGCAGTGGTGTCATTGTGACACTGGAGGAGGCCCAGGATGGACATGTCACCCAGGGAGTGATGGAGGAGGAGTTAAAATGGTTGGTGAGCAGAAGGTGTTGTTTTTTGTCGTGTACAGAGCGAGGATGCTCTACAAAACGATTTGAGTCTACGTTTGGTCTCACCGATGTAGAGGAGGCCACATTGGGTGTAGCATATACAACAGACCAAGTTGACAGATGTGCAGGTGAACCCTTGTCTGATATGAAAGGTTTGTTTTTGGCCTTGAATGGAGGTGAGAGGGGAAGATATAAGGGCAGGTGTAGCACTTCCTGCCGTTGCAGGGAAAGGTTCCAGGGGTGGTGGGGTTAGTGGGGAGTGTGGAGCAGGCAAGGGAGTCACGGAGATTGCAGTTCCTAGGAAAGGCAGATAGGGGTGGGGAGGGAAATATATCTTTGATTGTGGAGTTGGATTGTAGGTGGCGGAAGTGGTGGAGAATGATACATTGGATGCGGAGGTTGGTGGACTGATATGTAAGGACAAGGGGGATTCTGTCTTTATTTTTGTTGGAGGGAAGCTGTGAGGGCAGAAGTGTGGGAAATGAAAGAGATGTGGTTAAGGGGATTTTTGATCACCGGAGGGGGGATGTTACAGTCCTTCAAGTAGGAGGACATCTGGGATGTGCGGGAGTGGAATGCCCCATCTTGGGAGCAGACGCAGCGGAGGTGGAGGAATTGGGAGTAGGGGATCGCATTCTTGCAGGAAGTGGGTGCGAGGAGGTGTAGTCTCGGTGGCTGTGGGCGTCGGTGGGCTTGAAATAGATGTCAGTTTTGAGGCGGTCAGCAGAGATGAAGACAGAGAGGTCCATGAAGGAGAGGGAGGTATCGGAGATGGACCAGGTGAATTTGAGTTTGGGGTAAAAGGTGTTAGTGAAGTTGGTGAACTGCTCAAGCTCCTTGTGTGAGCACAAGACAGCGTTGATACAGTCATTCATGTAGCGGAGGAAGAGGTGGGGGATAGTGCCAGTGTAACAGTGGAAGAGGGACTGTTCCACATATCCTATAAAGAGGCAGGCATAGCTTGGGCCCATGAGGGTGCCCATGGCCACCTCCTTAGTCTATAGGAAGTGGGAGGAGTTAAGGAAAAGTTGTTAAGGGTAAGGATGAGTTCAGTTAAGCGGATGAGGGTGTCGGTAGAGGGAGGCTGGTTGAGCCTGGAGGAGAGAAAGAAGCGTAGGCTTTTTAGGCCATCCACGTGGGGGATACAAGTGTACAGGGATTGGATGTCCATAGTGAAGATGAGATGCTGAGGGCCAGGGAATTGGAAGTCTTGGAGGAGGTGGAGGGTGTGGATGTAGGTGGGGAGTTCCCTTGACTGGGGAGAGAAAACAGAGTCAAGATAAGCAGAGGTAAGTTCAGTGGGGCAGGAGCAAGCAGAGATAATGGGTTGGCCGGGGCAGTCAGGTTTGTGGATTTTGGGAAGGAGATAGAAACGGGCGGTGCAGGGTTGGGGAATGATGAGGTTGAAGGTTGTGGGTGGGAGGTCACGTGAGGTGATAAGGTATTGAATGGTTTGAGAGATGATGGTTTGGTGGTCAGGGGTGGGGTTATGATCGAGGGGGCGGTAGGAGATGTCAGAGAGTTGGCGTCTGGCCTCGACGATGTAGAGGTCAGTGCGCCATACTACAACTGCGCCTCCCTTGTCCGCAGGTTTTATGGTGAGGTTGGGATTGGAGCGGAGGGCTGCATGTTCTGTGGGGGAGAGGTTGGAGTGGGTGAGAGGGGCAGAGAGGTTGAAGCGATTGATGTCACGACGGCAGTTGGAAATGAAGAGGTCGAGGGAGGGTAGGAGGCCTTGGGGTGGTGCCCAGGAGGATGGGGTGTGTTGGAGGTGGGAGAAGGGGTCTGTGGGGTGAGGGGGGGCTGGGTGGGTTAGACTCACGGTTAAAGAAATAGGCACAGAGGGGGAGACTCAGAAAAACTGTTCAACGTCCAGGCGTGAGCGGTATTCGTTGATGTTCGGGCAGTGGGGAATGAAGCCGTGTCCTTTGCTGAGGACTGACCATTCGTCCTCAGTGAGAGGGAGGTCTGGGAGGATGGTGAAGACCCGGCAGGCCTTGGAGCCGGGTGTGGGGGTGGAGTTAGTGACGTCGTCGGCATCAGTGGAAGCAGTCACATCGGCAGCATCGGAAGCAGCGTCCTTGATGTGGGCATTGGGGGCGGCTTCCTCAGTGTCAGCGACGGAAGCAACGACGTCCGCAGTGTGGGCGGTGGAGGCGGAGCCATGGCTTGCGGTACCGTAAGTGACGTGACCAGCGTCGGCGGATGTGCCGAGATCGGTGGCATCAGCGGGTGAGGCGATGGTGACCACATCATTAATGGCACCATGGGGGAGGTCCTGAGTAGGGTTGAGAACTTGGGGGCTGGAAGAGGCCTGTGTTTGATGGCAGGCACCAGTAAGTTTAGTGTACTTACAGTTTTTAATGTCCGATTGGGCGGAGTGAAAGCATTGGTTGAGGTTGTGGATCCTGCGCAGAATTTTAAAAAATGTCCTTTGCAGGTCTGGGAAAGGGAGGCTCTGAGCTGGGGTAAGGTTGATTGTAGTGCCAGAAGATGCTGAGAGTGTGTGCTTAAGGATCCCCCATTTCTGAAGAAGGGTCCCAACCCGAAACGTCAACTTTCCTGCTCCTCTGATGCTGCCTGGCCTGCTGTGTTCCTCCAGCTCCACACTGTGTTAACTCATCTGTCATTGTCTGTTTTCACCCTCTTTACTTGAACAACAATAATAAATTTGCCAAATTCTTCTCCCAATCTCTGTTTTAGAGTAGAAAATTAAAACTAGTGCATCCACTTTCTCACTACAGCTGCCTCCATTAGAATTCTTGAATGTAAACCATCATAACAGTGTTAGAAATAGAAGTAAGCTATTCAAAACTTCAAGCCTTCGCTCCCATTCAATTATTCATGGCTGATCTGATTGAGACTTCAAAGCCACATTTCTGCCTGGCCCCCATAACCATTGACTCTCTTGCAGGCCAGGCATCTGCTAAATTTAAAGAAAGAACTGGATGCTGGAATATGAAGTAAAACAGAAATTGCTGGAAAAATCATCTGGCACCATCTGTGGAGCGAAAGCAGAGTTAACTTGTCGGGTCTCGTGAACTTCTTCATAATCTTCTTCTGAAGAAGGGTCACTGAACCCGAAACATTAACTCTGCTTCTCTCTCCACAGTGCTGCCAGGCCTGCTGAGCTTTTCTAGCAACTTCTGTTTTTGTACCTGGTAGATTCAGCCTTGCGTGACACCCAGCCTCCAGTACTCCTTGAGGTGGAGAGTTCAGAAAATTAGCTTCAGAGTCTGTGAAAACAAACTCCTCCTTACTTCCATCATTATCGGAAAACCCCTTCCACTGAAGCTAGGACCCCAGGTCTTGCTTCCCCCATGAAAGGAAACATCCTCAGCAACTAATATGACAAGCCACTTCAGAATCTTCTGTGTGTCAATAGGATTGCATCTGATTCTTGTAAACGCCAATGACTACTGGCATAAACTGTGCGACATGTCGCTATAAACCACCCTTTCATCACAGAAGTCAACCTCATGAGCCTTTTCTGAACTGCCTCCACTACAAGTATATTCCTCCTTAAATAAGGGGACCAAAACTATTCTGTGCCGCTGCAACAAGACTTAGTGCCTTTCTTGAACCAGGCTCTTATATCAGTTTCTTGAGATTTGTTGGATAGGAAGCAAAACATATGGTGTGTTGTAACGAATATGATTTCAGTATGTAGTCCAACCCAGAAGGCACTGCTGGCTGGTTACAAGCTGAAAAGTGGGTCCAGAGTATGGAAGGAGGCATTCAGGGGACAACCAAAGTACCTGTGTAGCCCTGTTTACTGCTTGTTTGACTACGTTCCTGGTTTTAGTGAGTTTCTTCAGGATTAAGGGCTGGTGGATGGGGGCGAGCGGTGGGGTGAGATGGGGAGTGGTGTGTTCGGGGGCATGGTGCTGAACAGACCTGAGTTCACACCTAATCCACTAACCATGCCAATTAAAAGCTCATTGGATGGTTTCTTCAGGAGACTACAAGTCTCCAGGCTGATGGCTAGAGAGATCGATCCCTCATCACTGAAAGATTCATACTTCTCAGCACTGATACCATACTCTAGATATTACCCTCAATTCCAATTAAACAGGAGCTTGCTCGTGCGAAGATAATTGTTTTCACCCCCTTCCTACTTCCACCAATATATTTTATCCATTTTGCCTCTGTCTTCTACGTTCGATCTAGTTCTGTATGCCAATAGCTAGTTCTACCTGTATTCTATGTGATCTAACCTTGCTAATCAGTCTATCTTGAGAAACGTTGTCAAATGCCTTACTGAAGTCCATATAGATCACATCTACCGCTTTGCCCTCATCAGTCCTCTTTGTTACTTCTTCAACAAACTTAGTCAAGTTCATGAGACGCAATTTCCCATATACAAAGCTAAGTTGACTACCTCTAATCTGTCCTTACCTTTCCAAATACATGTAAATCCTGTCCCTCAGGATGCTCTCCACCAACTTGCATAACTTAAATGGTTGAGGGTTGCTTTTCAGATTGGAGACCTGTGACCAGCGGTGCGCCACAAGGATTAGTGCTGGGTCCAAAAATTATTTAGTGCTGGGTCCACTGTTTTTCGTCATTCATATAAGTGATTTGGATGTGAACATTGGAGGTATGGTTAGTAAGTTTGCAGATTGGAGGTGTAGTGAACAGCGAAGAGGGTTACCTCAGTGAACAACAGGGTCTTGATCAGATGGCCCAATGGGCCGAGGTGGCAGACGGAGTTTAATGTAGATAAATGTGAGGTGCTATATTTGGAAAGGCAAATCCAGGCAGGACTTGTACACTTAATGGTAAGGTCCTAGGGAGTGCCGCTGAACAAGGAGACCTTGAAGTGCAAGTTCACACTTCCTTGACAGTGGAGTTGCAAGTAGATAGGATAGTGAAGATGACATTTGGTATGCTTGCCTTTATTGGTCAATACATTTGAGTACAGGAGTTGAGAGATCATGTTGCGGCTGTACAGGACAATGTTTAGGGCACTTTTGGAATACTGTGTGCAATTCTGTCCTCCCTGTTATATGAAGGATTTTGTGAAACTTGAAAGGGTTCAGAAAAGAATTACAGGGGATGTTGCCAGAGTTGGACAATTTGAGCTTTAGGGAGAGGCTGAATAGACTGGGGATATTTTCCCTGGAACTTCGGAAGCTGAGGGCTGACCTTAGAGAGGTTTATGAAATCATGAGGGGCATGGATAGGGTAAAGAGACAAGGTCTTTTCCCCAGGGTGGGGAGTCCAAAATTAGAGGTCATAGGTTTATGGTGAGAGGGGAAAGATTTAAAAGGGTCCTAAAGAACAACTTTTTAGCACAGAGGGTGGTGTGTGTATGGAATGAGCTGCCAGAAGAAGTGGTGGAGGCTGGTACAATTACAACATTTAAAAGGCATCTGGATGAGTATATGAATTGGAAGGGTTGGAGGGATATGGGCCAGATGCTAGCAAATGGGACTAGATTAATTTAGGGCATCTGATCGGCATGGACAAGTTGGATTAAAGGGTCTGTTTCTGTGCTGTATATATCTAAGACCCTAAGACTCTAGGTTAACCAATGCATGCAGATGCTACATAAACAGTGTGTTCTCTATTCTGATGCTAACCAGTCAAAGTACCTTGCTTTCCCTAGAGTTATAGCGCACACCCCTCCCTCAATGCAATGATACACAAAACAAATAGGAAAGCAATATTAAGAACAATAGGTCCACCAGCATCTGTGGGAAAAGAAATAGACTTACCATTTTGAATCAAATATGACTTCTTCGGCAATCCAAAGTCCAGATCCAATCATTTTTAACCTCCCACTACTTCCTTTTGGTAACTGATTAAGATGGCTCTACTTGTTCATTTCGTGCTGTGCTGAAGGATAGCCCCAGTGGGACGATCAACTATGATGATGGGAGAGTTGAGTAGATGCCTATTGGAATAGTTGTAGATATGACCCTCTAGGTGGACACGTCTCAGAGTCCCCTGCAGCAATTATGGGTTACAGTGTAAATTTCAGTGTGGTTCACAACACAGGACAGAGCACACCTGTGCTACAGGAGCACACTTCCTCAATGTTTTTACCAATATTAAATCAGGAATGAGTACTTCTCTTACATCCCATCCAATTTGGTTACTGCAGTTTTCACTTTGAACTTGCTTTAAGTCAACCACATGTAATGAACTTCTTCAATATTAAACTTTTCCTATATGCAAAGTTTTCAACACTTGTGACCAGCTTTTCAGTTTTTCATCATATTGCTGACATGACTGAGGACGACCTTGACTTGGACAGTGAATTTTAAAAGTTTTCTGAGCTGAATAGCAGAATTCTTTAATTTTATGTCCGGTAGAAATATGATCATATATTCAGCAACTGAAGGTCAGGATAGTTCATGTAGCTTACAACATTGTGTGCCCATCTGCTGTCAACTCAGTTTGTCTAGAAAGTGCCACAATCTTAGTAAAAACAGCACCCAATGCAAAAACAACAATAAGAAATTACGGGGATAGTAGGAACTGCAGATGCTGGAGAATCCGAGACAACAAGGTGCAGGGCTGGATGAACACAGCAGGCCAAGTAGCATCATAGGAGCAGAAAGGCTGGAACTGCAGATGGGATTCTCCAGCATCTGCAGT
>NC_063337.1:101139582-101155218 GCF_021869965.1 Rhincodon typus | reverse complement strand
TGTCCCCTAAGACTCTTCTTTGTTTCA
Organism: Rhincodon typus; assembly: GCF_021869965.1. Classification (NCBI taxonomy): domain Eukaryota; kingdom Metazoa; phylum Chordata; class Chondrichthyes; order Orectolobiformes; family Rhincodontidae; genus Rhincodon; species Rhincodon typus. The sequence goes on along the minus strand of NC_063337.1, from coordinate 101,155,191 downwards.
GTAAGATCGCCTTTCATTCTTCTAAGTTCCAATGAGTACTGGCCAATCTGTTCAACATCTCCTAATAAGACAGTCATAGTTTTGTTCTCCAGACTGCCTCCAAAGCCAGTATATCTTTCCTTAGAAAGTATCATAGTATTCCAGGTTTGGTCTAATTAGTGCTTTGTACATTTTTTGGCAAAATTTCTCTATTTTTATACCCCAATTTCCTTTAAAATAAAGGTTAGTGTTCCATTTGTCTTCCTTTTATCTGCTGAGTTTGTACTCTACTTTTCTGTGACTCATGCATGATGACACCCAAATCTCCCTGCACTGAAGATTTCTGCATTCTTTCTCCATTTAAGTAAAATTCAGCTCCTATATTCTTCCTGCCAAGGTGCAAAACGTCACATTTTTCCACATTATATTCCATCTGCCAAGGTATTACTCACTCGCTTAACCTGTTTATATCCATCTGCAGACTCGAGTTATCTTCACCATTTGCCTTCCCATTCATTTTTATGTCATCTGCAAACATTGGTCTGTTAGTGTTCATGTTTTGCTCAAGCATTGGACCCTATTCCATTTAACCCTGTCAGCACTGATTAATAAGGGGAGGTGGGTCAAGAGCTAGGTGGAGAAGGCTGGAGAATGGGGTTGAGAGAGACATACCAGCCATGATTGAATGGTAGAGCAGACTTGATGGACCAAATAGCTTAACTCTGCTCTTACATCTTATGGTTGTATTACCTTTCTCCTTCCTGTACAGATGCAGCCTCTCCTTAAACCCATCGATGCTATTTTTCCCAACAACTCTTCACAGTAAGAAGATCCACATCCCAATCAGAGTTTTATCCACAATTCATGATAGGATTTATTAGAGACTATCTACATTTATGACCTTTAGTTTTGAAGTCCCTTGCTTTTTTTTCCCTCCCCGAATGTATAACCATGCACTTCTCCAGATTGAATTCCATTTGTCACATTATTACCCATTCAATTAAACTATTGCTACCTTCCTGCAGTCATCATCTTCACCATCATGTATATGGTCATTTTTCATGCTGTCTGCAAGTTACTTTGTCATGCCTCCCACTTTAATGTAACTCATTAATATATACCAAAACTGCAAGGGGCTCAATACTGAGCCCTATGGAACACCATTACAAACTATTATCCATTCGCAAAATGAGCCACTGATCATTACCCTTTGTTTTCTGACACTGAATTTTGGCTAAATTTACCAAATTTCCCTGTGCCCCATAAGCTTTTTTTTTTTGACCTCATCATGTGAGACATGGTCAAATACATTACTAAAATCTATGTAGACAACATCGACTGCACTACCTTCACCAATCTTCCTTGTTGATTGCTGAAAAAAATCAATTAATTACATAAGACATGACATCTCCTTAACATAGAAAGACAGAAAGTAGGTGCAGGAGCAAGCTAGTTTGCCCTTCGAGTCTGCATCACTGTTCAATATGATCATGGTTGATCATGCAATCTCAGTATCCTATTCCCACTTTCTCTCCATACTCCTTGATCCCTTTAGCTGCAAGGACCATGCCCAGCTCTCTCTTTTATATATCTAATGAACTGGCCCCAACAGCTTTCTGTGGTAGACCAAAACTATGCTGACTATCTGTAATTAATTCATGCCTTTCCAAGAAATAATGAATTGTTTCTCTCAATATTGATGTAAAACTTTGCCCACCAGCAAGTTCAAACTGACCATCCTATGGTTATTTGGTTTATCCCTCACACTATTTTTGAATAGTGGTACAACATTTATAGATCTCCAATCCTCTGGTATCTCACATTTGTCTAATGAGTATTGAGAAATGATCCTCAAAGCATCCGTTATTTTCTCACTGGTTTCCTTTGGATACTATTGATCCATCCCTGGTGATTTATCCACTTGCAATAAGGTCATAAGCTTTTTTTTTTAAATTTATATCTTTATGCTTCTGTATATCTAAGGGACTCTAGATTTGGCAGTGTCACTCCTTTTCTGTGTAGGGACAGGTCTGCACTTTTCCCACAAAATCTTACTATTGAATGTCTCCAATCATTTTGTCCCCGACTTTCTTTTGAGTAACTTTAACCAAGTCCTCCTTTGCCAGATTATCTCTCAGCCTCATAAAACTTACTATCTTCCAATTTAAAACTTCTTTGGTCCTTTCCAAAATACTGCAAAATCTAACTGTGTTATGGTACTATCTCCAAAATAGCCACCCATTTCAACTTAATCTGTTTGCCCAGGCTTGTTTCCTAAGACTAAATCCAGAACTGCACCCTTTCTCATTGGCCTTAGTATATGCTAGCTAAAAATGTTCTCTTGAATGCAGTTCAAGAATTTTGTGCCATCTGTGCATTTCACATTATATTCCAGTTCATATTTGTCTGGTTGATGTTTTCCAATTATAATTGTCCTAATGTTTTTGTGCTCAGAAATTCATCTACATATTTGCTTTCCTAACTCTCTCCCATTATTTGGAGGTCTATCATGCAGCTCTAGAAATGTGTGCCAATTTTTGTTTTAGAGTTCAACCCCTATGTCCTCATTTGATGTTTAATTTAGTATATTATCCCTCTTAGCTCATTGCTAGGGAGTAGTTGGAGCAGCATAGACTGAAAATGCATGTCAGGACTATGCAGAATCCCAATGCAGCAGAGCCCATGAGAATTGCCTGGGAAATTGGAAGTTCCAGTGGGCAATTCCCCCTATCTGGAAGCTTCTGAAAAAGTCAGAAGCTTCCAATTCAATCAAGCACAATAGATACCATGGAAAAGTTAGAGAATTAAAACCTTAGTCTAACCCATGGGTAGCTATTAAACCAAATGACTGAATCACCAGTGATGCCCCCAAATCCATATACCCTGGAATCCTAATAATCACCCACATCCTCCCCACAAACTCGACCCGACCAGATCAACAAGCTCCTCCCACCCATATTTCCCCTTGCTGGCCTGATGCCCCAAACATGACCCACACCAGCCTAACTGGTTGGACATATTCCCACACAGCTGCTCTCATCTGTCAGATCTGTCACCTCTAATCTCTGAATTGGGTGAGCCCCTGCCCTAGCTGACATTTTCCCTCCTCTTCCTGGACATGACATCCCCTTTCCACCTGATGCCCCCAACACCCAAATCCGCCAATCCTAACTTTTGGATCCGGCACATTTCGATCCCAATCCATCACCAACCTGAGCCTCCCGGGAACCAAAATTCCCCACCCACCCCCACCCCAAAATTGTCAGGTCCAACAACATCCCACTCCAGCAACAAAGCCGACACATCCACCTGATTACTTACTTGACCTCCTATCCACTTGGCATCCTACCCACTTCAAACAAATGGCACTGCATCCACCTGGAATGCTATTGACCTTACCCAACTAGCACCAAAATTCTCACCCAATGACACCTTCTCCCCTCAGTTAGCTGCCACTTTAACTCCACAATTACCTTATCTACCTACCTTTTCTAAGCAGCTGTCAAAGTGTGTGGCTGTGCTGCTGGATATTTAAATCTCAAACTACAGCTGCGAAAGGTGGTGGTTTCTATAAAGGTCATCCTCATTGATGGATTTGGGGATTCCCAGACTGATACTGCATCAGGAAAGATGTTAGGAAGCACTTCTACACACAAAGGGCTGTAGATGTTTGGAACTCTCTTCCACAAATGGCGAGGTATAGTAGATCAGTTGTTAACTTTAATTCTGAGATATATAGATTTTTGTTAAGCAAAAGCATTAAGGGATAGGGGCCAAAGGCAGGTATGTAGATGAAATAACTGCACTGAGGCCGATACCCTGTCACTAAGGCACCCTTTATTTACATGTGCATAGTTTGGGCACTGAACAGCCAGCTCAAACCAGTCCCCAGACTGAGGGATCCTGTTTATACCTGTCAGCCAGGGTTCCCTGATTGGCCCAGGTTAACAACTACAATCAAGGACCTCATAGTCAATGAAATGAACTTAGCCCTGGTTCCAACCACTGCAATTGAGTTATTCAACAGATCAGCCATGATCCAATTAAATGGTGGAACAGGCTCAAGGGGTTGAATGGCCTCCTCTTGTTTCTATGTTCCCACGAAAGTAGTCTGCTGTGAATAAACAGTCTAAAGCCATAAATTAGATCATGCGTTATTATATGACAGAGCATATCAAAATCAAGTTTAATTTTAATGGTAACAATAACATGTCTTTATTCCATATGTTCAGCAAATGTTACATCCATATTGTAGCTATTCTTTATGAACTTGACAGAGTTAATACTCTAAGGAGTTAATACACTTAGTCATTTGCTTCGTGCTATGAAGTCTTTGATGTTAAGCAAAATATGACATACATTTTCACAAGTGACACCATAGGAAATTAATTTAGTCTGAAGCAAAAAAACGCTCCACAGTCTATGATGGAATCATTTCTCAACTTTATACTTTCCCACATAGTCGGGAAACACTTGCATTACAAATCAGACTCGGGGTGCCTTAAACAATGTAACAAGGAAGCAAATGGAAGTGGTGCAAGGAAACTGCTATGTCTCCCAAATTACACAAACTCAGTAATTTATCAGCAAGACAACAATAGAATAACAGTGAAAAACTTTAAATGAGACAAATAACAATGGCTCTACCACTAGAATATGTGGTTGACCTTGCTCATTTAAAATGCTATTTTAGAGCAAAAAGCATATTATAATGATCTTCATATTGGTGGTGAACGTTGATAACCATTTCCCATGGAAATCAAACTGATTTAAAGGTCAGCGAATTCCTACTAGTGTTTGTAATTTAGTTCTTTTAAGGAGAGAAATCAGATGAGTGACTATATAAACAGTCGTCCAATTTGTGCATTTAAAATACAGAGATTTTAAATGGTAATAGGATAACACATTGCATATTTCTCTAGTCACTTTCCTATTAACTGGAAAAGTATAGTGTTACTTTTTGTCCATGTCTTTGAGATCACAATTTAGTAATCTACATCTCTGGGACTCCCTTCCCTGTTGTAATTTTAAATTCTGGGTGTCATTTGGCTCATTCCACTGTAGAAGATGATGTTACTCTGCCCCAAACCAGTTTTTGTGATCTCTGGAAGAGTACACCTGTACTTAAGGGCCCTCAAACTTAATTTGCCATTTACTTTCTGGGGCCTCTTCATACACAAGTGGGATATATGAAGGTTGCAGGCACTGAACTGTTCTGACCAAAAATAGCAGTTGTCATACTTATATGAAAGGAGACTGAATTTAAGCGAAAGGATTCCATTGTCTGAAACAGCTGCACACTTTGGACGTATGGTGTAAGCCCCTTTTTAAGGTGGAACCTGCCACATCATTAGAGGGAACCAGTAGCATTATGCTGGCATTACTGGGTTTGTAATCTAGAGCAACAGACTAATGATTTAATAACATAATCTTCAAGACCGCAATGAAGCTACTGAATTTAATATTTGATTAATTAATCAAATCCAAAGACCCAGGTTATGTTCTGGAGACCTTAGTTCAAATCCCACCACAGCAGATAGTGGCATTTGAAATCAATAAAAAAATCTGGAATTAGGGGTCTAATGGTGACCATGATTCTATTGCCAATTATCAGAAAAACCTAACTGGTTCATTAATGTTCAATAGAGAAGGAAACTGCCATCCTAGCCTGGTCTGGCCTATGTGTGAATCCAGACTCACAGCAAATGTGATTGACTCTTAACTGCCCTTTGGGCAATTAGGAATGGCAATAAATACTAGCCTGCCAGCGACGCCCTCATCCTGTCAATGAATAAAAAGAAATTAAAAAGTTAGATCTATTAATGGTGATCACAAAACTACCAGATAATCAGAAATAACCATCAGTTTCATTCATGTTCCTTAGATGAAAGTCTAATAAAGCTGATGTATCACATAGCATTGACATAGTTATGATTGAGGTACAACCAGCCCAGCTTTTCCTTCAGGGTTATCATTAGAAATATCTAGAAACTTGTGTAAAAATTCAGAGTTGCCACTAATCTGACATAATTACGCCCAGAGAATCAACATTGTTCCCAATTTCTCCATCACCGTTCCTCTGATAGTACAAACCCAAGGTGTTTAGCACAGTGGTAGCCAATTAACAGCAGTGCTTCAACATTGAGGGAATCCTCAGCATTGACTCTGAATCCTTGAAATCTGATGCCATGAGATCAAAGGTGATCAAGGAAACTTGCTTTTGTTTACCCCTGATATTACCTTGACTAATAAATCAGTACTACTCCAAGTTGAGCACTACATGGAAGAAACATTGATAATAACATGCCTGGTCAAATGTTTCATGTCAGGAGAAACCACTCTCACCTGACCACTGGATTTTGGCATTTTTTCCCATGCTTGGACCAAAGCTGTAATAGAGATCAGTAAAAGAATGGTCCTGATGGAAACCAAACTAAGTATCGTTGAGTAAGCTGTTGCTGAAAAAGTGCTGCCCAATAGAGCTTTTGATTACACTTTTCATCACTTTGCTGATTGGTCAAAAATAGACAAATGGGGGTTTAACTAGTTAAGTTGGATTTGTCCTGCTTGTTGTGACAGGAAATATCTGTGTAATTTTCCAGGTAGATGCTAGTGTTGTAGATATATTGGAATAGTTTGACTAGGGGCAATACAACAGTACTCAGTCCTGTTGCTGAATTGTTGTCAGGACCCATGGCTTTTGTAGTATCCAGTGCCTTCAGTCATTTTTTAATATCACATGTTGTGAATTAAATTGCCTGAACACTAGCAACTGTGATGTTGAGGGCCTCGGCTGAAGATCTAGGTGGATCATCCACTCAGTATTTCGGTTTGCAAATGTATCAGCCTTGTCTTTTTGTACTATGTACTGGACTGCCCCATCATTCAGAATGGAGATATTTGTGGAGCCTCCCCTTCCTGTTTCTTATTTCATTATTCATCAACATTCATGACTGGATAGGGCAAGACTGCAGAGCTTAAATATGATACATTGGTTGCGGGTCTGTTTTTTACATGTTGCTTCCACTGTTTGCCTGCAGTTAGTCCTACGTTGTAGTTTCGCCCATTGACACTTCAACTTTAGATATAAACCGAAAGAACTGCTATAAATCAGTTACAAAAACAGAAGTTGCTGGAAAAGCTCAGCAGGTCTGGCAGCATTTGTGAAGAAAAAAATCAGAGTTAACGTTTCAGGTCTGGTGACCCTTCCTCAGAACTCAGAATGTCCTCAATTCTGAGGAAGGGTCACCGGAGCCGAAACGTTAACTCTGACTTTTTTCTTCACAGATGCTGCCAGACCTGCTGAACTTTTCCAGCAACTTCTGTTTTTGTTCACCTTTAGGTATGTCTGGTGCTGATCCAGGCTTACACTTGTTTCTAATTCATGGAACAAGTGTTGATCCCCAAGACTGATGTTAATGGTGGAGTGGGGAATATTCATGCCATAAGTTGCAGATTGTGGTTGAACCTTGCTGCTACTGATAGCATACAACACATCATGGATATCAAGATTTTGAGTTGCTAAATCTGTTTGAAATCTATCCCATGTAGCATAGAATTAGCAGCATACAATATGATGGAATGTACCCTCAATAGGAAGATGGGACTTAGCCTGCACAAGGAATCTGCAGTGGTCATTCCTACCAATACTGCCATGGGCAGATGCATCTGTGACAATTTTATTTTGGTGATAATGAGGCCAAGTAAGTTTCCCTCTGGTTGGTTCCCTCACCATTTGCTGCACACCCAGCCTAGCAGCTTTCCTTTTTAGTTCTTTTCAACCTCAAAATTGTATTTTATAATGCCATTGTTCACTTGAGTTGTTTTAAAATAAATTTCTCCTCTACTTTTTAGCATTGTAATTTTGAGACTGAGAATTCAAACATTTGATAACAATCTATCATTTTCTTATTGTTTATGATCAAAGTATTCTTATGCGTGAGTTGTCTTCATTTCCTTACCCTCAGTACTTTTTGCCAATTTAAATAATTCCAGTAGCATATTTTATAAATTAAAACAAAAGATAATTTACTGTCCCTGGATTTTATGCAACATCTCACAAATGCGAAAAAAAGACACATGGTCACAGAGTCATAGAGATGTACAGCACGGAAACAGACCCTTCAATCTAACTCATTCATGCTGAACAGATATCCCAAATAAAGATTTTCAGTTTGAATTCATCAGGATAATTTGCAAGAAATATCAGTACACACGAGCTTTGCTAGTGGACTCTGACTGGTAGAGGCATTGCTGTGGGGAATGTACCAGTTGGATGACTGACTGTTGACTGCCAAACTTTCTTCAGAATTTAAACCATGCAAAGGGACTCTGACTAATCAAGGCATATTCTGAGAAATGAACTGTCACTTCTTTGGTTTAGTTGGAAAAAGCACGGTGTTTGCACACGCACTTCTGTTTTGCAAAGAACAGGGCCCTGTGTGTTAATTTTTGAAGTTTCTGGTCTGCCCATCTATATCACACTATAAGCCAGACTGACAATCTTAAATTGGTTTCCACTCAACATTTAGCACATAAATATTCATGCACAGGGTCCTGACAGCAAGAACAGTTTGCTGTTTTAACTCAACAAACCAAACGACAGTCATTTTCTGATTCATTTCTCAGGGCAATGCTTTGTCCAGTCAGAGTCAAACAGACTGGTTTAAGTTTAAATGGTAACTGTGAGTGATCATTTAATTGGTGTATTCTCCATGATAACATCTAAACCAATTGGAATCCACTTGTCAACAAATCAGTACTCTTTTCTCACACATTATAAAAAGGTTAATTACCTTATTTTATGATATGTAGACAAAACATGACAATATTCTGCAACAAAAGCAGAAAATTCTGGAACTACTGATGAAAGGCGATCAACCTGAAACATTGTCACTCCATGGAAGGCTGCCAGACCTGCTGAATATTTTCAGCATTTTCAATTAACTTCAGATTTTCTGCTACTACAGTACTTTGCTTTTGTCTTCATCTTCGTAAAAATCTGGATCACTGGGTTAACTGCAAGACCAATATGTCAAGAGCGTTGTGGGTGAGCTCTGGCTATCTGGGTTTAATGGTTTAATTTCTCTTTGTGTTGACATTTTTGGGGTGCCTCCTCTGACTTGACTGAGGACTACTCCCTTTAGGCTTTGAGACATGGTTACTGAGTTGATATACATGCAGTGGTACCTGGCTGGGACATGGTGCAGATACGAGATGGATGTGTTACAGTGACGTTCTTCAATATGTCAGTCCTTTGACTGATCACCACTGGCAGTCATAGCATGCTACCCGGCTTTGTGTCTGTGCTAAAGGGCAAGTAAAGATAGAAAATATGGAGATTCTTTAAGCTGCAGCCGAGGGGAATATACACAAAAAGGCAAAGAAAGGAAAGGCATGTCAAAGGAAGAAAAGATGCTGTGTCGAAGTAGGCACAAAGTGAGAGCTAAGAGTGCAAGTGAGTAGCTTTGAGTGCATTACATACACTGACTTCCCCTTATCTATTCTATTTGTTATAACCTCAAGGAACATTAATTGTTAAACATGATTTCGATTTCATTAAGTGATTGGTCAGCATAAACTTACGTTTTTTTAATTATTCTATTACCATATCCCTAATAATAGATTCTAGTATGTTCTCTGCTACAGTTGTCAGATCCAATGACTAATAATTTCCAGTTTATCTCCCTCTTTTCTTGATTGTCCAGGTTATTTCCTATCTTACAATCCAAGGGAAACCTCAAAATCAAAACTTTCACTATCCTTTTGAAACCCTATGATGTAGTCCATCAGGATTTTTCAGAGTTTACTCTTACTACTATTGTCAAGACGACTCTTAATGGATACCAGTATCCTGATGTTCCTTTGGGTTTTTACATTCGTTATTGATCTAGACTTTACCAAGCACAAATTGTGTTGGATGGTATCAGAACGGGCCCTAATGTCATCACATGAGGCTCCAATTTTATAAGTGGTGGATGACATACATTTGGAGATGCAATTTGTAATTCTGAAATTAGTAATGGAGAGTCACTTTAGCTTGTTAAAGAGGGAATCAAACCCAATTTTAAGGGTCACGTGTAATGGTAAACAAAAGGGGAACATGGGGGTGGGAGAAGGGGAGTGAGGCCAGAGCCTGACTATTTTTTAAAAGGATACAAATGAGATGGCAGCTGTTGTTATTGCAGCACTCAGCAGCCATGCAGTGAAGTATTTTTCTTTCTTTACTAGAAATAAGTTGGGCAGCTGTTGATTTGGTTAGCAGCCCCTTGAGATTGTGCTCTTGGAAGAGGTCCATGAGGGAGAAGATAAAAAAAAATGGATGGGGACAGGGGTGTAGTGGAGGCTCACTGGTCACTGGGCAGTATTGCTACCATTAGGTGCCTCAGTCAGAACAGCAATGAATGGACATCATGCATTCAGATGAGCCCCAACCATCAGACCAGTCAGTGGATGCTAGAGATGTGCATAGATTTGGATTCCATTTGCTTCACCAAACTGCAGATATTGTCTCCAGATAACCATACGCCTGCTAATGTTCTCTGTGAACTCCATCCAGGCTTGCTTAATTAGATCCAAAGGTTGGTGGGTCACCTTACAGCCACTATGTTAAATTTCAGACAGGTTTGGGATGGGTGGTCTAACGCTTGGTTTTACATGTCCCCTGCCTTCAAACTAACTTGTACATTAATATAAAATCCAGCTCCTGGTGTCTGTTTCGACATGTACGCTGTCTGTACTCAGCTCTACATCATCAGTATTTTTTTCTGACAACATCAGGGTCACTAAGTTATTTGTGTTTCTTTATAAGGCTGGCCCACAAACTCTAATCTGTGCTCTTACTTCAATATTGTATTAACATGTTTCTTATTTCTCTCTCCTGGTTTAACTACTTGACATCTTTTAGTTCCCCTTTTCATGTTGTGACTTAAGCACAATGTCTGACCATTAACTTCACTCCCGTTCCTCTTGCTTGCTTTCTCATTTTTACTTATAATACCTTTGCTATTGACCTTCAGTCTCTTAGGGAATCAGGGAGCCTTGGGGAGATAACAGGAGCTGAAGCCCAATCAGCCATGGTAAATTAATGGGACTGCAGGCTCAGCTGGCTGTTCTACCCTGCTCCTACCTTTCATGGTCTATCCTTCTGTTCATTTCATCCTATTATTCATTTACTATTAAAAAGCTTTTCAGATGGCCCTTTTCAATGAGTACTCTGGTCCAAGTCGAGTTCAAGGAGAGCCTGTCCCAAAACTACATTTACTTCCTATTCCAATACTGGTGCCATTGTCCAGTAAACGGTACATTTCTTTCCCATAACACTCCTTCAGCTATGTGTTCATCTCATTAATCTGTTTACCCCTATTCCAATTTGAAAATAGTTCCATTAGTATCTATGGATCATAACCCTGAAGGTCCAGTTCATTAATTTAGCTTAAAGTTCCTGGTACCGTTCGGTCAAACCAAATATGGTCTTGACGCACATAGAGAGGTTAGGGAGAATCCTAACTTCTCCACAGATGTGTCCAGAGATTTCAGAGGATTGATGCAGGCTGACTGGCCTCTATCTGTGCTGTAGGGATTCTATAACTAGCATCAGCCGCTTAGTTGAAGAGTGAGGAACACATAACTTTACTGCCATTTGGTCTCTTTGTCTACTGCTTGAAACCACTTACGGAAAAAAAGGAAAGCACTGTTGGACCTGGTAGATTGCATGACCACAAAATGTTACTTAGGCAATATTCCATATCTCATAAACTTGAAAGAATGAATGAGTAATGAGTTAAACAAAATAAATGTTTACGGCAAGTACTTGAGCAGGAGCAAATCAGCGTGTGAGAAGGAGAGAGGGAGAAGGGAGAATAAATAAGAAGAAAAGAATTATACTGGCAATGATTTTGACTATGGGCTCAAAAGCATGAAAATTTATGACAGCCCCCTGATGAAGTTCTGCTGACTCTAATTATGTGTCACTTTAAGTAGAAATCTAGAGTGCACTTCTGTAACAGTCAGAAATGTTTCTGTCCCACCATATGTTGGTTATCTATTAATTTTAGTTCAATACTAAATCTGTCACGGTACACTGAATTTGAAGTGTATTCTGGACTTGCATTAATGTTACAGGAAGGGTTATAACTAGAATCAAAATAATATTGTTTCAGTGAATCAATAACTAAATGTTCATGATAAAAATCCAGAAAATGTGGCATAGCATCAATAACAGTACTCAAGCTTAGGGGAGGTGATGGCCTAGTGGTATTATCACTGGACTGTTAATCCAGAGACCTAGATAATGTTCTGGGGACCCGGATTCAAATCCCGCAATGTCAGATGGCGGAATTTGAATTCAATAAATGTGTGGAATTAACAATCTAATGATGACCATGAATCCATTGTCAATTGTCAGGAAAACCCATCTAGTTCACTGATGTCCTTTAGGGAAGGAAACTGCCATCCTTACCTGGTCTGGCCTACATGTGACTCCAGACCCACAGCAATGTGGTTGACTCTGAACTGCCTTCTGGGCAATGAGGGATGGCAATAAACACGCACTCATCCTGTGAATGAATAAAGAAAAAAAAAGCTGCAATCCTCCACACACATTATGCAATCGTAGCATCACCCCTGTTAGCTTGTGCTCCTCAGCCCAGCTCCTTATTCCAAATATTCTATTTTGCTTAAAAACTGAAAGAGCTGCAGATGCTGTAAATCAGAAACGAAAGCAGAAATTGCTGGAAAAGCTGGAAAAGGTTTGGCAGCATCTGAGGACAGAAATCAGACTTAAAGTTTCGGGTCGAGTGACCCTTCCTCAGAACTGGGTAACAGAGTTCTGAGGAAGGGTCACTCAACCTGAAACGTTAACTCTGATTTCGCTCCACAGATGCTAACAGATCTGCTGAGCTTTTCCAGCAATTTCTGTTTTTGAATCTATTTTAATTGCACATTTTCTGGATTTTAATCATGAACAGTCTGTTACTACTCACAGGCTGCTTTCTGTGTCTCCCTGCACTGAGTTCCATCACTTGAATACTTTCAATGTATTATGTAATATTTCTCAATGTTAAATTTATAATGCCATTTGTTGATAAAATTGTATTACAGATAAAAATCCTTCAGAAAGTTATACACTAGACTCTCTGGCTTTTCCAAGTCAGGATGGTGAGTGGCTTGGAGTAGAATTTGCAGGTAGCGATGCTCCCATTCATCTACTGCTCTTATCATTGCAGATGGCAGAGGTCACAAGCTTGGAAATTGTTACCTAAGGACTCTGGGTGAATTTCTGCAGTGCATCTTGTAGATGGTACACACTGCTGCTACAGAACATCAGTGGTAGATGGACTTTGTGGATTGTGAATGTAAATTTGTTTGTTTCTCTTCCTTATTATGACAAGTGGGATTTTAACGGTTGGAGTGTACCATTGACAAATTTCTTTCTTGGTCTAACATCATTATGTGACCCCTACCATGCAGCTCACAAACTAGAGGCAGTCTTTTCACAGGCACTTCAACAGACACAGCACAAAGCTGCTGTCGTGAGCGCAGAACAGCACTGCAGAAGAATCTCAAACAGTTGCAGCCGAAGCAGGACTAGCTTCAGATTCATGGGCAGAAGGAGTCTAGGTTTGCTAGCTGACAGAGAAGGGAGCTCTAGACTGGCAGGGTTGTGAGAATAAATGCTGTTGTCCTGAACATGGACAGTACGTTTGTACTCCACAGAGCCACGGTCACTCTTTTGGGATCTTGCTTCAGTAACCGGACTATTCTGTTGGAGAACAGTTTGCTGTGAGACCCTGCAATCATCCTTAAACACGCTAGCAATCTGGGTCATAATGTCAGTAAAAGGGTAAAACTGTCACAAGGCTGTTCTTTCATTAGAGAAAGACAACTGGTGGTGGTTTAACCTAAGGGTCACTGTACCTCAGGTGAGGGAAGAGGCTGAGAAGGATAGAACTTCTTGGTAAGTTCAGCTGGTTTCAGGATTTTAAGTCCTTGTTGTTATCATCGCTTCACATCACAAACTGGCCATTCAGCCACCTGAGTTAATCAACCTCTGAGCCCGAATGGCAGTAGATTTTAGTTATATGGCAACCACTTGCACTTCACGCCTTTAATGTGAGTTTTCACTGTAGAACTGAGACTTTGGGTGGCTTCTGCTTCAGCTCCAAAAGAAGGTGAGAAATCAGGTTGCATTGTCATTGTGTTCTCATGAAGTTAAATCCACTTCCAGGTTAGAAAGAACTGATTCCAAGGTCAACAGCAACAAATACTTGTACTTATAGGTATATTGTGTCATCAACATTACAAAATACTCCAAGGTGTTTCACACAGCATTATAGAACGTGACAACATTCGAGAGGATGAAAAGAGATTCACAGCAATAGCTCCAGTGATGAGGAACTTCAGTTACAGAGGTAGATTATACAAGATGGAACAGTTCTCCTTCGAGAAGAAAAGACTAAGGAGATCCAATGCATAATCTGGACAGAGTTGAAAGGGAGAAACTATTCCCATTGGTAGAAGTGTCAAGAGCCAGAGGTCACCAATTTAAAATGATTATCAACAGAAGTGATAGAAACATGGTTAAAAGTTCTTTTTTTATGGAGATAATGGTTCAGTCAGGGAATTCCGTAGTGATGGTTAGGACCCCAAGTAGGGTCACAAGCTGAAATGTTGTGATTCTGAGCTCTGAGGCAGTAATATTGACCATTGACCTCCATCCCCTCCCTCTACATGCATATCTCTTTTACACCCCACCCTCAGCTCCTGCTTCTCAGATTTCACTGAAGGGTCACAACAATTTAAAATGGGATCATAGTGTAATAACGTTTGGGAAAAACTGGGTGAGGATCTGGAATGTATTATCAAAGAATGTGTTAGTGGCACAATCAATCAAGGTTTCAAAAGAGAAGTGGATCATTGTCGGAAGAGAAAATCTTTAAAAGATGATGGGGAAAGGAGGCAGAGAGGGAGTAGGTGAGTTGCTCTCACAGAAATGGCACAATTGGGCTTCTTCTATGCTGTGACCATTCTATGATTCTGTAAAGGAATATACACCCATCCACAAAGGGAGCCGTTACAACGAATGACCAGATGTTGTTTGGCTAAACATAATGCTTGCGTGGAAACTGAAGATAATGGCTCAGGCCATCCCAATTTATAACGAAGTAACTCTTTTGCTGATTGAATACTGGATGCCAACAAGCAGTGTGGCAATTTAAAGACATTAGGAGTGTTGTAGAGTTGATGAGATGGAACCTGGACATCGCTCACATACATGAGGAAACTGACATGTTTTCTGATGAGACAACAAGGTGCAGGGCTGGATGAACACAGCAGGCCAAGCAGCATCATAGGAGCAGAGAGGCTGACGTTTCGGGCCTAGACCCTTCATCAGAAAAGGGGGAGGGGAAGGGGGTTTTGAAATAAATAGGGAGAGAGTGGGAGGCGGATAGAAGAGGGATAGAGGAGAGGATAGGTGGAGAGGAAACAAACAGGTCGAAGAGGCGGGGATGGGGCCAGGAAAGGTGAGTGTAGGTAGGGAGTTAGGAAGGGGATAGGTCAGTCCAGGGAGGACGGACAGGTCAAGGGGGCGGGATGAGGTTGGTCGGTAGGAGATGGAGGTGCGGCTTG
>NC_063337.1:100970268-101139182 GCF_021869965.1 Rhincodon typus | reverse complement strand
TTATTGCGTGGACGGGGTGTGAGGGATGAGGTGCGGGAGATGTGGGAGACACGGTTGAGGGCGTTCTCGACCACCGAGGAGGGGAAGTTACGGTCCTTGAAAAACGAGGACAACTGAGATGTACGGGAGTGGAATGCCTCATCCTGGGAGCAGATGCGGCGGAGGCGAAGGAATTGGGAATAGGGGATAGCATTTTTGCAGGAAGGTGGGTGGGAGGAGGAGTATTCTAGGTAGCTGTGGGAGTCGGTGGGCTTGAAATGAATATCGGTTTCTAGGTGGTTGCCCGATATGGAGACAGAGAGGTCCAGGAAGGGGAGAGAGGTGTTAGAGATGGTCCAGGTAAACTTAAGGTTGGGGTGGAAGGTGTTAGTGAAGTGTATGAACTGTTCGAGCTCCTCGTGGGAGCACGAGGCGGCACCTATACAGTCATCAATGTAACGGAGGAAGAGGTGGGGTTTAGGGCCGGTGTAGGTACGGAAGAGGGATTGTTCCACGTAACCTACAAAGAGGCAGGCGTAGCTTGGGCCCATGCGGGTACCCATGGCTACCCCCTTTGTCTGTAGGAAGTGGGAGGAATTGAAAGAGAAGTTGTTGAGTGTGAGGACGAGTTCGGCTAAGCGGATGAGGGTGTCAGTGGAGGGGGACTGGTCGGGCCTGCGGGACAGGAAGAAGCGGAGGGCCTTAAGGCCATCTGCATGGGGAATGCAGGTGTAGAGGGACTGGACGTCCATGGTAAAGATGAGGTGTTGGGGACCGGGGAATTGGAAGTTCTGGAGGAGGTGGAGGGCGTGGGTGGTGTCACGGACATAGGTAGGGAGTTCCTGGACCAAGGGGGAGAAAATGGAGTCGAGATAGTTGGAGATCAGTTCGGTGAGGCAGGAGCAGGCGGAGACAATGGGTCGACCAGGGCATTCAGGTTTGTGGATTTTGGGAAGGAGATGGAAGCGGGCAGTGCGAGGTTGGGGAACGATGAGGTTGGAGGCCGTGGGTGGGAGGTCACCTGAGGTGATGAGGTTGTGGATGGTTTGCGAGAAAACGATGTTTTCTGATGATGTTGCTGATATAAGTGAGTTAATGTGAAATAGGAGGGGAGCATAGATAAGTCCTTTGAGGCTACTAGCGGTAACTGTATGGGAACTGGAAGAGAAGCCACTGTACGTGATGTTCTGGTTATGCTTTTAGATTTCCTTCTGCAATTTATGACCATCCCCTTCACTGTTTACCACCCTACGAGCTTCCATGTTATCTGCAAATTTCTTCAACATTTAAGTCCAAACCACAATAAAGGTAAATTTGCCATAGCCCTAGTGGATGATACCACCCATTTTTATTAGAGAGTTATGACTATTAATGATTTCACCTGAGGGTCACCATGCCTCAGGTGAAGGGAGAGGTTGAAAAGCAAAGTTCTTTGTGGTAACTTCAGATGGTGCAGGAATTGAATGCACGTTGATGGTATTTCTCTGCATTGCAAACCAGCCATCCAGCCAACTGAGTAACTTCCCAAGTTAATATCAGAAGAATTAAAATCCCCCCCTATAATTGATGGATTTTGTTGCTAGGTATGAGATGGACATTTGGTGTATTGCGGGTTCTCTAAGATGAGTGGTGCAGGTGATAGAATGTGGCATGTGAAGACATATGCACTCACTCATCATTCATTTCAGGTCATTGAACTTCTTGTGGCACTGTCTCCACTTCTTCACGGCTATACTACTGGTATTGACCCACAATGTTAATTGCTCCAACTGCTTATCTGGGCAGCCATACTGTGGATAGAGAGGTTGTCTTCTTACATGAACCTCCTGCATCAAAGCCACCACTGCCACTTCAGATAACTATGGAGCACATCCCTCCGAAATATTGTACCATTCCTATGTCTTTTCCTTGTCAAAATCAGTTCTGTAATGAATTCCAGCACCTTCGCCAGCCAAAATGCATGTTCCCTTTAAGAGGTTCTGACTTATTTATAGTACTGCCTGGCTCAATGCATACCAGCCTCTCACAATTTTATGCTTCCTACTCAGGATTCCAGCAATTCAACAGCACGCTTAGCACAGGCTGCACACTGCAATCATATAATTAAACAAGTAGTATGTGTGTTGCTGGGTCAGAATGAATGGGTGCCGGTTAATCATGTGTAACAATGCCCATGCCTCCATGTGGGTCTGCTTCCTGGTGAATCTGTGTCGCGTTATGCATTGGATAGAATTATGGTCTTATCACTGCAAAATCTGAATATAGAAAAAGCAATTTTGGCTGCTTTGGAAACATTTGAAATCCATCTTAGAAGGCAAGTTTCTCAAAAAATTTAGGAAAGCTTATATCAGCACTCTTGGCTTCTTGTTCTAGCATCCCTACTTCCAGAGCATAAGTGTCATCTGCTCCGGATGTATGTCATAACATGCCTAAAGACAGTGATTAAAAATATCTATATGAGCGTTATGAGGAAACCATTGATTCAGCGTGCCAATCTTGTATAAGAGTGTCATTATCATTTGCCATGCCAAGTGTGCCATTGTCATATCTTATGCTGATAAAATAGTGATCTCTATCTTAGTAAAAACTGAAAGAACTGCTGATGCTGTAAATCAGGAACAAAAACAGATGTTGCTGGAAAAGCTCAGCAGGTGTGGCAGCATCTGTGAGGAAAAAATCGGAGTTAACGTTTCGGGAACTTCCCCAGTTCTGAGGAAGCGTCACTGGTCCCAAAACGTTAACTCTGTTTTATCTTCACAGATGCTGCCAGACCTGCTAAGTTTTCCCAACAACTTCTGTTTTTGCTCTATCTTAGTATTTTTCTTGCTTGTTTAAGTTAGCCATAAAATCATAGATGTTTAGAGCAAAAAGGACTTTGTAAAGGACACAATATAAACTGTGTCATACCCAGATAAATCTCTGTTTATGCAATCTTTCTCAATTACTGCACAAGTCATTTCTAATTGTTATATCTTGGCAATTTGTTGATGCTTTTCCATATGACTCCGATTCTGTCTGACTCGGAAGCCATTGTCTGAGATTCGCTCATGATTCACAGATTTCTAGATGTCATATTGTTAAAGGAAGCTGTGCAGTGTCATTCACTCAATTTTAACAGTATTCAGGAAAGCAAACCAGGGTAGGGCTTACACATTCGATGGAGTGTTAAAGAACAAAGAGATCTAGGGGTAAAGATTCATAGCTCCTTTAAAATAGTCACAGGTAGACAGGGTGGTGAAGAAGGTTTTTGCCATGCTTGCTTTCATTGGTCAAAGCATTGAGTTTAGCAGATGGGATGTTGCAGCTGTACAAGACGTTGGTGAGGCCACATTTGGAGCACTGCATACAGTTCTGTTCACCCGATTCTAGAAAGTTTATGATTAAACCAGAAAGAGTGCAGAGAATATTTTCCAGGATACTATTTGGACTGGAAGGTTGGTATTATAAGGAGAGATTGGATAGGCTGGGATGCTTTTCCCTGGAGCACAAGAGGCTGAGGGGTGACCTTATAGAAGTGTATAAAATCATGAGAGGCATAGATAAGGTAGATAGCAGACAGCTTTTCCCCATGGTAGAGGAATCTAAAACTAGAGGGCATAGGTTTAAGGTGAGAGGGGAGAGATATAAAAGGGTCCAGACGAGTAACTTTTTCATGTAGAGGGCAGTAAGGCTGTCAGAGTTAGTGGTGGAGGTGAGTACAATTTCATCATTTAAAAAAAATTCAGATAGGTACATGGATGGGATAGATATGGAAGAATAGGGACCAAACGAGGCAAATGGGACTAGTTTAAATTGTGAAAACTGGGTGGCATGGGCAAGTTGGGCAGAAGGGCCTGGTTCCATGCTGTAGACCCCTATGACTCTAGGACTCTAGGACTCTTTGAATGGTTCCTAAATTTTAAGCAGGAGAGATTCAGAAACTCTATCATTAAAGTATTTCACATTAAGGAGAGAGAGTGCAGCAGTTAACAATTAAGAGAATTGTCTCACTTTGAATGATAAGAACAGTGGACCATTCATCCTCTCTGATTATATTTTGCAATTTACTTACATCATGCCCGAACTGTCAAATTAAAGCAGACGCTGGAAATCTAAAACAAACATCGAAAACTCTGGAGAACGTAGCGGATCTGTCAGCATCTGTAGAGAAGTACAGAGTTAAAGTTCTGAGTCCAGTATGGCTCTTCTTCAGAACTGGAAGGAGTAGGAAAATTATGGTTTTCATACTATGTTGTACAAAATTTTGATAAAGTAAGTCAGGAGAAACTGTTTTATCTGGGCCAGTAACCAAAAGGTAACACAATTAAGATTAAAAAGTAAAGCTTATTCAGGTTTCTTGATTGATGTCAAAAGCTAAATTGATCCAATGATCAACTTAGGAGCTTGAAAATGTTTACACATTGGTTTCACACTGTGTGAACTGAACTCCATTTCTAGCATTAATGAATCTAGGACCCAGTGAGTTTTAGAGAGTGTGACATACACTAAGTTATAATATTTGTAAAGGGAAACTGAGATGCATACATCTAAATAGATATGCCATTGAGCCATACATCATAGAGAGGTTATAACACAGAAATAGGTCAATCTGTGCCAGCTAAATAAACAAGCTGCTCTTTCTAATCCCCTTTCTAAAACTTGGTGGTAGTCTTCCGGGTTATAGTGCGTTAAGGTGCAGACCTTTGTTCATTTAAAAAAAAACTGAGGGTTTTCAATTTGACCAGAAAATATGACATCAATTTCCATGATGTCCACCACCTCTGTGGGTGAAACATTTTCCACATATCCTTTCTAATCTAATCAATCACCTTAAATCTGTGCCCCTTTGTAATTGACTTCTCCACTAGGTGAAGCATGTCTTTCCTGCCTGCTCTATCAAAGCCCTTTACTATTCTGTACATTTCAATTATGTCATCCCACAGCCTCCTTTGTCCTAAAGAAAACAACCACAACCCACATTATCTTTCCTCATAGCTGCCACTTCCAGACCATGGAAGCACTCTTGTAAATCTCCTCCGTATGCTCTCTTTGGCAATTATGTCATTCCTGTAACGTGGTGACTAGAACTATACATTAAACTCCACCTTTGGCCTAACCCTTGTCTTTAATATAGTTGCAGAATAACACGCCTGCTTTTGTATTCAATATGTCGCCCAATGATGGAAAGCATTTATCTTCTTTATCACGGTATCTACCTGTTTTGCCACTTGGGCCTCTGGACATGCATTCCAAGGTTTCACTTCCTCTACCTCTTCCAATATTCTCCTGTTTATTGTGTATTCCTTTTCTCTGTTTGCCCTCCCAAAATGCACAACTTCACATTTCTCCAGATTGACTTCCATTTGCCATTTTTCTGCCCACTCAACCAAATCATTGCGATCAGCCGCTTTCCACAACCATCCTCTCTACTTTCAACAACTTGGACAGTTTTAGTGTTGTTTGCAAATTTCCCAAACATGCCTTCCACATTTAAGTCTAAATCATTTATATATACCACAAACAGCAAGGGACACAAAATCCATGTATCACTCCTGTTCGAGCTTACACTTTATCATGTTTGACAGTTTTTCAATAACAATGGGACCTGTTTCTGTGTGAAACAAATTGTAAATAGCAAATTGTGCTGATCAGTCCCTGTTAAGTCCAACAGAACATGGCTTATTTCTCTTGTTAAGTGTCAATTCTTTCAAAATAAATAGTATTGTTTTTGAAGTCAGTACTTTTAAACTTGAGTTTGTTTTTCCCATTGTATAATGTAAAGCTTACTTTTTTGGTTACTAACATTTTCATGTTGATTCAAATTGTTTACTTGCAGCAACATAACAACATGAAATAAAATTTTGGATTTAGAAAATTATCTTAAACTAAGAGCAATTAAGCTGGTTCTGCAGATAGCTGTGGATAGTCTACAATATCTGGACAAGAATGCGGTGAAATTGCAGTCCAGTGAAAAGCCAAGATTGAACAGAATATGGTCAGCTTTTGATCTGAGCTTGGTATCTGTGGTATAACATGCTCTTGTGTTGCTACCTAGAGTCCTAGTCACACAGTACAGAAACAGGCCCTTTGGTCCAACCAGTCCATGCCGACCATAATCCCAAACTAAACTAATCCCACCTATCTGCACTTGGCCCATATCCTTCCTGAAATAACTGCACAGAGGCCAGTATCCCATCACCAAGTCACCCTTTGTATACTTGTGCACAGTACATTGGCCAACCAGCTTGGAGTGAGTCCACTCAATTGAGGAGATTCTAATCTCCTGCTTATATCAGTCAGCTAGGGCTTTCTTGATTGGCCCAGTTTAACAACCCCAATCAAAAACCTCTCAATAAACGAGGTCAACCTGGTTCCAATCACTATACTTCCAAACATTTCTTATCCATGTACTTGTCTAAATTAGTTTTAAACATGACAACTGTACCCACATCCACCATTTCCTATGGACATTCATTCCACACACTAACCACCCTCTGTGTAAAAAAAAATGCCCCTCATGTCTTTTTTAAATCTTTCTTGTCTGACCTTAAAAATATGTCCCCTAACCTTGAAATTGCCCACCCTGAGGAAAATACATCTTCACTTTATCTATACCCCTCATGATTTTATTACACTGTATAAGGTCACCACTCAACCTCCTGTGCTCCGTGAAAAAAATCCCAGTTTATCCAGCATGTCCTTATACCTCAAACCTTTCATTCCTGACAACATGCTGGTAAATCTCTTCTGAACCCTCTCCAGCTTAATAATATCTGTCCTATAGCAGGGAGACCAGAACTGGACACAGTACTCCAGAAGAAGCCTCACCAATATCCTGTACAACCTCAATATAACATCCCAACTCCCTTACTCAAAGATCTGAGCAATGAAGGCAAGTGTGCTAAATGCCTTCTTAATCACTCTGTCTATAAGTTATGCAAACTTTAAAGAATTATGTACCTGAACCCCTAGGTCTCTCGGTTCTACAACACTACCCAAGGCCCTACTTTTAATTGTATAAGTCTTGCCCTTGTTTATTTTACCAAAATTCAATACCTCGCATTTATCCAAATTAAACTCCATATGCTACTCTTCCGCTCATTGACCCAGTTGATCAAGATCTCTTTGTATTCTTAGACAACCTCTTCACTGTCCACGATACCACCAGTGTGGAGGTGCCGGTGTTGGTCTGGGGTAGACAAGGTCAGAAGTCACACAGCACCAGATTATAGTCCAACAGTTTTATTTGCAATCACGCAAGCGTTTGGAGCACAGCCCCTTTGTCAGGTGCAGTGAGAGAGCAGAGTGAACAGACCCAGAATTTATAGGCAAAGAGATCAACAGCAAAGAGATCAAAAGATCATACAACTGGTGTGAATGGTGTGTCAGATAATAAGTCTCTGCAGGTGACCAAGAGTGTTAGATGGTGAGTAAAGTGTCAACAGCTGAATAACTAGCAATGGGGTAACCTATAATCTGATTAAGTGAGGCAGACAGTTAATTATAAAAAGTTAAAAATAGGTGGTGCTGGAGACAAACTAAATGACTGGAATAATATGATAGGAATGAGAGTCGCGTGCCAAAGTTCTAACCAAAGTAATGATAATCCAAGACTGTACAAACTAATTAAGGTAGAGAGATCATAACAATTTATCAAGGTAATGCTGTCAAAAAGGACAGTAAGGAAAATTTTACAGATACAGAACAGTACTGTGGGGTCACCTGTAGCGTGATAGCGTGATCACGGTTGAGGCCGTCCTCAATGGTCCGGAACTTGGCTATCAGTTTCTGCTCAGCAATTCTGCGTTGTTGTGTATCTCAAAGGCCACCCTGGAGGATGCTTACCCTAAAGATTGGAGGCTGAATGTCCTTGACCACTGAAGTGCTCCCCCACTGGGAGGGAACACCCCTGCCTGGCGATTGCTGTGCGGTGTCCATTCATCCATTGTTGTAGCGTTTGCATGGTCTCACCAATATGCCATGCCTCGGGGTATCCTTGCCTGCAGCGTTTGGAAATAGACAACTTTGGCCGAGTCACATGAGTATCTGACGTCTACATGGCAGGTGGTGTTCCCACGTGTAATGGTAGTGTCCATGTCGATGATCTGACATGTCTTGCAGAGGTTACCATGGCAGGGTTGTGTGGTGTTGTGGTCGATGTTGTCCTGAAGGCTGGGTAGTTTGCTGCGAACGATGGCCTGTTTAAGGTTTGGTGGTTGTTTGAAAGCGAGAATTGGAGGCGTAGGGAAAATCATGGCGAGATGCTCATCATCATTGATGACATGTTGAAGGCTGCAGAGAACATGGCACAGTTTCTCCGCTCCAGGGAAGTACTAGATGATGAAGCGTACTCTATCGGTTGTATCCCGTGTCCATCTTTTGAGGAGGTTGTTGTGATTTTTCGCTGTGGCACGTCGGAACGATTAGTTGATTAGTTGAGCGATTGATTAGTTGAGCATCGTATCCCATTATTATGAGGGCGTCCTTCAAAACCTTCAGGTGTTCGCCACATTCCTCCTCAACTGAGAAGATCC
Organism: Rhincodon typus; assembly: GCF_021869965.1. NCBI lineage: Eukaryota > Metazoa > Chordata > Chondrichthyes > Orectolobiformes > Rhincodontidae > Rhincodon > Rhincodon typus. Next base: position 101,130,690 of record NC_063337.1, on the reverse strand, counting down.
TTGTGTATATGCAAGGCTTGTCCATTGGGGATGGCCTCTTTAATATGTTTAGGGTGGGAGCTACAGAAGTGCAGCATTGTCCACGGACTTGCGGTAGAGTGAAGTTCTGAGGTGTCTATCTTTGATGGAGTTGCGTGTGTCCAAGAATGAGACTGATTCTGAAGAGTAGTCCATGGTAAGTCTGATGGTGGGATGAAGCTTGTTGATATTGCCATGTAGCTGTTTCAGTGATTCTTCACCATGAGTCCAAAGGAAGAAGATGTCGTCAATGTATCTGGTGTAGAGCATTGGTTGGAGGTCCTGTGCAGCAAAGAAGTCTTGCTCGAATCTGTGCATGAAAATGTTGGCATGTTGGGGTGAAAATTTGGTCCCCATGGCTGTTCCTTGCGTCTGGATGAAGAACTGGTCGTCGAAGGTGAAGACATTGTGCTTGAGGTTGAAGCGAATGAGTTGTAGGATGGCGTCTGGAAATTTGCAGTTGTTGATATTTTGTACTATACCACCAACTGGGTTTAAATTTTACAATCTAACTTTTGGATACTCATCTATAAACATCTTTTAAATTTTGAAAACTCAGTGAATAATAATAGTGCAAAAACCACAAGCATTCAAAGCCGAAAGACAAATCAAGCCATTGTGATTGGGTAATAAAAAGTTTGGATAGCAAATCCCTGAAGCAAAAGTGGGACAGTAAACTGTGGCTGTTTATCTGATTTTATATTTAATATAATTCTTCACTTCATTTTCTGAGGACCTCAGAACTGAAGCAATGGTTGAGCATTAAGGATAACATTATGAATCATTACATTCACATGGGAAGACATAAGCAACGTTGCTCCCAAAGCAGTAATAACAAAACAAAATTAATGATTCAGAGACATATTAGATAGATTGAATTCCTAAATAAGCTAAATGACTCACAACAAACTAATTCCCAGATATAGTTGGCATCTGTCTCAGGCCGTGAAAGACAGACGAACAAGTTATAAAAGAGTAATTGCATACCAGAGTGAAGAAAGTTGACTGTAAACAAGTCAACTAAGATGGTCATTTCTTTTAATAAAAGGTAACAAGGTAAATGCAGACAAGTACAGATTTCAGCACCACGCTCTTGAATTCCATGCTGCGAAATCTCCACCTGTCTATTCACTTTCTAATACCCCACTTTTTGACCAAAGCTTCATTGCCTTTCTTCTCACAATTGATTCAACAGTCCAATGCTCTGCATCTCTATTTGCCGAATTCTATCAACATAAAAACATCTCCTGAACTTAGCTTCTGCTTAAATGGAGCAGTACAATAACATCACAGGTTTTTTTGAGTTTTCACGTAGGTGCCATTGTCCAACATTTACCGTCCATCTCTAAATGCCGTTGAGAAGGTGATGATGAACCACCTCCTTGAATTGCGACAGTTCATGCACTTGTTATTCTAGGTGATGAAGGTTGCATGTGGGAATGTGCTATCAAAGAAGCCCTGGTGATTTGCTGTAAGGAGTACACATTGCATCTTCAGACACTGTGGTGAAGGTGATGAATTTTAAGGTGCTGGGTAAAGTGACAATGATACAGGAAAATTCATCTCGAATGATATTACTTAGGGATCATTTCTATACTTTTTTGAGTGTTATTGGAGCTGCACTCAGTAAGGCATGTGGAGAATGTTCCATCACACTTCTGACTTGTGTCTTGTCGATGGTAGGCAGACTCTGGGGAGACATGGGGTGAGTCACTCAGAGCAGTAACTCCTAACTGCTTTTGGAGCCACAATATTTATGTGGCTGTTCCAGTTAAAGTTATAGTTGTCGAAACTGGTGGTCTTAGTGATTATGTGGATCAAGTTTGGCAGCCAATTTTGGGGTCAACTACAACAGCAGGATAATCTGGTACGGACTCCGACAACTGTCAGGCAGAAGAATGGAATTGGTGGTGAGGGAATGGAGTTTGTAGCAGGGGTTGAAGTCTATGGTCCAAGTCTTCCAGTCCCATTAGCAGAGAGTAGTGAGACACTTGCTGGTATTGAAAGCCGCATAGAATTGGAAGTACTTTTGGGCCAAGATACACTGGAACCCCAAACTTTCTGTTTTCCAGAGATGGTTTCATGGTTGCCTCTGCTCGTAGTGCCAACGTGACCTGCTAACGTATAAATTTGGGCAGTTTGCCTTTTACTTATGACCCTGATTTATTGAGTGCTGTTCCTAGAAGGCAGAGTAGCATATAAAAGCAATCCTTCAGATCAGCAGCCAAATCTTCACTCTCCTGTCACCCAGACACACTAAACTGTAAATAAACCCCTACCAACACATACCTCTACACAGGCATTCTGGTCACAACCCACCACTGGCACGCTGACTCATCTGCACACTGGTACCTCCTGCTCAGTTCCCCACTGACAACACAGCTCAACACCCATGATGGGCATTATGCATGCTTCAGCAAACATTTCTGGTCTTATGTTTGGGTGGGTCATTGTTGAAGTACTCGATGATAGTTCACTCTAGCAATTTCTTTTGCTGAGAATGACTGGACCAAAATAGAATCATAGAATCCCCTGCTATGTGGAAGCAGGCCATTTGGCCCATCAAGTCCACACTGACCCTCTGAAGAGCATCCAACCCACACTCACCCCACTACCCTATCCCTGTAACACTGCATTTCCTATGGCTAATTCTCCTAACCTACACATCCCTGGACCTTACAGACAATTTAGCATGACCAATCCACCTAGCCTGCACATCTGTGGACTGTGGGAGGAAACCGGAGCACCCAGAGGAAACCCACACAGACACAGGGAGAATGTGCAAACTCCGCACAGACAGTCACCCAAAGGTGGGATTGAACTCGAGTCCCTGGTGCTCTGAGTCACTGTGCCACCAAAGTAAAGTGTGTGGATGGAATAGTCTTCCCTTCAACACTCAAAAAGCTTGACACCATCCAAAACAAAGCAGTCCACTTTACTATGGCCCCTATCTACCACTTTAAACAAACAGTTCCTCTTCTGACACACTATGCCTGCAGTGTGTACCATCCACAAGATGTATTTCCATAACCTTCTTAGTCTTCAATCCCACGATTTAAGATCATAAGACAATAAGATATAGGAACAGGCATAGGGTCCAGCTCTGCTCTCCAATAGGATCATGGGTAATCAAATAATCCTTATAGAGTCATACAGCACAGAAGCAGACACTTTGGTCCAATTAATCCATGTTGAATATAATCCCAAACTTATCTCACCTGTCTGCAACTCACCCACATCCCTCTAAACCTTTCCTGTACTTATGCAAATGTCTTTTAAATGTTGTAATTGCACCCAAATTCACCACTTCCTCAGGAAGTTCATTCCACACGTGAACTACCCTCTGTGTAAAATATTTGCCCCTCATGTCTTTTTAAAATCTCTCTCCTCTCACCTTAAAAATGTGCCCTTGTCTTGAAATCCTCTATCCTAGGGAAAAGGCAACTACCATTAACTCTATCTATACCTCTCATTATCTTATAAACTTCTTTAAGGTCGCCTCTCAACCTCCTACGCTCCAGTGAAGAAAGTCCCAGCCTATTCAGCCTTTCATTATAACTCAAACCTTCCATACCTAGCCACATCCTGGTAAATACATTATGGAGCTGGAGGAGCACAGCAGCGTCAGAGGAGCAGGAAAGCCAATGTTTCGGGTTCACACCCTTCATCAGGAATCTCTTTTGAATTTTCTCCAGCTTAATAATGTCTTTCCCATAACTGGGCCTGTGTTTGCCCCAAAACCCTCGACTCCCCTACTATCAAGACTCTACCTCAGTCTTAAATATACACAAGGACTCTGTCCCCACAGCTCTCTGTGGGAGGAATTCCATAGACTCTCAACTGTCTAAGGGAAGAAATTTCTTCTCATCTCAGTCCTCAAGTAACACCCTTTATTCTGAGCCTATATCCTCTGGACTGACAATCTCCCATGAGGGAAACATCCATTCAAAATTTGCCCTGCCAAGCCCCTTAAGAATTCTCTATGTCTCAATGAGATCACCTCTCAATCTTCTAAACTTCAGTGAGTAAAGCCCCAGCTTGTTTACCCTTTGCTCATAAGACAATCCCTTCATACCAGGTATCATCCTAGTGAACATTCTCTGAACTACCTCCAATGAAATGATACTTCCCTTTACATAAGCGGACCAAAACTACTTGCAGTACTCCAGATGTGATCTCAACAGCACTTGCAACAGTTGCAGTTCCCTAATCTTATACTCAAACCCCCTTAAAATAAGAGCCAACATTCGATCAGCCTTCCTGATTACCTGCTGCACCTGTGTGTTAGCTTTTTGGGTTTCACAAGTACCCCCAAGTCCCTTTGTATCCTTTTTTCTCCATTTAACTAATATTCCATTCTTTTGTTCTCCTTTTGGAAATGAACAATTTCACATTTTTCCACATTATATTCCACTTGCCAACTGTTTGCCCACTTATTTAACCTATCAATCTCTCTCTGTGAACTGTTTGTACTCCTCTCTCAACTTGCCTTTCTACTTATTTTTGTGTTGTCTGCAAATTTGGTTACAATATATTCACTTCCTTCCTCCAAATCATTAGTATATACTGTAAACTGTATTGTAAAATATATATTGTATTTTTTATATTGTATATCATAAGGTCAGAAGTGGGAATGTTCACCAATGATTGCACAATATTCAGCACCGTGGGCAAATCCTCAGATACTGAAGCTGTCCGTATCCAAATGCAACAAGATCTGGACAATACCCAGGTTAGGGCTGACAAGTGACAAGTAACATTTGCGCCACAAAAATGCCAGGCAATGACCATCACCAATAACAGACAATCTAAACATTGCCCCTTGACATTCAATGGTGATATCATCACTGAATCACCTACAATCAACATCCTGCAGATTACCATTGATCAGGAACTCGACTGGACTCACGATATAAACTCAGTGGCTACAAAAGCTGGTCAGAAGCTAGGAATATTGTGGTGAGTAACGCACCTCCTGACTTCCCAAACCCTGTCTCCAAGGCACAAATCAGGTGTGTGATGGAATACTCCCCACTTGCCTGGATGAGTACAACTCCAACAACACTCAAGTAGCCTGACACCATCCAGAACAAAGCAGCCCGCTTGATTGGCTCTGTATCCACAAGCATTCACTCCCTCCACCACCGTCGCTCAGTAGCAGCAGTGTGTACAATCTACAAGATGCACTGCAGAAATTCACCAAAGATTATCAGACAGCATCTTCCAAACCCACAACCACTTCCATCTAAAAAGAAAAGGGCAGCAGACATATGGGAATACCACCACCGTCGAGTTTCCCTTCAAGCCACTCATCATTCTGATTTTGAAATATATCACTACTCCTTCATTGTTGCTGCGTCAAAATCCTGGAATTCCCTCCCAAAAGGCATTGTGGGTCAACCCACAGCAGGTGGACTGCAGCGGTTCAAGGAGGCAGCTCAATGCCACCTTCTCAAAGGCAACTAGGGATGGGTAATGAACGCTGGCCAGCCAGCGACACCTACATCCCACAAAATGAATAAACAAGTTAAAAATAAATAAACAAAACAGTTGACTTCTCAACACTGTTTTTTGTGGAACCCCATTGGTTACAGGTTGACCACCTGAAAAATAATCCTTTATTGTTGATTCCTGCCCATTAGCTAATTCTCTATCCACACCAATATGCCACTTCCAAAACAATGGGCTATCATCTTACAACTTACCTTTTGTTAGGTACCTTGCTGAACATCTTCAGGAAGTTCAAATATGACACCTCTACCTATTCCCCTCTATCCAATCTAGTTGAGACTTCCTTGAAAACTCAGTCAGATATGATTTCTACGCTGACTGCTTGATTAGATTATGATTTTTCAAATGTGCAGTTATTACTTCCTTAATAATTGATTCCAACATTTGATTCCTACTAACTAGAACGACAACGAAAACATAGAACAACCAAGTCCTACAAGTTCCCTTCAAACTCACACACCATCTTGAATTGAAAATATTTTGCTGTTCCTTCATTGTCCCTGGTTCAAAGTCCTATAATTTCCTACCTGACATGGAGGTGCCTGACACCTAGGAGCAATGTTCCCTTTAAGCCATGTGGTTGTGTTGGAGTTCATTGGTCTTGTACACACCAATTAATGTCTGATGCACTGATGTCCAATTCCGGAAATTGCTGCTGTGCGCAGACCTCAGAGAGCTCTAGCAGCAGCAGAAATGATAGGGAATGTAGTTTGGGGCAGCTACACAGAGCCATAGAGTCATTATTTGAATGACAAAAAGGAAGCAGCTTACCTTCACTTTTTCAAGGGCAATTTGGAATAAGAAATTAATGCTAACCTTGTTATTAGTACCCACATCCTGTGAATAAATAAAAATTGTTCTTTTGAGCTCAGTCTGACTCCAATTAGTTAGCTTTCTCTAAATCCCATTGCCTTGTATTTTACAAGATCTCTTGATTCCACATTTAGTCAAATTCTACCTTGACTTCAATGGTAATCACACTCACCACATCCCTGGAATTCAGTGCTTTTATCCACATTTGCACCAAATCTGAGGTCTAGAGCTGAGTGCTCCTAACAAAACCCAAATTGAGCATTGGCGACCAGGTTCTTGGTCAATGCTGTTTAATAGTGGATTCAACAACCCTTTCACCACTCTACTGATGACCTAGTTGACCAACAGGTAAATTGGTTTCGTGTTTTGAGTGCTCAGGACGTAGCTGAGAAATTTTCTGTATTTTTGGTGTTGAAGTTTTAGATGAGGGAACAAGGGAGGCAAGCTCTGTTGACAGGTACAAAAACAGAAGTTGCTGGAAAAGCTCAGCAGGTCTGACAGCATCTGTGAAGAGTTAATGTTTCAGGTCCAGTGACCCTTCCCCACAATTGTTCTATACTTCTGTTGCTAGGTAGTTCTTCACATAAAGAGCACTTGATACATGGAATGAAGTTGAAGGGAGGGAAACAGTGAAGAAGAACAGATGGTGTTAGAGAAACTCAACAGGCCTAGCAGTATCAGTAGAGTGCCAAGTCCAAATATGACAATTTTCCTGAACTAATGAAGAGATTCAGTTGGATGTTCCAGTTGGATAGTGATTTTTTTTTTGCTAGGTTTTTAATCTGTAGGATTATTTGATACCTTCAGTTTTCCAGCTTCTATAATGTATACAACTGATGTCAGTTAACATCACTTGTGTTTATGTGCATTGTGTGTGTGTCTCTCCAGTTAGCTTTGGTACCACAGCACAGGACAGTACAGCGACAAGCTATGAGGAAGGCTAATGGAATGTTAGTCTTCATTGCAAGAGGATTTGAGTACAAGAGTCGTGAAGTCATGCTTCAATTATATAGACTGCACCTGATGTACTGTGTGCAGTTTTGGTCTGTTTATCTCAGGAAAGATATTATTGCCAAATGGGGAGTTCAGAAAGGTTCACCACACTTGTTCCTGGGATGGCAAGACAGTGCTATGAAGTGAGATTCGGCAAACTGGGCCTGTGAGAAATGAACTTGTTGCCATTTACAAAATACTTAAAGGGATAGACAGGGTAGATGCAGGTAAGACATTTTCCTTCAACAAGAATTAGAGGGCTTAATTTAAAAATAGGGGGAAGCCACTTAGTTCTCAGGAGATTTCTTTCTTACACAGAGAGTTGTGAATCTTTGTAATTCTCTACCCCGAAGGGCTTTGGAAGCTCAGTCTTTAAGAATGTTTAAGGTTGAGATTGATAGATTACTGATTACCCATGGTGTACAGAGTTATGGGAATGGGATGAATAAATGTTTTGGATCAGCCATGAATGTCAGAGCTGGCTGAATGGCCTCCTCCTATTCAGGTGGGACTTGAACCTCTGCCTCTTGGTTCAGAAAGTGGGGCACTACTACTGTGAAACAAGAGCCCGCTGTATAATATTTTATAATCAACCCAGGATATGGGCCAAATGGGACTAGTTCAGTTTAGAAAACCTGGTCGGCCTGTTCCCGTGCTGTATGACTGTATGACCATATATCTGTTCTGAGATGCTATTACACACTTCCAGAGCTGGTGGGACATGAAGCTGGTTGTCCTAGCTCAGAGGTAGGGACACTACCACTATGCAACATGAGCTTTCTTTGTCAGATATCTTCTAATCAACCCGTTCTGAGATGAGTAGTTATTACACACCTCTGGAGCAGTTGGGACTTGAAACTAGGTCCCCTGGCTCAGAGGTAGTGACACTACCACTGTGCAACAAGAGCTCTCTCTGTCAAGATATCTTCTAATCAACTTGTTCCGTAATGTTATGACAGGGCAGGTGGGGGAGTTGAACATGGTTCTCCTGGCTGGGAGGTAGGAACATGCCACGTTGCATCAAGAGCTTTGTCAGATTTTTTTCTAATCAACCTGTTCTGAGATGTTTATTGCACACCTTTGCAGTTGGGACTGGAACCTGGGTCTAGCGTCTCAGAGGCATGTACCCTGCTTCTGGATCACAGCACCTTCCCCTATGTTGTCCCCTCAGTCAGGAGGATCCTGGAGGCGGAGAGAGCCGAAGCCGTTCGGTAATCTCCGGTGCAGCCCGCGACGCGGTGCACTGTGGGTGCAGGTGCCGAGCAGCTCTGCCATATTTACCAGAGCCGCCATTTTGTCGCTGTTGCCGCCGCGTCCCCGTGGGCGAGGCCTCGGGGAATCCGCGGCCGCTGGAAGCCCTCGACCGGGGAAGCGATAAACTCGAGCGTCGGGCGGACGGGAGAGCGGGAAGTGAGTTAGTCTAGGGTGTGATCATCGATCCGTGCGTCCCCTCGCTGTTCTCCACCCCACCCCCCCACCCCCGACTTGAGCCGGGCTCCGCGCCGGCGGCGGCGGCGGCTGCTGCGATGGGCCGGTCTCGGAGTCGCAGCTCGTCGCGCTCGAAGCACGCCAAGAGCAGCAAGCACGGCAAGCGGCGGACCCGCTCGCACTCGCGGGACAAGGAGAGGCCACGCAAACGCTCCAAGTCCCGGGAGAAGAAGAGCCGCCGGCACGCGGCCAACCGGGAGTCGCGCTCCCGCTCCCGCTGCCGGACCACCCCGGAGCGCATCGACATCTTCGGCCGCAACCTGAGCAAGAGGAGCAGCCTGGATGAGAAACAGAAGCGGGAGGAGGAGGAGAAGAAAGCCGAGCTGGAGAGGCAGCGCAAGATGTGAGTGCTGCTGCTCCTTGATTACTGCCGGGCCTGGTCCGAATCCATGAGGCCTCGGCCTCGGTTTTTGAAACCATCAGGGGAGGGAGTGGGCTTCCTGCCTGGGAGAGTGACCTGTACTGATGTGAGGTTGGCAGGGGAAGGGGAGAATTGGGGGTAATGGTGATTGGAGAAGGGCGAGTGCAGTGAATTTTCGGAGGCGGCCTAGGCCTGAGGCCAGCAGCAGTGGTTTCAGTTTGGTGAGCGATCTAAAATGGCAGCCTACCCCTCAATTAAAGAAAGAGTGCCCACACTTCATGTCCCTCTTGTAGGGTGGTGGGTGGGGGGAGTCTGATTTCACATGTACTGGGAGAAATTGTGGGTGGACCACGAATGCATGACCCTTGTGTGGAATTTTTATGCTTTATTTTGTGAACTTTCCGTTAATCATATGCTCAGTGCCACTCCGTCCATAACCTTGCAGTGATTGCATTAAGCCTGTTAATCGTTGGGTAGGAGTTTTGTTAATATGCTGTATGGCTCAGCAAACTACTTGGAGAGGTTTTGATAGGGTCATTTCCTGTGAAAGGTTGTTTCCCACTGGTTGTTAAAGACAGCCCATTTGATTGGATGGACTCTGGCAATTGAAAGGCTAAAAGTGTTCCTCTTCCATTGTTGAGGCTGGTTTCCCAGTGGAAAGAGATGAAATTGTACAATTAATCTGATTTGAAATGTATTTGAGTCCTGTGCAAAAGTAGATGTGGACATGTTGGTGCTTAATGGGTATTGTGAATGCAATATCATTGTGACACTGATTCTACAATGCTTTCCAAAATTATGGCCAGAATTATTTTAGATGAAAATTGCACATTAAAAAATAGAACTCTATACATGTTTGATTTGCAGTCTGCATACAATTCCAATTTTGTTGCAGGTTTGCATGTATACCTTTCTAGAGCTAGGTTTATATTTTTTGAGCCTGGAAGAATGAATGGTAATCTCATTGAAAAACAGACCATTCCTAAGAGTTGACAGGGTATGTGCAGGAGGACTCTTTCTTCTGACTGGGGAATCTACAGTAGGATCTGGAGTTGATTATTTTAGATTAAGATGATTAATCTCCACTATGGAGGTGCAATTGAGATCAATATATCTTTAGACACTATGAATCAATGACTTAAGAGCAATGGAGGAAGCTGAAATTTAGGTAGATATTACTGAATCGTGGAGCAATCTTGAAGGCCTGTTGCTAATCTCCTTTTCTTTCTTTCTTGCTTTCTTCTGGCCTCCAAGAAGCTGTCTGTGGAAGTTGTTGCTGCTCATTGACCCTATTTCTACGAAACTGCCAACTACCTGACTTAACTCTTGATTTTGTTATCTCCTGGTTTTACTCTTGTTAATGCTTCTAGCCCCTGATACTGCCATTCTCCCCTTAAATCAACCATCAGCACTTCTCTAAGTTATTGATTCTTCTACCCTTCTCCATCTCTCTTTACAGCTTAAGATCTTGAACTTATCTGTTCATTTTTTTCCGGTAAGTTCATGTTTGGATTGTTCCAATAACGTTTCCACTCCTGCCACAAATTTGATTTCTTGTTTCTTTTTGTATGGTGTGTCATCCCTTCTTGACCAGTCAGCAGCCTTTGATACTACTTCCTGCCATCCTGTTCTCTCACCTTCGTTATTCAGCTGTGTCAGACTGAACATGTCTGGTTCTATTCTTCTTCATCCAGTCAGAGCCAAAGCATTTGCTTCTGTTCACATTGCAATGCCAGCATCTCTCGAATCCCTCAGAGATCCCCCCCGCCAGCCCATTTGTTATCACGTGCTTCCCATGTTGAAATTCAAAATTGCAATTCATGTTCCAAATAGACTATCAGCTCTTTTAGTTCCTCGAAAATTGTTGCACCACTTCCTTGCCATCTAGTAATGGAAGCAGAATTTTCCTCCAAAATAAATATTGGGAGGCAGAAGCTTGTCTTCAGTTCCTATTACAAACTTTACTCCTTTGATACCAGCTACATCCCCTCCGTGTCAACAGTCTGAGGCCAGACCAGGTCTCTTGCTATTATAATTGACTCTAGTGAGTTTTTGACTGCATGTCCTTGCAGTCACAAAGACCACTATCCTCCATGTGCATAATATTGTCTGATTCTGCTTTGTGTAAGCTCATCTGCTGGAACTCTTCTCTGTGCTTCTGAGAAATCTGTACTTGCCAATTCTTATGCTTTTTGGGCTGGCCTATCACCTCCATAGATTTGGGGTTATTCAAAACTCACCTTCTCTTATCCCAACTTCCAACAACTGCCCATCACCCCGTACTTGCTGACATACATTTGACTCTGGTTTGCTTTGTCTCTGATTTTTATTTTCAATCCTCTCTATGACCTGGAAGCTCCATGTCAATTAACTCCGGTCCTACACAACCTGCTTGAGTTCGTTGCTCCTTCACTTCTGATCTTGTACATCTCCTACTTCAATCACTCCATTGAGCTTTTAACTACCTCCGACGTAAACACTAGAATTCCATCCCGAAAACCCTTGATACTCTGGTCCTTTAATGCACCTTCGAAAACTACTTTAGATCAAACTCTTTATCACTTTGAGATATTTACTACATTTAAAAGGCTTTATAAATGTAAGTTGTGTTCAGTGTCATTATTCATTTACTTCAAAGCAGTGTTTAGCACAAAATTAGTTTAATTTCAGCTAGTCAGTTATCCCTGGTTTGAATCTGGTTACTATGTATGCAGAGAGTTTGAGCTATAAGCATATTTCAGTATAAGGAAAAGGGACTGTAGTAGTCTGGCAGTGAGTCGTCATTGCAAAATATGCCCAGTATACTCATTTCTAGTGTGTCTGCTACTATATAGAGCATCTGAAAGAGATCCTATTGAATAGGGGACAGCCCCTTTCTTCCATACTGTTGGCAAATCCAACCATTTCACCTCCGTTCAGTACCTGCCTCCAACCCACCTGTTGCCTTCCGTCTTCTTGCATATTTTAAGTTGGTGAACAACTATGACACAGGCTAAGGAAGTGGTAACAACAAATGCAAAGTTGTGGGCAAGAAAATTAATAGGAGATTGAGTTTCAAACATTCTTATCGTGAACTCTTCGAGATAAAGATATTGTGAGGAGACACTTGTAGTAGAGAAATGGAGGCAATTAGACACAGATTTTTGGTTTGTTTGGATAGCTGTATGAGAGACCTGTGCTGCAATAGAATAAAGTAATTTTAGAGCTGTAATCCAATTTTGGGGTACACGTGCAGGTTGCACATAAATTAAATATGGATTAAGGCAAGTGATGTTTGGTTTTCCAAGGAACTTTTTCAGAGATTGTGTGCAGTCTAAACACTTGTCCATCAATGGTCCAGATCTATTCAAACAAGAATTCTGTACCAATCACTTATTTTTCAATCTAATGTTATATGCTGCAAGTCTTCTGTGCATTTGAGGTCCATTGTGCTTGGTGTGGCTATTAAATCAGGATGTAACTCACCTGCCTTAAAGTCAATACTGCTTACTGATTCTTTATTAAATTTTAGAAAACGATAGACAAATTCAATTTGTGCTTCTAAAATTAAGAACACTGTACAAGGCTGATGAGGAATTTTGATCTAAAGACATGTCTTGCGGCCTTGACTGTCACTTTTCTCCTTTGAGTAGTTGTGTTACTTGTTTAATGTAGGATTGATGTTGATTGTGAACTAAGCTGTCTTATTTCCTTTCAGAAGTGTATGTATCCAATAAGTGGAAATGGAAGCAAAGTTAGAAGAACTAATTCCGAAACAAGGGGGAATTTTTGTGCTTGAAAATAGAATGAGTACCAGTCTGTGTTTGTGTCTATATATCTGCAAGTGTGTATTTGTTTTGTTTAGATTAAAGATAAACGTTTTCAGTTCCCCTTCATCTAACATTACAGATTTCCAATGCCTCATGTCTGTAATTAACTAAGAAATGAGAAGATAAAAAGTAATGTTAGTGACCTACTACCTACCTCTTCCTCTTCTAGCTTTCCACTGTTGCTATTGCTAGTTTCACCAGCCGTCATCAAATGCTCGTTGCCCATGTCTATCCGCCTGTTACTTTTCTTGTTATTCATTCTGAGGTCATTTCATATATAATAAAAAATCAGGTATAGGATATAGTTCATTGCATACTTAGCAGCCCCCTCTTCCAACATCCACGTATTTTCCAGTGAACTCAGAATTGAACTCTATGCCATTAAGTTCACATTTCCCAAATAATTTATCACTTAACTCTTCCAAGGCTGCTGATCAGTGTTGTATTATAAATGGTCATATGCCATGGAATCTCATAGGCTAAAATCTATCACATGGGTGCACCTTCACGCAATCCCCTATGTTATTGGGTTTATAAATTCTAGGAGTAGAAAGAAGTATTCTTAACCCATTATTTCTCACCTCATTTCCTCCTTCCCAACTGTGTTACTCTCACAATAATGAAAAGATGTGCCTTATTAAGAATATTTCAGGTCTGTGAAATTTCATTATTGTTTGAGTAGGTGCTTTTTTTAAAAACAGCTGAGAGGCATGTCTGCTTCAAATCTGGGATGTATACTCCTAAAATCAAAATGTATCATCAGGCGATGATGTCAAATTAATTGGGTTTGTTGCTATAAGCCTGGAAAGTGCTACAGTCATTTCAGATGTTATGTTGTTATCTTATAGCAATTCAGTAGCCCAGTCTTTAATAATTTCTAATATTGCCAGCTTTACTTATTGAATTCTTCATGAGCTCTAAAGTACCTAATAACAGAATGCTTCAGGAGTCAGAGTTCAGACATCTGTTGATGAATGAGTAAACATATATGTGCTATACATGAAGAATTACACTATATTCAAACAATACCACTTAACTTTATATTCCTTCATTTGTTCTGACAAAGGTCACTGAACTGAAAATGTTAACTCTCTTTCTCTCTACAGATGCTGCCAAACCTGCTGAGTTTCTCCAGTACTTTCTGTTCTTGTCTCTCAACTTTGTTTTCTTCCTTTAACTATTACATGAATGTGCAAACTTTGTCGGAGAACAGTAATCCTGAGTATTTTAATGGCTCATAAAACTTGTGAATGTTGAACCATCCCTGTTCTCAAATACACTTAGGGCCGTAATTGCTGAACGGTCAGGGCTGAAATCGTTTCTTCTGTTCCTCCAGATAATGGTCGAGAGTGTTGTGACCAATCTCTTTGTTACTTTGGATTAGTCTTAAATTTTAGCCTTTATTGATCTATTTAATGTAGTGCTTTATGGAATGAACTATGTGAATGCTCTAAAATATATTTTTTGAATGCTGTTAAAAGTCTCAGAAAATTGATCTTGGAGACTTGAGTTGGCATAAGTAGACTTCAGAAGTGTGGACACAATCATATCAGAATAAGAACAGAAAGCACTTCAGAATCAGTGTAGGAGGAGTCAACCCTCAACAGTATTTTACTGTTCGTTTATATCAAAATCCAGTGTTTAAATGAAGTAGTCATCTATTTTTGTATTGCAATTTCTGTATAATGTATGCAAGCTGAGGCAACTGTTTAACTCCTAAAATAAATGATTTGCTGATGGAGTTGAGAGAAGTTTGAGTACAAGCACTAGTATTGGTCCCATGTGCTTGCCCTGCTCCCATGTCTTTTTTTTTTCAAACTTGTTCCTTATTTAACCCTCTTATAAGTGTTGACACGCTGTCTCCTTCAGTCACCAACTCTCGACGTTCATTAGGTGCACCATCCGACAGATTAAAAGAAAGCACAGTGTTTCTCCCTGTCCCAGTCCTGACTGTCAATACTTTTTTGTCTTGACTTTTTCTCTGGTGCTTCTCTGGCCGACCTTCACCTTATAAGGGCCTGTACTCATCAAACAATCTGCTTGCTTCCTGATTCATTGCCCAGCATGCTCATTGACTTACAGTGGCTCCTGATCTGACATCAAGTTTGAAATTTTTATCCTTGGCTTCATGTTTCTCCGTGGCTTTACCTTTCCTTAACTTGATACGTTCCACCAGTCAATCGACCATCAGAGATCTCTGAAGTTACTGACACTTGTGCATGGCTGATTTCAATCATTTCAATGTTGTTGACTGTGTTTACAATTTTCTAGATTCTAACCTTGTGAATTTCCTACCTAAAACTCTGGTTCTCTGCATCTCTCCCCTCTGAAGATGCTCCTTTTATCAAGGTTTTGGTCATCTGTTCTAATATTGCCTTGTCTGGCTCTGTGTCAATTTTTTTGTCAGATGTATTGGTTTGGGATGCTTTGCAATGTTAAGTATGTCATTTAAATATAGTTGTTCAGTGTGTTATACTCAGTCTTCTATGTAAAGCCCCTCATTCAATTTAAGAACCAAAAACATATTATGTTCCGTCTGTTCCTTTTATAGTCAATTAAATTCCTATCATTTACCTCATTTTGTAAGAATACACTGTCTCAGTTTTTAAATTGATCTTTATGTTGCCTCACACCAATTAGTATTTCTATAAAACTGCACACCACTATTACCTAGGGAGTTGTATGTATATAGTAAAGCTCAGGCTTCAGAATATTCTCACTATTGGCTTGTTAAGGTTTCATATAGATTGACTATTATCTTTTAACTTCAATATCTTTACCTAGTTCCTAGGATTCTATTTACTTTTTTATGACTTTATTGAGATTCTCCTTTTGTCTTGGGAATGTAAGCTCTCACATTCCTTGTCCTTTCTGCCTGAATTTATTTACGCATTTCTGCTAAGATTTTGTTTTAGGTACAGCAGTCTTCATACCGAGGTTATGTATGCATCATATGAACATAAAAGATCCCAGGGCACTATTTTAAGTATGGTATTTTCTCAGTGTGGCAACCAGTAATTGCCTCTGAATCAATATCACTAAAACAGACACTCTGATCATTTTCTGCATTGTTATTTGTGGGGACCTTGCTTTTGAAAATTGTTTACCATCTGTGCCTGCAGTTGTAATGAAAGAAATAGGAGCAGGAGAAAGCCGTGCAGCCTCTTAAGCTTCCTCTGCCATTCAGTATAATTGTGGTTGGCTAAAGCATTCCATATGGGAAATGGCGAGCTCATTGTACTGCATTTGATTCCAAATATCATTTGACAAGGTTCCACATGTAAGGTTATTGTGTGAAGTGGGAGTTCATGATGTAGCATGGTTAGAAGACTGGCTGGCTGGCTGGCAGAAAACAGTGAATAAATGAGCCCTTCTCATTTTGGCAAGATATGATCGGGGACCCACATGAGGTCTGCGCTATCCCCTCAACTTTGTAAGTTTATATCAGTGACTTAGATGAGACAGTCAAAGGCATCCTGGTAGATTTGCAGATAGAAACATAGAAACAAAAGGATGCCATTCAGCTCCTTGAACCTGTTCCACCACTTAATACGATCATGATTGATCTGTGGCCTCACTCGACATACCTGCCTTTGGTCCATATCCATATTACCTTTGTGTAACAAAAATTTATCTACCTCAGATTTTAAATCTAACAAGTGATTCAGCATCTACTGCTGTTTGTGGCAGTGTGTTCTAAATATCTATCACTTTTTTGTGTGTAGAACTGCTTCATTACATCTCTAACAATGGAAATAGTTTATTTTTATCTATCTTTTCTTTTCTATTGATATCTTGAAAACTTGAATCAGATCACCCCTTCGCCTTCTAAGTTCTAGAAATAACAGGCCAAATTTATAGAAAATCTCCTCATATCACAAAGATAACGCAAAAATAGGTAGAAAAATATGTTGTAAAGATGACAAAACAAGGATTCAGACCAAGATAGAAGTTGAGTGGGCAAAAATTGAGCAGTTAGAATGCAAAGTGGGAAAATGGAAGTAGTTTGTTCTCCTTAATAGAAAGATTAAAGTGAAGGTGAATAGTCACAGAACAAAGCAGGATTACGTAAAGAACATAGACAATATTATTGTAAGTACGTATGTACAATCAACAAAATCATAGGTATCCAGCAAATTGACTTGGTTTTTCTCTTGTTGGTCTCTTGTACACATACCCAAACAAGATAGCAGGAAAACGTCTAGTAGGCATCCACAGTATTATTGGGATACGTTACAACTGGGTAAACTAGGTGGTAGCCTAGACACAGTCATCTACAACTGTTGCATCAATGACCTTCCCTCCATCATAAGGTCACAAGTGGGGATGTTCACTGATGATGTAATGATTAGGACCGCTCATAATTCCTCCGATGGTGAAGCAATCTGTGTGAATGTGGCAGAACTTCGTGATGGTGAGTAGGTCCAGCAGTGTGGACTTGTGGTGACAATGTCGGAGAAGAGTTAGCATTCCAGGTGGCTTCTGCATTGTCAAAGCAGCCCTCGCACCGATTCGTGGCTGCAGCTGCGGAGTCAAGTTTGAGTTCCCAACGGTGTCTGCGTTCAGTGCAGATTTAAGGAAGCAGAGGCAAGTTTGGGCCCCATATGAGACCCAGTGGCATCAGCACTGGCTGCCTTGCCACGCTGTGTCTAAAGCACACTCATGACGGCAGTGGAATGAGTTTGGACAGGTACAGTACTGGACGGCATCGGTGACGTCTGCATTGGCAAGGACATTGGTGAATGTGAGATGGTGCCGAAGCTGGTTCCGGCAGCCATGGCATGATGAAGCTCATGCCTGTCCACCAGGCCCATGATAGAGCACTTAACAAGAAAGACTGTAAAGTTAGACAGTTTTTCTTTATTTTTTTCTGCCTTTATATTTTATGTTGTGGTTTCCTTTTGTGTTTTAAGATGGCGCCAGGGAGTGGCAACACTATACAACACTTTTCGCTGTAATTTTGTATCAAGATACATGTAACAATTATTAAATCAAATCAAATAACAATACGGTGACAGCACATCATACATTTAGTTGCTAAATTTTAATATTCTAAATTCATTGGCAGTACTCATCCTGACTAAAGCAAAGTATGACTACTACTACTTCAGACGTTAAACATGTTTACACCTAGTTTACCTGGTTGCAATGTATCACAATCATTAAAAATTAATTTGGAGAATTGCATTAGATCTTGGCAATTGCAAAACTCCAGTTCTTAGGAAAGAGTTTTGAAGTCTGCTTTAAGACAATTTAGTTCCAAGTATTTTTCACTTCAACACAAGCTTCCAAGTTTAGCACTTGTTGAAAGGTTTGGTTAAAGAATCCGTCATTATGTGAAAAAACAAACAAGGAAAGATTGAGTAGTTCATCAAGCTATCAGACATACTCTTGGATGGAACTAAATAGTACCTCTCTTCATCAGTCAATGCATATCTTACGAGAGACAAAAGAAAAGAACACATATCCAACATATATGGATAGACATATCCAACAAGATAAAAGAAGAAATTCTTCTCGCAGCCTGAGACGATCCAAATAAGTTAAGGAACTCGGGGGGGCCTTGAGGTACAAACTCAGCATTTCCACCTACTTGTATGCAGTACTGTTAGCCATAGCAAGGGACTAATCCTGATTTTTGATTATCCTATTAGTACGTGTTTTCTGTACTGATACTGTTCGATCATGAGCAACTCTTCCTGAGCCACTGCAGCATCTGCTCTCCATTGCACAAGACATATGAATTGGCCTTTTTTTGCAATATCTTGTTGAGAGCTTTAAGGAAGTTTGTATGTATGTTGTTCAGGTATAAATGTTCAAATGTGTCTTGCAGTTTTACTAAAATCATATTCACAGACTGTATTTAGTTCCTGTTTGTGTATTTCGTGTTTGAATTTCCAGACTTATTTTTCAGTATGGATAATTGCCCGTTGCTGTTTTTTCCCTTTTGCTTAGTATTGTGAGTTTAAAATATTAACTGCTTGTTTTTGTTTGGGTTTGCTTATACCAACAATTGGAATGAATTATCTCAAGGTATCTTCCTTAGCTCACATACGTCCTACGAAAGGACTAAATGTCAGCAGTTCTCCAGAACATGAAAGCTTGGCAAATTACACTACTTGGAATGACTGTATTCAGGAAATAATGTGTTTTCCAATGGATTTCTCCTTTGATTACTGAACTCAACTAAAAACTGACCAGACAGCTTGTTCAGCAAGTCAAAATACCACACAAATTCCGGATATCTCGGCAACTAATACAGAGTTGCTAATTTGCCATTCATTCAGACTGCTGATGCAAATACAAAATCTGCTGCTTGAAGCTGAAGTCAGTTTTCACGTGGTCAGTAGGGTAATGTGCACATGGTATTGATAATTCATGGATTAAATCTTTTAAATTGTCCACAGGTCCAGGTGCAGGTTTGAATGTGTCTATGAAGTACCCCTTCTTCCTTTTGTGCCCTAGCTCTTTCCTTTATCTTCTAACTCCCAGTTGTCTAATTTTCAATTTAATTTTTCCTAACTCCACTGCACTTGCCTGTGTCTCTGATATACCTAAATGCTTGACCAACTCCATTACAATTTCAACTTTCCTCTTGTTCCTAGGTAAATCCAATTCTAACCTATTTGCTAAGTTTTAAAAATATATCCTTCCTCTGTCTTTCTAAACTTTCTTGACAAATTGGGAAAGCATTTTCATACTCCGGAACCTCATTTGTAGTATTAAGTGATATTTCCCCCACTTTTGATTTAACCAACACACGTAATCAAAATTAAACAGATTTTCCGCTTCTCACCTAAGTTTTATTTAAAGTCTAGGAAACTAATCCCCAAGTCTGTTTAAATCTGCTGGGACCTTTTGTACCCCAAATCTGTTCAGATCCCGGACCGGACCAGGCGGATACCGGACGAGCCCCCAATCTGTTATGAAGCGGAGGTTAACCCTGGCTCTCCATAACTAAAGCTGAAACACCCAGAGAGGCTTGTCTTGCCTCATAATCTGTTAAAAGAAGTGTGAAAAGTGGTACAACCTGCCTCTGCGCCCCCTGCCACACGTCAAATGTGTTATAATGGGGAGGTTAAATGAAATGAATTCCTGACCATCACTCTGTAATCAACAAGTAACAATTTATTTATCTAACTCTTAACTGAACAAATTAACAGAACGACTAACAAACCGAACAATTCCCCCTTACCTACTAACTAATCCTGAATGCCTTACCAACAAAACAAAGTACTGCCTGGGTTTTTAACCACACAGCCTTTTGATATAATGTTTCAATTTCAGGAGCTGACTGTACACCTGCACATTTATTTTTAATCTCCAAGCCTAGAAACACTTCCCCCTGTCATTTTGCAAACACCAAATACTCTACCCAACTTCGCAACAATGGAAAATGTTCTATTGTTTGCGAGGAGGAGGTCCCGAATTTGCTTGAGGCAAATAATTGATGAAAGGTACACCCAAAAATGGAGCCATTGGTTTGCAAATAGGTTAACATAGAAACCCATCACCCAAAAACCTGCGAACATAGTGATGCATGAAATAGTTGTGGTGAAAGATGCACTCTGAATTACTTAGTGGCATCATCTTCATAAGTCGGCATTTTCATCAATTTCTCATAATATCTTTGGAAACATCTCATCTGATGATCGGTTCTTATCAAGTATAGACAGCCCATCTAATGCCATGTCCTTTAGTGATTTTAAACCATGATTTGTAGAGCATACATTAGTTGGCAGTTGCATCTTGTCGTTTCTTACTTCTTCAATTTTCCTCTGAGCATTCTGTATTTGACCTGGCTCTCAGTTGTTATACACTTGACAAGTGCATTTTTGTTCACGC
Source organism: Rhincodon typus (assembly GCF_021869965.1). Lineage (NCBI taxonomy): Eukaryota > Metazoa > Chordata > Chondrichthyes > Orectolobiformes > Rhincodontidae > Rhincodon > Rhincodon typus. Next base: position 101,109,852 of record NC_063337.1, on the reverse strand, counting down.
CTTTTGTGCATCAGTGCCTTCTGCACTATCGTAGTTTGATTTTGTTTTATGCTTCTAAGGTGTCCCAGTCTGCTGCAGCTCCTGATTATCTCAGATGATTGGTGCAGAGCATGGGCCTTAATTTATCTTCTCCCTGATTTTCTTGATTCACCTCCAGCCTAATCAGTTCCCAATTTTCTCCTAATTTAGAAAGTTTAAACAGTTTAAGCTGTTTTCTGTACCTTGTTGATAGAGACAAAATGTCAATGCGAACAAATTTGACAAAAGTATGTAGATCCTGTTAGACTGGTATTAATGCTTGTTAGAGTTTATGTAGACATAAGGGCTGGGATATTCCAATAACCAGATAGTCGATGGAGCAGCACAGACTTGAGTTGTGCATTGTGAAAGCCCAGAGGCAGCAGACTCTGTGGGTACTACCTGGGAAATTGAAAGCTCAGGTGGGCAGTTCCTAGTGTCTGAAATCCACCCCTCAAAACAAAAAGCTTTAACATTAGACGATCCAGAGGGCTCTACTTAAGTAAAGCTATTAGCTACCCAGGATCAGTCAGACAATTACAACCCTTGACTAGCTCCTGGGTAATTGTTGAGCAGATGCCCAACTACACCTCCCTTGACTCCTGCCACTGGGACCCCGGCAACCAACTACATCTTGTCTGCCCTGACATTCTTCTCTTGCCGCATCTCCCCCAAAACGCCAGCCCTGACAACCCCACCTCCCTGACACACACCGACTGCCATTTTAACTCCGCAATTTGCTGCTAAGTCTCAGAAAAAAGCAATTGACTACTGCAAAATAGTGCAGTTTAACCACCCCCAGCCCCCCAAAAAAAATTATCTTGCATGATGTAGAGGTTTGTGTGGATTTCAGGTATGCTTCACATTTCTGAAGGAGCCAGGGTTAGGATACTCAACTAGAAATGTGGAACACCATAACAGTGCTTTTTTTTTTTAAAAAAAAAATTACACTCCTTGGAATATCTGGACTAAAATTTACTCTTAAAATGGGAATGAGTGTAGGTTCTATCATACTTTGATTAAAAGAAACAAATACTTGAAAAATCTAGTTAGAACTTATTGATACATGTATTTGTGGCCCATTTAATGGTAGTAAAAATATACTTTGCAAATCAGGATACACAAAACCATCAGCAATACTTGTGATGGATTTTCCTTTTGCAGCTCTTGGACTACTTTCTTTGAGTGAAATGAATTTGATTCATTAATGCATTCCTTAATTAAATGCATTAAGATTTTATGCCTATAGATTCTTTATGATGTACTCAAGCCACAAGATTGAACTGGTTTCATCTGTGCTGTTGAATCACCTTGTTATGGAAGAGGAAAACATGAGCACTCTGCAAAATGTCTTTTGTAGATTGTTTAATTCCGCACACGATTTTTTGGAGATTCCACCCATGAAGGGGAGACAGTGACACACTGGTAGTCATAATGGGCTATTATTCCAGAGGCCAAGGTTGATGCTTTAGGTTCATGGGTTCAGATCCCATCATAGCTGGTGAATTTAAATCAGTTAATAAAAGATTTTGAAATTAAAAGCTAGTCTCAGTAATGGTGGTGATGGAACTACTATTGATTGTTGTTAAAACCAATTCGGTTCACTCATCTCTCATATGAAATTTACAGTCTAGCCTGCAAGGGACTCTCGATACATGGAAATGTGATTTGACTCTTAACTGTCCTGTAAAATGGCCACTCAGTTCCAAGGAGCTAGGGATGGGCAGCAAATGCTGCCCTGTCCTATGATGCTCATATCCCATTAAATAATAAATGTTTAAAAAGTACAGACAGGCTGAAGACTTAAGTATGATTCCCATATTTAAATTATGGGGATGGATTAAGAGGTACAGAGAAAGTAACTGGCATACAAAAGAACTGAGGAAATAGGCATAGGGAAGGAGAGAATAAACATTTTTACTTGGCAAAAGCATTTTGCAGTCAATTTAAGCAGTCACTTTGTAACATCAAGAAACATGGCAGCCAGATTGCACACAGCAAGGCCCCACTAACAGTGCAAAATTAATGATCAGGTAAGCTGTTTGTGCATTGTTGTCTGATTAATATTGCTCAGGCCTCCAGTGGTGAATTCTCCTGCTCTCATTCAAAATCATTCTAAAAGCTGTTTTAACTTTCACCTGAGACAACTTGTGGCACATTGGTTAGCACTGCTGCCTCACAGTGCCAGGGACCTGGGTTCAAGTCCACCATCGGGCTACTGTCTGTGTGGATTTTGCACATTCTCCCCGTGTCTGCGTGGGTTTCCTCTGGGTGCTCCGGTTTCCTCCCACAGTCCAAAGATGTGCAGGTTGGGTGGATTGGCTGTGCTAAATTGCCTGTAGTGTTCACGGAGGTGTAGATTATGTGGGTTGTAGGGGGATGGGTCTGGATGGGATGTTCCGAGGTTCGGTGTGGACTTGTTGGGCCGAAGGGCCTGTTTCCACACTGTAGGGATTCTATGAGACGGAATTTTTTTTCACTTCCAACAGTGTAAGACTTAATTAGTAGTATGGTGCGTAGTCAGCCTACGTTATGTGCTGAGTCTCATGTGGATTGACCCACAACATTCTGATTTAGAAGGGAGGGTGCTACCACCAGCTTAAAAATAGAAGTGTTTGTTCTTGGAGTTTTCCACTTTTTGTATGAACTTGCTTACTAATTGTTTTCCCTTATCACTTAAGTCGACAGCAGGAAATAGAAGAGAAGCTGATTGAGGAAGAAACTGCAAGAAGGGTGGAAGAACTTGTGGCCAAACGTGTGGAAGAGGAGTTGGAGAAACGTAAAGATGAGATTGAGCGTGAGGTACTCCGGCGTGTCGAGGAGGCCAAGCGCATTATGGAAAAGCAATTGTTGGAGGAGCTTGAGCGACAGCGACATGCTGAGCTCGCTGCACAGAAAGCTAGAGAGGTAACGCTCGATCGTTGGAAAAGCAAACGACAGTCCATGGCAAAACTTTCAGTCGCAGTTAATGGTCACCACTTAATCTTCATCAGTAAATGGAATCAGAATACATCTTACCCTTTTCCAGCAGTCTGCAGTACCATAGCTTTGTTTTTCATAAGTTGTATTTCTTCTGATGTACAAATGAACATTTCATAATAGTTTAAGATGCTAAATGTAGTTTTTAATTAGGCTACACAAAGCATTGTTCCATGGCATTTGCTCTTTAAATTCAAGAACTTTTGGTAAAATAATACTAATGTTCCAGCATAACCTCCGTTGAAAATCTTTTCCCCACACTTCAGTTTAATTGAAACTTTTGCCATGGCTGCAGAATTTTTTTACCTAACCATGCAAAAGCTTTTTTCTTTAAGGCTTTTCAGTCTCGCAATTTGCCCTTCATTTGTGTAAACACTTTGTATTTCGTCCTTACTCCAAGTGGCTTAGTCTTTCCAAAGCTGAAGTAGGTCAATGTGGTTGAACTTGCAGTGCTTGCTTATGGCAAGTGGTTTATGTTTGCTATATATTCGTCTTAAATAAGATTATAAAGGGGAAATTTTACCTTGAGGTTTCTGATATCAGCCTCCATTTTATTCAAAGGATTCTTGTGGGACTGGAGCTAGTCCTTTGTAACCCACCTCCAGCGTGTAGTTATAAGTACCTTTACCTCCCAAGAGGGCTATTGGCGACTGGTGAGTCCCTCCTTGAAGCTAGACATCCTATATATTATGTGGTCATGGTACTAGAAGCTGGAAAATGTCTTCCTATGAAATAGTGAATTGCTACTCTTATTAATTTTGCTAGCACTCATCACTCCTGGATTCTGAAATGAAATGTTTAGTCTTACAGAAAAGTGCAGTACCTAGCTGACCATACAACTTCAAAAATGTAACATTAACCATTTGAGTATAAAGTAACTTAGGGAAGTGGTGGTGCAGGGTAATTTCACTGGACAATAGAACCCCAGGCTAATATTTGGAAACATGGGTTTGAATCTCACCATAGCAGATTTGAATTCAGTAAAAAGCTGGCTTAACGGCGACCATGTAACCCCTTGTCGATTGCTGTAAAAGTACTTCGGGGAGGGAGATCTGCCGTATTCCAGACCCACAGCTATATGGTTGACTTTACCTCCCTGTGGGCAATTAGGAATGAACAGTAAATGAAGGCCTAGCCAGCAAAGCCCTCATCCTATGAATATTTTTTAAAACCACCATTTTAACGATGTGTGCATTTTCTTTCAAGTAATACATTTAAACTTTAATGTCAGGCATTGTTATATAGAATTAGGACTGAAGCACACAATAGTGCTTTGTTTACCATATGTTTTATCTGATGTTACTTTGTGAAGTTTTATATGGCCCTATGCATTTATGGTGACAACCTGTTTATACTGACCAAAAAACTGAAGCCCCAGTTCCATTTTTGTATATTTATGCCAAATATTTACAGATTATGTCAGTGACATTATAAACATTTACATGGTTAATTTTCCTTTGTTTTATAATTATCAAAGGGTTTTATTATCCCTGTCATTCCGTCCCTACCTTTGGGAAGTTTGCACCTTTTACATAATTGATCAGATTTACTTGTCAATGGCAGAGGGAGAAAATGGCATAATCTCATGATCTCAAATTCGGACCTAAGGCTTAATTTTGGATCTTTGTTTCCCCTCTCCTGTTGTGTTTATTTCAGTATATTTCACATTCATTTTATGCCCTCCTCTATCCCCCTACCTTCGTATCTCAATTCAGACACAAACAAGATCAAAGCCTAGACTTAGAATTAATGCATGGTGGTCATATGACCTTAACACTTGGAAAAGAAATCCACGTGTAAAGTTCATGACTTTGTATAAAATATAAAAATATACCGATAGCTTTAATACCCCTCCTTTTCTGAAAGGTAAGAATAAATTGAATTTGTTTGTCTTGTGTTGTCGTGTTGACAAATGGCATTAACACGTTTAGTGATTGCCAGTGCAAAGCCATTGGATGAATAGGACTTTATATTGTTCTTCAAAGGGATGGTGGTTAGTTTGTTTTGCTGATAAAATGTACTGGTTATTCCTCTAGGTATAAAACCACCAGAAGTTTTGGCTACATTGACTTACTGACGTATTTTACAAGTAATTAAGTTTTGGTAACTTGTAATTTCTGCTTTAATCGATTGACATCAAGTGAAGGAGTTTTTTTGTTTACGCAGTTGGTCTGTCAGAAAATTTTTCATTTCAGAATGTTCTTGTTTGCAGCCTTGAAGGGGAATCATTCTACATTTTCTTTACATTTAATGCATCAAAGAGTGGCATAAAATGTGTTAGGAAAATACTACAGTTAATTGACATGACATTTTCATAAAATTAAAGACCTTCAAATTGAGTTTATATTCTGAAACACTATTATAAGTTGCATGATAGCCAGTGCTGCCTCATTTTTGTGTTTTCATTTCATTTTAGTTGTAAATTTTCAGCGTATTGATTTACTGTAAGATGTTGTCTATTATGTTATGATTTGCATTCTAACTTATTTATATCCAGGCTATTTTAAGTTCCAGGGTTGATGAGTGTCAGCTTGTAGCACATTACTAATCATAGTAAGATCATTTTTCTTTTTTATGTTTCTTCATAGTTTGCTTGGCTTCATGTTAACATTGTCATCCTACAGACAAGGGCAAATTTCCTGGGCCATTCACAGTACAGAAAATATAATTTTCCGTTCTGTGTACATTGTGAAATTGTTAACATTAAACACCTGGAAGGTGTTTGTCTGAATTCTGCAGCAGAATAATCTCCAAACGTTGAAGTGTATTTAGTAGCTGAAGTAGATCATTATAAAATCTTTTGATCCCAAAATTAGTATAAATCATTCAGCATTTACTCATCCCCTTGTAATAACAAAGTGCCTTGATTTGAAAAGTTGCTTGATCACCAATAGCTTAAATGGCGCTTATGTTCTCAGAACGGAACAAACCATCGTTTCTCCTACTGTGAAAGGTGCTCTCAGTTCCACAGAAGGATGGATTAAAGTTTGTATTTTTCACTAACAGTAAATGTATCTTTCTTATTAATTGTTTGCCTTAGGAATGGTGATTTATATTGTTTCTTCTTACCGTAAACATCTGCATTCCTCAGCTCAGCCTACGTTGTGTTGTGTTTCTTGTTATTGGCTGAGCTGCTGATGCAGGTGTTGCCAAGCTAACAGTACAAATCAGTTTAAAGAGGAAGCTGGCGCATATGGCAGCCGAGGAGCACACTCTGCAGGACACTGGACGAGACAGTAAATATTCAACTTTTAATGCTGATTAATGGCGTTATAGGTAAAGAATACGTAGGTATTTGTAATTGCTGAGAAAAATCTATCTTTTTTATTTTTGTTAATGTAATTGGTAAAGTTTCTTTAGCAGTTGTATTATGTGTGGTTTAAAAATAGTAATATCAGCAAGCCTGACAAAGGAGGGTTTGGGTCATTGCTGTTTGAGGGCTGGGGTGGGATGGTTTATACCCAGGAAGAATTTAACTAGGGGCAAAATAGTTCACAAGAATGGCAATAAAAAGGTGGCTGTCTTGGGCATAGTCAGAGGAAGGAAAGAATACTAAGGGAAGGAGCAGTTAGTGTAGATACAGTATTAAAATTATTTCTCTCTATTAACATCATATTGTCTCCTACTTAGGAGGAAGAACGAGCTAAACGAGAAGAACTTGAGCGAATATTGGAGGAAAATAATCGAAAAATAGCAGAAGCTCAAGCTAAATTGGTAGGTTTCATTAAAAATTAAATTAATTTATTGAATGGCAGTTATGTCCTCAGTATGGTTCAGACCATTCTTTTACTTACTGTGTCCAATGCTCTCAGTTCCACAGTAGCCTGGATTAAAGCTTGTATTTTTCCACTAACAGTAATTGTATTTTATTAATTGCTTGCATTGCGAGTGGTGATGGATATTGCTGCTTATCATAAAAGTCTGCATTCCTTTGCTCAGCCTATATTGTATTGTGTCTTGGTACTGACTGAGCTGCTTGATGCAGTTGCCAAGCTAACAGAACAAATCATTTTAAAGAGGAAGCTGGTGCATATGGCAGCTGAGGAGTCTTTACCTCTGTTTACCGCAGAACATAGAGATATTATTCTTCCAGCAGATCAGAAGAGTTTGACCTGATAAGATGCAAATGTAGCAACAAAGCGTATTGATTTTGATTTCTCCCAAACATGAGGGTACCAATTATTTATACTTATCTCCAGATGCAAAATATGTGGCTGTCATCCTGTAAAGGTAGAAGGAATATATTTTCTACTTCAGTTGTTTTGAGAAACCATAGCAGATCTTTATCACGAGGAAGAATATTATTTTGGATTTCTTGGGTTTCCATACTTTATGGTTGCAATGTACTTTCGTTCATTATGCAACTTCTAAGTGTCAGCTACTCAATCCAATCACAGTAACTTCATTGTCACTGGTTCAGGTTACATATCGTCATGATTTCAAGTCTGTCAGTATCTACGACTCAATACTGACTCATTGCATGTTTTCACCCTTACCATTTGATAAGTGTCTGTGTTTGAGTTTGGTACAAATGAGTGCTTCACTGAATGCTTGACTACTGAAGCTTGTAAGTTCCGGTTCTCGAGACAGCGTACAGAGTCTGATTTGACACATGGGCCTTCCTTGTTAAAATTCTCAACGTTCTTGAACATTCCTGTCTTCCAATCAGTCTTCAGATCTCAGTTGTGCAACTAAGACAATTGCATTGTGATTCGTCCAGCTTTTGTCAATATCAGTCATCAACTGACATCAGCTTGCCCTCTCAAATCAAATAGCCAGAGTGCTGTGTTTGCTGACTGGAATTGATTCTTTGCTTCATTCATATGGACTTGGCTGTTGCTAAAAACTTTTGATCCAGCTTCAAACCAAGGTAGTTCCTTCAAGTTCCTGAGCTGGGCCACTATTAGCATGCACTTCGCTAAAGAAAACATAACATAAGAATTAGGAGCAGGAGTAGGCCATCTGGCCCCTCGAGCCTGCCCCGCCATTTAATAAGATCATGGCTGATCTTTTTGAGACTCAGCTGCACTTACCCGCCCACTCACCATAACCCTTAATTCCTTTACTGTTCAAAAATTTATCTAGCCTTGCCTTAAAAACATTCAGCGAGGTAGCTTCAACCACTTCACTGGGCAGGGAATTCCACAGATTCACAACCCTTTGGCTGAAGAAGTTCCTCCTGACCTCAGTCCTATATCTGCTTCCCTTTATTTTGAGGCAATGCCCTCTAGTCCTAGTTTCACCTGCTAGCGGAAACAATCTCCCTGCCTCTACCTTATCTATTCCCTTCATAATCTCATATGTTTCTATAAGATCTCCCCTCATTCTTCTGAATTCCAATGAGTATAATCCCAGCCTACTCAGTCTCTCCTCATAATCCAACCCTCTCAACTCTGGAATCAACCGAGTTAATCTCCTCTGCACCCCTTCCAGTGATAGTATATCTCTTCTCAAGTAAGGAGACCAAAACTGCACACAGTACTCCAGGTGTGTCCTCACCAGGACCCTATACAGCTGCAGCATAGCCTCCCTGTTTTTAAACTCCATCCGTCGCGCAATGGCAGACAAAATTCCATTTGCCTTTTTAATTACCTGCTGCACCTGCAATCCCACCTTCAGCGATTCATGCACAAGGATACCCAAGTCCCTCTGCACAGCAGTGTGCTGCAATTTTTTACCATTTAAATCATAGTCCATTTTGCTGTTATTCCTACCAAAATGGATGACCTCACACTTATCAACATTGTACTCCATCTGCTAGACCTTTGCCCACTCACTTAGACTATCTATATCCCTCTGCAGACTTTGTGTCTTCTGCACACTTTGCTCTACCACTCACCTTAGTGTCATCTGCAAATTTTGACACACCACACTTAGTGCCCAACTCCAAATCATCTGTGTAAATTGTAAACAATTTCGGTCCCAACACTGATCCCTGAGGCACACCACTAGCCACTGACCGCCAGCCAGAAAAACACCCATTTACCCCTACTGTTTGCTTTCTACTGGTCAACCAATCCTCTATCCATGCCAATACATTACCTGTAATACCGTGCAACTTTATCTTGTGTAGCAGCCTTTGGTGTGGCACCTTGTCAAATGCCTTCTGGAAATCCAGATACACCACATCCACAGGTTCCCCATTGTCCACCATGCAAGTAATATCCTCAAAGAATTCCACCAAATTAGTTAAACATGACCTACCCTTCATGAACCCATGTTGGGTGTTCCCAATGGGACTGTTTATATCCAGATGTCTTGCTATTTCTTCCTTAATAGCTTCAAGCATTTTCCCCACTACTGAAGTTAAGCTAACTGGCTTATAGTTGCCTGCTTTTTGTCTACTTCCTTTTTTTAAACAGTGGCATCACATTGGCTGTTTTCCAAAAAACAGGTGAACATCCTGTTCCTGCTCCCCCCTCCCCACTGCCAAAGCGACCTACCAAAGGATGAAATTTAATATGTTTCAACTAAGATATGGTTATCATGCTGGCATGAGACTTACTCCTAAACACAGTATCAACCCAAGGATAACAAGGTGCAGGGCTGGATGAACACAGCAGGCCAAGCAGCATCATAGGAGCAGAGAGGCTGATGTTTCGGGCCTAGACCCTTCATCAGAAAAGGGGGAGGGGAAGGGGGCTCTGAAATAAATAGGGAGAGAGTGGGAGGCTGATAGAAGATGGATAGAGGAGAGGATAGGTGGAGAGGAAACAAACAGGTCGAAGAGGCGGGGATGGGGCCAGTAAAGGTGAGTGTAGGTGGGGAGTTAGGGAGGGGATAGGTCAGTCCAGGGAGGACGGACAGGTCAAGGGGGCGGAATGAGGTTAGTCGGTAGGAGATGGAGGTGCGGCTTGAGGTGGGAGGAGGGGATAGGTGGGAGGAAGAACAGGGACGAGCTGGACTGGTTTTGGGATGCGGTAGGGGGAGGGGAGATTTTGAAACTTGTGAAATCCACATTGATACCATTGGGCTGCAGGGTTCCCAAGCGGAATATAAGTTGCTGTTCCTGCAACCTTCGGGTGGCATCGTTGTGGCACTTCAGGAGGCCCAGGATGGACATGTCGTCTGAGGAATGGGAGGGGGAGTTGAAATGGTTCGCGACTTTTCCCTGCAACCGCAGGAAGTGCTACACCTGCCCCCATACCTCCTCCCTCACCCCCATCCCAGGCCCCAAGAAGACTTTCCACATCAAGCAGATGTTCACCTGCACATCTGCCAGTGTGGTATACTGCATCCGCTGTACCCGGTGCGGCTTCCTCTACATCAGGGAAACCAAGCAGAGGCTCGGGGACCGCTTTGCAGAACACCTACGCTCGGTTCGCAATAAACAACTGCACCTCCCAGTCGCGAACCTTTTCAACTCCCCCTCCCATTCCTCAGACGACATGTCCATCCTGGGCCTCCTGCAGTGCCACAACGATGCCACCCGAAGGTTGCAGGAACAGCAACTCATATTCCGCTTGGGAACCCTGCAGCCCAATGGTATCAATGTGGATTTCACAAGTTTCAAAATCTCCCCTCCCCCTACCGCATCCCAAAACCAGTCCAGCTCGTTCCTGCTTCCCTAACCTGTTCTTCCTCCCACTTATCCCCTCCTCCCACCTCAAGCCGCACCTCCATCTCCTACCGACTAACCTCATTCCGCCCCCTTGACCTGTCCGTCCTCCCTGGACTGACCTATCCCCTCCCTAACTCCCCACCTACACTCACCTTTACTGGCCCCATCCCCGCCTCTTCGACCTGTTTGTTTCTTCTCCACCTATCCTCTCCTCTATCCATCTTCTATCAGCCTCCCACTCTCTCCCTATTTATTTCAGAGCCCCCTTCCCCTCCCCCTTTTCTGATGAAGGGTCTAGGCCCGAAACATCAGCCTCTCTGCTCCTATGATGCTGCTTGGCCTGCTGTGTTCATCCAGCCCTGCACCTTGTTGTCTTGGATTCACCAGCATCTGCAGTTCCTACTATCTCTGATTCAATATCAACCCAAGGATGGCCATTCTGTTTGGTCTGAGTTCTGGTTCTTGCTCAGGCATTGCTGGTACCTGTTAATATTTGGCCTTGCCCTATTTGAAGTAATTGCAAGAGGCATTGGCCAGTTTCTTTCCTGTAATTTCTTTGACTATTGTCTATGGTCATTTGTAGTATTATCCAAGCAACTAAATAGTTATTTCAATTACAAATGGACTGCTGAAATCAAGGAACCGTGACTTCTGGACTGTTATCTGGTTCTACTTAATTTAATCAAAAATGTCAATCTTTGGCCCACTTAACAAAGAATAGCTGAAGGTTTGACCATGTTAGGCAAGAATCTTTGCAGACACTATATTGTAATGTTTCCAAGATTTTCAAAAAATTAAGAGTCTCGCAGCCAGTATGGCAGAGTTCCTTGTGGTACAGGATGGGGTGGACCTATGCATAACTTGGAAGCAAGTCTCTCTAAAGGCAGTAATGGATTTTTGAGGGGGATAAAATACCTACATGATTGCTAGGGTTCCAAAAGATGTTCCTGTCATTGCTTAACAGCCTTTGCTGTAGCTGTTCAGGGAACGACTCAATGCGTAGCAAATAGCTACTTAATTTGTGGGCTCCCTGTTTAAAAACCAAAAGTATCCTTAAACAAGTTGTGTTGTGCATCTCAAGTAGTAGAATTACAAACCAAGTTAAAGGTCCATGGGGTGCAGATGTGCAGAATTTATGAACTCTTGCAGAAACTTATTTTGCTTTCAGCATCCAAAAAAAACTTTAGAAATGTTAGATGGAAGATGTCTAAAGGTTAATGAATTCAAACTGCAGTACTTCCGTGTGACCAAATGTGATCTAAGTATTGTGCAAATCAGTAACAGTGCATATCTACACCAGGTGAAACCTTCATTTCATCTCAAATTATAAATGGGCTGAATTTCCTTTTGACATGATGGTATATCCAATGACAGCATGGATCTGTACAGCAGACTGATGCTAACTTATTCTTTGCCCAACTGTCATCTAACCAAACGAATCAGAATTACGTGAATATTTTCAGTTTTCATTGGTGAATGCACTTTTGCTACTCAAAGGATTTCGGTTCAAAAAAATATAATGCCAAATTGTGTTTTTTTAATGTCTTGCTGCTTTAAGATATTTTGGTGCCTTTTGAATATGACAGCTGAAAGATTGGTATCTAATTGATTTCTTCAATGATTTTTACTTAAATGTATCTTAGAGAATTGAAGTCATTTCAGAGCAGGTGTGCCTGAGCTGCTTTTGTGTTCCAATCTCAAAATTTCAGCTTGTTTTCTGTAATGGAAACTGTTGATTTTTTAGGCAATTAAATTTTAAAATTTGAATTTACAGGCTGAAGAGCAATTGAAAATTGTTGAAGAGCAAAGAAAAATCCATGAAGAAAGGATGAAGCTAGAGCAAGAAAGACAGCGCCAACAAAAGGAAGAACAAAAACTGATCCTGGGCAAGGGGAAGTCCAGGCCAAAGCTGTCCTTCTCACTGAAAAGCTCTGTTGGATAACTTAGTGCTTGTGTTCTTTTTTTAAACCTTGTAGCTTCATGTTGAAGTGTTTTTGGAAAAGACAAAGTTCGAATGATCAGATGTGGGCTGTGCTCTACAACATTTCTTAGCAGAATGAGAAATGTGATTTTAAAACTGAAATTCAAACATCCTGTTTATCAGTACAATGGAACCCTGTATAGAGCATCTCTGATTTGCAGGTGTCAAATGTTCTCAAACAGAAATCATCCTCATCAGTTGTCTTCACAAATTGACTGTAGTAGATTGGGATTTCGAAAGATTAAGGGGATCTTCACAGAGATGATCTAAAGATGGGTTCCGCTGTAGTTAACTTAGCAAACCCAATGTGATGTAAATGTTAAGTAGTATTGGGATGATGTAGTAATATCAACTGTAAATGAAGCAAATTAGCAATGGTGCCCATTTTAAATACACTTGTTTTGATCTGTAATCAAAATTGATAGCCCGACAAACCCTGAATTAACCGTGGAGTCTGTCTGTGGTGTGTTAACAAATTCAATGCTGTTGTCACTGGAATGGCTGCTGACATTCACAGGTAAGGAAAATCACCACATTCTGGGGGCGAGGAGAATTACTGTCTGAATCTGCAGTACATATACCTCTTAATGTTCTGATTTGTTTTCATCATTTAGCAAAAGTTAGCCTGCTTTTTCCCCATATTGTAAATGTACAAACTACACAAATAAAAGTAAGATTTTAAATGCACTACAGAGATGCATTATTTCTTTATTTAAAGAACTTCAGAAAACAGATTACAATTGCTAATCCTTATATAACTGAATGTGACAGAAAGTATACATGTGTGATTCTGGCTAGTTATTGAATGCACTGAGAGTGCACTTAGTACGTACGCATAATGACCAAGTAACAGGCATGTGGTGGATTCTAACATCAGCTTCACCAGTTGCTTTTACCATGGTTCTATAGCCCACATTGATGTGGACAGCATGACAGTCTTTAATAGTGTGTGATACAAAGTCTGATAATACTTGTGATCTATAATTCCAACACACATTGTGATACTTTAAAATCATACACTGGTTCAGTTTCCGTTGAGGATTATGTCATAGGATTTGTAAGAAGCACTTGAGACTGTATCACTCGTGCACTAAATTTTTGAACTAAGATAAATGCATGCTAGGAGATTACCCATGGGACCAATTTGAGTATGCATATGAACAAGGAGCAAGAGAAGGCCATTTAGACTTCAAGCCTACTTCCTATGTAACAAGACATGGCTGAACTGATTGTAACCTCATTCATATCTCTGTAACCCTCGATAACCTATTACCCTCTCTTAACAAGTATATTTCCAGCCTTAGTCCAAACATGGAAAAAAGAGCTGAATCACAAAGGGGAGGTGAGAGTGACTGCCCTTGACATCAGGGCCGCATTTGCAAATAGTCGCTAGTCACACTTGGTAATTGCACGTGCCATTGAGAAGCAAGAATTTGTCAGCACATTTCAGATTAGAAGTTCAGCTAGAAAGCAAATAAGCATTGGAGCTCTGTAAATCCAGTTAAAAATCCCTGTGGTGCAAGGGGAAACTGTTAGCAGTGCAGGATCCTCTGAGAAAGGTAGAATTTATAAAGGTCACAATGAGTGTTGCCACCATAATGACCAAATACCATGAGGCATCGCACCAGAAGGAAAATCAAGAACCATAGTTGCAACAAAAACAAAAATTGCTGGAAAATCTCAGCAGTTCTAACAGCATCTGTGGAGAGAAATCAGTTAACATTTTTGGTTCAGTGACACTCAGAACTGATGGTAGCTAGGAAAACGTTTTTAAAGCAGAAGCTAGGGTGAGGGGAGGGGGCAAGGATAGGTGGAGATACGGCTCAGAGAGAGAAGAACAGTTGGACAAAGGACTGGATAATGATATGCCTGGGAGAATGAACAGCTACTAATAGGGACTATTATTGGCTAACAATAGGTTGTGTGTAATAGTAGTCCATGTGAAAAGGCTGAATGTGTTTGCTGGGGTAAGGATACGGGAGAAGGTACGTCTAGCCCTAAAATTGTTGAACTCGAGACTGAGTCCAGAAGGCTGTAGAGTAGCCAAGCAGAAAATGAGGTGCTATTCTTCCAGCTTGTGCTGAGCTGTGCTGGAGCACTGCAGCAAACTTGAGACAGATGTTGGCTGGGGAACACAGTGTAGTGTGGAAGTGGCTTCCTCATTTTCTTTGTCAGATCAATTACAATTCCAACACTTTTGAAAAAGCTATTCTGATTGTGCTGAAAGTAGGAAGAAACTCAGGAAATCATTACAGGAGAAGGATAACACCATTTCAGGGGAGTCAAAAAATCCTTTTAGTTTATGTACTGTAAAACTCTAAAGAGACATGTCAATACAAAAAATAGACAAACACATGCTAAGAATCACTTTCTGTGCTGCAGAACAAAGAGGCCTTATATGCACAAGAAGTGTGCAGTTATTAAAAAGAGGAATAATACAATTTTAAATCTATAGGTCACTTCCAGATGATGTGTAGAACTATAGAACAGCAAAAAGTCAAACAGCTACTCATATAAAGGATATTAATGTGTACTAGAATTATAAAAAAGTATTCAATATATTCTTAGGGGAAATTGATCCAACCAATGAAGTTTGACAAACCTATTAATGTTAATGGATACCACATTATTTTTAAGCTTGATGCTGCCTTATCAAATAATTTTCCATGGGTGAAGAAACAACAATTTGAGCCTACAGCAATGAAACTACATGGTCCAGGCGGAGCAACACTCAAGATTTAAGGTGTGCCCCAGACAACACTGTACACAAACAATAAGTAAGTTGATAGAGAATTTATATGTCATTTATTCAAGAAAAGAGTTCAGCTCGTTACAATACACAACGAATAGGTCGAGAGCGACTAACAAATGCCAATACTGCCCAAAGAAGAGTCAGTCAGAACAACTGGTCCAAGAACAAACATCTGCTGAACTGGTCTGGGGGAATGCAGTAGAAGAGTTCATTGGGCAGATTAAGTTTAATGTGGATGAGTGTGAGGTTATCCATTTTAGTTGGAGGAATAGAGAGGCAATTTATTATGTAATTAGAAACTTCAGAATTCTTTGGTGCAGAGGGATCTGCATGCCCTCATGCATTTAAACTAGTATGTATGTACAGATGATAAAAAAGGCATGCGGAATTTTGGTATTTATTCATAAAGGAATAGAGTATAAAATGAGGTAAGTATTGCCGCAACTATATGAGGCATTAGTGAGACTGCACCTTGAGTATTGCATTCAATTTTTGTCCTCTTATTTGAGGAGGGATGTGTTGGTGTCAATTCAGAGGATATTCAGTAGATTGATTCCAGAGCTGACTAGTTTGTGTTATGAAGTGAGATTGAGCAGTTTAGGCCTGTACTCTTAGGAGTTTAGAAGAATGAGAAGACATCTAATTGAGGTACACAAGATGCTAAAGGAAGTTGTCAAAGTAGTTATAGAGAGGGTGTTTCCTCATCTGGGGCAATCTAGAATGTGAGGCCACAGTTTTTGGATAAGGTGTAGAAGATTTAAATCAGAGATGAGGCAAAATTACTTCTGAAAGGGTCACGAATCTGTGCAATTCATACCTTAGAGTTTTGTAGATGCTGGGGCACTGAGTAAGTTTAAGGAGGAGATAGATTTTTAATTAGTAATGAGTTGAAGTGTTATGGAGTTGAAGCTGAGGGGAGATCAGCCATGATCATGTTAAATAGTGGAGCGGATTCAAGGAGTTGAATTTGTCATCCTGTTCCTTGTTGTGTTCCTCGAATCATGGTAGAGCTGAAAAAGACTGAATCCATTGAGATTTCCTACTTCGGCATAAGGAAATTGTTTTACACTGTCGACAGGACACAAATCTGTGACCACACACAGTTGACAGAAATGTTTTCAACTTCCATTCATTGAGGCTGATTCAAATAGCAGAAATGTGCAAAATTTGTGAGAACGAGACAATGAGAAATGCAATGATCAGTCCATCCTACTTGAGCTCTCTAATCAATCATTAACTGAAATTATTCAAGCTACTGGACAAAGTGTAATAGCAAATTTGAATTTGATGTGAGATAATGAAATGACACAAGTTCTAGAGCAATGTTTCAGTTCTTCATATTCTGTCTTTATGATGAGGGACTTCAGTTATTTTCATATAGATTGAGATAACATTGTAAAGGGAAGAGAGGAAGAAGTGTTGCTGAAGTGTATTCAGGAGTGGTTCGTTGATCAGTATGTTTCCAGCCTTTTAAGGAAAGAGGTATTACTGAATCTGAATTTGGGAACAAGATGATTCATGTGTCAGTCATGGAACATCTGGAGAACAGTAATATTTGATCCTAAGATTTAGATTAGTAATGAAAAAAATACAAGGACAAATCTGGAATAAAATATGCTTATTTGGAGGAACCCGTCTGCTCCATACTGGCCTCTTCCTCCCTTCTTTCCTTACCCTTTTTGTTTCTTTCTTTCACTTTTTCTTCTTCTTCTTCCTGTTGACAGCAGTGGAAAAGGTGTCATCACGTAGGAGGATGGCTGGAGCAGGATTCTTGCTGAAGCGGTAGCCTGGCCTGACAGCAGAACGAGGAAATCCTGGTTGTGGTAGGCCCCCGAGCGGGGACTCCTTGTTATCAGAGAGGCAGTGGCAGCTGCTCCAGGTTGCAGTAGGCCCAGAGTGAGGTCTCCTGGTCATCGGCAAGGCAGTGGCATCGCTTCCTGGATGCGGTAAGCCCAGAACCGGGGCTCCTGGTTGTTGGTGAGGTGGTGGTGACAGTAGAACAGGAGGCTCCTGGTTGCGGGGCGAGTGAGGGTTGAAACCTAAAGAGAGGCAGCTCTGATGTTGGTGAGTCCAGCACAGGCGGAGAAGGGTTGGCACGGCCAGTGTCATTAATGAGCTAGCTCAGGGCTCAGCACTCGTGGCAGAGGCAGCGCAATGAAGATGGACTCTCAGCTTTAATTATTTTTATTTTTATTCTTATTCTTAAACTATTCGAAATGGTGCCAGATTGTGGCAACAGTTGAAGCTTTCGCTGTATTTTACTGCTGTTCACTGTAGAATACAAATGACAATAGATCATCAATCAGCATATTTCATGCATTTCTGTATAAATGCAGATCATGGGCACTTGCACAGGCACAACTAAATCAGGATGAATGAGCTGCCTGGGCCATAATCTAACAACTCCACAAGCTTCTGACTGAGGTACTATCACGTCTGCCTCAGCAGCTGAAGGAATCCTCATATTTGCTTTTAATTGATCACTTACATTTCCTCCTTCTGCTTTACTAATTGGATCCATGTGCAACTTATTAATTGACTCCCATAGAGTGGGTATATCTCTCTTGGTGTTGCTAACTGGAGCAGTTTGTGATGCATGCTGCTATAAGGTGATAAATTGAGATTCCACTTTCATCTCAACCATCACCTGAACAGCTAAAGGACCAGGGTAAATACATACTTTAGACTTAGGATAACAGGAAGTGACCCACTGAAACTTTAAAATGATTTTTCTACATTCAAGAAGGTATATACTTCAAAGTTGTTGCTGTTTATGCATGGCAAGAGTTGCATATGTGTTGTGCAGCAGCCTGCACCCTTTGCCTGCGGATGAAAAAAATGCCTGAGTGAAGTAAACAAAGAACGAAAGATTAATGCTGATTAAGACAATGCCAGCCATGACAGTGAGGTGGCCACCAATTCCCCACTTCAGTTCCAGGACCTACAAAGCATTTTGTATAGTATTCAGTTCATTTATTTGTGAACCTTATTGATAAGCAGCATTAAATTTCCACCCGATGAAATAAACTCTGAGGTAAGGAGACAAAATGAACAGAGTGCCATGTGTGTCTCTCTCCTGAGAGACTGGAAGTCACTTTGTTTTCACTGCCCTGTTAAATGATCATCTCAGTAAGTGGGTTGAAGTATTAATGATGCCTGGCAGTAGTTTTGTTATCATCCAGCAAAGGTGAAAGGAATGCATATTTGAAAGAACTGACAGTGATCTGAGTCCAAATAATTCTATTACCACAATCTTTACGATTTTATAATTTTTTTTATCTGATGACCTATTATAGCTGAGAAGAAAGAAGTCTTCAGTTGCTACAAATGCCATTGTGACAATGCTGGCAATCGATCCCCTGCTACTATTGCAATCTCAAAAGCCAGGCCAGATCTCTTGACAGTTTTAAAGGTTTAATTTGAATCATCATTCAAATACCACTGTTGGCAAGTGCATTTCATTGCTGGAATTCATCTGCAACCTTTAGAACAAGAAGCATTCCAGCTAGTCTAGTATTTGATCCAAAGTTATTCCATCATAGAGGTCTAGGGTGCAAACCATTTAATTCAACACAAAGACATCAACCACTTTAAAGGTTTGAAAGCACCGGAAATAATATATCAATGAATATTTAATTGAAAAGGGGTTCAGTTACATTGTTTATAATAAGTTTCCTACAATACCCAGAAGTAAGTGATATGGCACATTTTGTGAGTCTACATAAACTGAAGCAATCAACACATTGGAGAAATTACCATAAATAGGATAAAGCATATCTAAGATTTACGTGTAGAGAGAAAACAGCACATTTATTCATGAAATGTCACATACCTTACATGCTGAACTGATTAAGTTTGACTCGTCACTCAAATGATGTCAAATTAGTGAGAACTAAAATCACCTAAATGTGTTAATTAAACTTAATTTGCATGTGAAAATTGGGGATTATGTATAGCAACTCAGAATTGCCAAATTAATTCTATCATACTTTAGCACTGAGATGAATGTTTCCAAGTTGCTTTATGATTTAAAGTCAAACATAAGCCAGTAAATTTACCACTATATCTCAATTTGAAGATACTTAAGCTTCAGCTTATTTGATATGATAGGATGGTAAGAACTATCCTGCCTCAGTTGAGAAATCAAAGACTTAACCATAATTAAAGGAAAAATGTGGAGTTTTTTATTATTTATTTCAGTTCCTGCTTATTTCAAATTGTATAAACAGGAGATCATAAACTCTATACTTAGAAAAGCAGATCTTAATGCAGATTATGACAATCAATATCACGTAGAATACCTCAGTGAAAAGTAATGACCAACACAAGAGAGGCATCCTATGTTAATACAGGAGTGAGAAATGTGTTGTTGAATGTGTTGAACTTGCATTGAACCATCATGACATGTTAGTACAAACTTATTTTTATTCTTTCCATTTTCACACCATCCAAACTAACAACAGCTCCACAAATGCCAATGACCCGATATTTTTGCAACCAACATCTGAAAGTGAATAATGCAACCCTGAACAGAGAAAGAGCCAGTAATCATTTGGCTGTCTTCAAACAAAGTTATTGTCGCACCAAGAACAGTGAGCAACCAACATGGTGATGGCCCAGCCTTGAGATATAAGCTAAAGTGGTAAAGCTGTCTTTGTTACCAATCTGTAATTTTCCCTTAGAACCCCTTAGTGGCAGTGGGCATTCTTTTTCAATGCTTACATATAAACATCTGAAAGTTGATAGACAGGAAATGACCTACTGGGCATCCATTCTGGTCCATACAGAGATGAAGAATTGTGCATCAAATACACCCCACACTACTCTAAGGCATGTAGCCTCTGGGTAAAGGTTAAAAGCCCTAATCATTACAGAAAAGAGAAGTGAAAAAGAATTCTCCCCAACTCTTTCAATTAAAAGTAGCCCATGAGACCACGCTGGTCTCAACTGAAGTCGTCCTTTTGTATGAGCAGGTCCCCATCTTCAGCCGGAAGATGCTTCATCTCTCACTTGAAGGAATTGCATTGTGAGCCAGAAATCTGTTTCACAGGTTCACTATTCTCTGGCAAAGTAACCTTCTAATGTCAAACTTGTTTCCCCTCTTTAGAGAAATTGATGCAGCATTAATGCTCGAAATATGCTCCTGGTTGTGTGAAAGTCCTGACGTACGTAGGGATGGTGCTACCGTAATAGTGTTAGGATTTTATGAATTGACTTTTGAAAGACTGAGTTGGAGACAGTAAAGTAGATATAATTGAGAGTGATAAGGAAGTTAGATGAACGACAAAGTGTTAAGGCTAGATTTTGGCCACTATTTGTATATGGTACAGACAAACATTTTTGGATTGATCGCAAACCTGAAAGCACTAAAATTAAAGTGCTTACATTTATGTACCATCTTTCACGACCTCAAGCCCTTCTAAAGGGTTTTGCAACCAATTAAGTCACTGATCTAGGGAACTAGTAAGTGGCTTGTATAATTTCAAGAACCAGAAAGAAATTGGTCATCTAACACCCAATACAACTGCACAGAGCACATACAGCACACTTCACTGCTTGAAAACTGTATGTCATCCTACAAGGAACGGGGGCCATGAGAAAATAACTCCCATCTCTCTGAAACAGGAGCACTGACTGACACTATTTCAAGCCTCATTCATAAAGGAAGTTGAGTAGGTTTGAGGTAGCCAGTAGGTGATTTTTTTTCCCAATTTCTGTCAGATTACTATCGTGTACTGCAATGCCAATGGAATAACGGGGAGAGAGAAAAGCAAATTCAGGAGAAGAACAACAAACTTTGAGTTAGTTCTACCTCAAACTTAATTAGACAGTTGATAGCCAACAAGGTGGCAATTTCAGTCATATTCAATAACTTTGTCTTTGTACTGATCTTTACAAAATCATGTGACAAAAATGCATTATATTGATATAGTATATTGTATGTAGTAAAATATTCCAACATCTTTCACAGAAGTCATATACAATAAAGTTTGACAATGAGCCACCTAAGGATACATTAAGGCAGATGACCGAAAGACGAAAGAAGAAGTGTATTAAAAGATTTTTTAAAAAAGCCAAGAGAGACAGGTGGCAAAGTTTAGGGAAGGAAATCAGAAATCTGGGCTCAGAAACGTCAACAATTTTCTGTTAATAATCTAGTAACAACTCTATATTAATGTAAAAGATATATATATTTGCAGAAAACATTGGAACATAATGTAGGGTTTCAAGTGGCACTATATCAATTCTCTTGCAGCCTGTATGGCACTTATGGGCTTTTGCAAATATATCAATGGGAATTTTTGCATAGGATATATTGGTAAGCAGCCTATAGTTCTGTCTGCTCCTAGGAATCAATGTACAACTGTGAAATATCAGTTAACAGTTTAATTTACCCCAGTTCTTTTTAAGGTTTAGGAAAAGCTGTTTTTCATGCTTTGGGAGAATTCATATAAAAAAGTGGACCATTTTTATCTGTGCCCTAGTGGATGCAAAAGATCCTATGTAACTTTTCAAAATGAGAAAAAGATAAATGAGTTTTCCAGATGTGCACCAGAAACAGATTATCTGGCCTTTTCAAGGCACCTTGCTTTGCGCAAGTTGGAATCTACAATTCTCTCCATTACATAGAATTGTAGAATCCTTACAGTGTGGAAGCCCAAGTCATTTGTCCATTGAGTCTGCACCATCCCTTCAAAGAACATCCCACCCAGATCCGCCCCCCTACCCCAATCCCTGTAACACCACATTTCCCATTTAGCCTGCACATCCCTGGACACTATGGGCAATTTAGCATGGCCGATCATGCACATCTTTGGACTGTGGGAGGAAACCACAGCACTCAGCAGAAACCGATGCAGACACAGGGAGGACGTGCAAACTCCACACAGTTGCCCGAGGCTGGGATCGAATCTGGGTCCTTGGCACTATGAGGCAGCAGTGCTAACAGCTGAGCCACTATACCACACACTACATCTGAGACTATGCATCAAAAAGAGCTAATTATCAGTAAAGTGCTTTGGGATGTCCTGAGAGGTTTAAAGATACTTTACAAATACCTTTACACAAATAAGATTTTCAAAATTGCTTTGTGAAATGAAACAATCGCAGACTGGAAATAGAAAAAAATGGCCAGTATCACTCTTCAGACTTTGGCATTTTCATTATCATCAGCAGTATCAAATGTCACATTCGCTTGTATTCATTAGAATTGAACAGCTTATATTAGCCCAAATAAAGTGGCTAGTTGAGCTCCTAGATTTAAATAATGGCAGTGAACTTCTTGTATGTATTATTGCCAGTAGCTGGTCTGATGGGGATTTATTGGAAACCGCTCCTCTCCAAAATGGGAAGCAAATAAAAGAATTTAATGCTACACTAAATCCCTAAAGGGCCATAATTCTCATAGGTTAGAAAATTACCTCCGCAGTGTTATTAGGATAACATAAATTTTGTTAATTAGCCCAATTTCATAAGGAAGATTGGGTTAATTACAAAATGTATTCTTACTGTAGAAAAGGATTAGGTTTTCCCTCTATGAAGGTTCAAGGGTATGATTATAATGGTATGATAAAGGATAATAGAGTCATAAATAATTAGCCTAATTTGCATATATAAATTGTGCCCCTTTGTTACACTTTCTCCTATAACTCAAAAATCATGCGGGTCAGTTTTATGCTAGATTTGGAAGTTATGTCAGCTTTTCTATTAGTTAATGCATCGTTAAGTTCTCCTAATTGGATTTAAAGTTCTTGTATGAAACAGCCATAAAGTGCTTTGCTACAAAAGATGAATGCTGTTGCTGCATTATAAAAATCAACTTCTTTAATCATTAAAAATGACTTTAAACAGCAACCAATCATAAGCATCAGCTGTTTTAATCAGATTTTGCTGTCAAATTCTTTGTCTCTCTCTACCTCTTTGCTACTTTAAGACATGACTGATAAAATCCTGTAGCTCTATGTTTATGGTACATTATTACTGTGGGAACAGACGCTGTCTAATTAGAGGAAATTGGGATTACTGATCTATAAATATCTACATAATTAAAAGCCATGCATCTAGCTTACATCCGTCACTTATCATCTTTCAATGGTACCATGTGTCAAACATATTACTTTCGAGACCATTATACCTGAAAGCATTAGAACCATTAGGGCAAAATAAATACATGGCATAAATAAGCTGGTAGGTTAAAGTACTGATCAAATATCTGATTGACTAAATGTGAATGATTTTCAAGGTTGAAAAAGACTCCAAATAGGACCAAACAATTTGCAAAAGTAGCTTAACCAAATTCCCATTTGTTTTTAAAACGACCATCCATAAGCTGACAAAACCAACAAATAATATCTAAATAATTTTATTGTAACTTTAAATTGCTGTCTTGAGTGACTTTATACAACACATGATGAGAAAAGTCACAGCATTCTGGGGAAAAGAGAATTTCAAAATTACCATAAATTTGTTTTAAATGCTAAAAGTACCCATTATGAATTCCACAAAAATAGATCTGAATTGATTAAAATGTCAATGTTTGACTAATTTTCGTCCGGTAGTAATCCATGTTAGAGAATGTAAACAGCTTATAAAAAGCTTCAGTTCAATTACCTGAACTAAAAGATCTTGTCATATTTTGCAAGTTTTTTTTTCAGTTGTTCGCTATTGACGTACTTCAAACTTAATGCTTATTAATTGATTTAATTTTATGTGCCTCCTTTCTGAATCTAAATGGTGGCCTTTTTAATATCTTAGAAGATCCAGGTTATGTAAAAGAACAAATGAATTCATATGAATGAGTCTGCTTAGGGAGTTACTTTGAAAAGAAATTTTTAAGAATTATAGAATCCCTATAGTGTAGGAGCAGGCCATTTGGCCCAACAAATCCACGCCAACTCTCCAAAGTGCATCCCACTGAGACTCACCCCGCTACCCTAACCCTGTAACATGAATTTGCCATGACTAATCCACTTAGCTTGCACATCCCTGGACACTATTACAGCACAATTTAGCATGGCCAATTCATTAAACCTGCACATCTTTGGACTGTGGGAGGAAACCAGAGCACCCTGAGGAAACCCACACAGACACGGGGAGAAAGCGCAAACTCCACACAGACAGACACCAGAGGCTGGAATTGAACTTGGGTCCCTGGTTTTGTGAGAGTTCAAAAGAAGTGTAAATTAAATGGTCTCCCACAGCTATAAGAAAATCAAAGAAAAGAACTATTACGTTATTTAAACTATTTAAAAATGAACCAGACATATGAACAAAGTTATAATCTGTAGAATAAAAGTGATAGTACCAATATGGGTATGATATTTGCTAAGTGACAGCAAATAGACAGTAGAAGTTAATGGACGTTTTCTGAACTGGAAAAATAAACTGACTATGTTCTACAATATATAGAAGCTTGTGCTATTTCAGTCAAAATTTTGAGTGATGCACAACTTGTAAACTATCAGGATATAATGTTGTCCAAGGTAATGGGGCTGCAGGAGTTTATTTTCATTGCCACATTGAGCTCCACCCAATCTGATGATGTCACACAGTTTTTGGGTAGTGCCAATGAGTTCTAAGCTACCCTTCATAGGGTACAGGGTACAGCTTCTGAGAGTTCTATTAACTATGCCAGACATATAATGTCATTTGTACGTATTGTTAACATGCTATCAACCATCTTAACTAAGCCAAATATCTCTTCCGTTTTGACTCACCTGTGGTCCAGTTTCTACCACTGATAATGAGACAGGCTCTAATTGCAACACAGGCAAAGGCAGATAAGTGGCAGTGAACTATTTCAAACAGCCCTGTGACACAGTTTCAAATCCCACCACCACGCATTGTCAATTTGAACATTTTTTTTTAAACCTGGAATTAAAAGTTAGTCAAATGGTGACCAGGAATTACAACTGTTGTAAAAATCCATTTAGTTCACCGAAGACCTTTAGGGAAAGAACTCTATTGTCTTTGACATCTTGGCAATAGTATTGAGGACTTGTGCTCCAGAACAGCCACATTCATAACCAAGCCGTTCCTGTACAATTACAACATTAGCATTTATCCAGCAATGTGGAAAATTTCTCACAAAATGCAGGGCATATCCAACACAACCAGTTATTATCCTATAATTTACTCTTGATTATCTGCAAGTGATAGAAGGTACTGGTGATAAGACATTCCAGTGTCATTTGACAACAATAACTTGCTCACAGATGTTCAGTTTGAATTCTGTCAGGGCCACTCAGCTCCTGTTCTCTTCACCGTATTGGTCCAAATTTGCACAATAGAGCTAAACTCAAGAAGGAAGGTGAGAGTGACTACCCTTGACATTGAAAAAGGATTTTACTTATCCCTGACACCATCAGGATAAAGCCACCCACTTCATTCGTACCCTCCCCACCATTTTTAACATTCATCTGCACACCCCCACCCCCACCACTGGGAGATTGTGGCAGCAGTGTGTACTGTCTACAAGATGCTCTGCAGTAAAACAGCAAGGCTTCTTCTACAGCCTCTTCCCCCTCCACCACTTAAAAAGACGCATGGTCCTCCAACTCCTGCCTGTGTAAAACCATGAAACATCCTGACTTGGAAATTTAGAACGTTCCTTCACTGTGGTTGGGTCAAATTCCTGGAACTCCCTTCCTAACAGTACTGTTGATGTCCCCACACCCAAGAACCGTGGAGAATCAAGAGGGCAGCTCAAAAAGGCCACCACTTTCTCCAAGGCACTTAGGGAAGGGAATTAAATGCTGTGTTAACCAGCAATGCTCAAACCATATGAATGAATATAGAAATATAAAGTTAAGAGAGTTCTGAGAGTGCTATTCTAAGCAAGTTCTTTCTTAAAAGATTGTAGACAAACAATGTACAGTTATGGCTGTTAGTTCTTTATTTCTCAATATCAATAGTGTCTCTTTTTACTTTATAGTCTATCATATATGTTGCTTTAACAAATGCATTACACTATGGTGATCTGTAAAACTTGTCATGCTTGGCCTGACATAGATCACAGTAAACTTCAAATAATTCACTTCATATCATTGACTACTAATATATAATACAATAAGTTCATTAAATAGGAGATATACACATGAGGAATGTTTAATACTTAAGTTGTTAGACTGAATACCTTCATTTGTATTGCAGCTTTGGATGATTTTACTGGGATTAACATACTTCACAGTGGAAGAAGACAAATCTAGTTTTGTAGGAATTGTGCCTTCCTTGCCCCATTTACATGTCTCACAGTGTGTCTGCTGATGCAGGGTCATTTTAAGTTTGTACTTTTATCATCCTCCTGATTTTACATTATATGGAAAATTTAGTGGCTGGGAAAGATACATACATTTGGTTGTTTAATAACTTTTTTTGCAATCCTTGCATCTCACAGTTCAAAGACTAAAAGGTGTACTTTCTAACCTTCCCAGTGGAGGTTTGACAGCTTGCACTCTTTTGTGATAATATTTCACTCTTGGCTTGCAGCACACAACAGGCTTCAGCAGTTGTTTATTGATTATGACAGACAAACATCTCAACATATACTAAGAACTTCTACAATTTAGAAAAGGAATCTTTTTTTTAATAGAAAGCTTGATTTTTCCAATTGCATTGAAAGATCCATTGAATGGTAATTTGCATCATTTTGATTTCTGTAGAAGATTACTGATTAATTTTTGCACTCCATTGAGTATACTGACCAAATGTGAGATATAAATATCAACCTTTAGAGTACTAGCAGCTTCAGAGGATCACATGCTCCCAGTTTCTGTCAGGTCCTTCTGAGATTATGATCTCAATACATTGTGATACTGAAACAGTTTCAGCAGTGCAGCATACACACATTCTATTATATTATTTAGTAATTTTCTTCAACACTATAACAGTGGAGTTATAAAAATTCAAAACACCCCTTAAAGCAATTCCATGTAAAACTAAGATGTTAGAATAATTTTATTTCTATCCTGCTTATCTCCATTTTTCAATGCGAAATCTTTCCTGCTTATCGTTTTCTCTCCATCTTCCTTCTATTTGTAAAGTTAAACAATTGTCGTCACGGTGACCAGATGAAGACTACAATTGTTTTCACCCTTCTTTGACTGGAAAGATGTAAAATTAGCTTGTCGTTAGTTCAATAAGCGGTGACTTCAGCTGGAAAATGGATATACGAGAGAGATTAGATCAGACTGGGAACAGTCATGGTAAGCACACAGTTAAAAACTCTGTCCAGGCTCTCATAAAAAGAATGACCATTGGCTTAGCTAATATTTGTGAAGCTATAACTTTCAGAAGAAGTGAAAAGCATTGATGTGAATAAATTTCCAGGAGCCTTGCAAGTATTTCTCCTTCAACTAATTATTCTATTCCCTTTTAAAAGATATCATTTAATCTGATTCCACTAGTCTTTCAGGGAGTTTGTTTCAGATTATGACACTATATTGTTTAAAAATATAGCTTCTTAGCTTATCACTGATGTGTTATCATTTGCCTTAAATCTGAATCATCTGCTTACTGATCATTCTGCCATTGGAAACATTTTTCTCTTATTTACTCTATCCAACTCTTCTCCGATTTTAAAAATCACCATTGAATCTTCTTGTAATCTACTTTATTCTAAGGGGAACAACCCTAGCCCCTCTAGTCTCTCCACATATCTAGTAATCTCACTGCCAGCAATGTTCTAGTACATCTGCATTGCATCCTCGGTAAGGCCCTATACAATGCTCCCATTTGGACACAATATTCGAATTGGGATTGCTAATGTTTTAGCATAGTTGACATGTTTGTCCCTCTCCACATTTTTAATCAGAGGTAGAAAGGCTGCAGTTGTCCCATCCTCTGCCACAAATGCCATATGAAATAAGAATTGGAAGATTGTGGCCAAAGTCTTCATTATTTTAATCCTTACTTCCTTCAACAACCCAGGCTATATCAGTCTAGACCAAAGACTGTTATTACTGATGCCAACTGTTAAGTACCTTTGATTTACCTTATTTTATCCCATCCAACATTTCTACTATCTCCTCCTTTAATGTGAAGTTGCCAACATGCTTTTCTTTCATAAAGGCAAGCAAAGTACTCATTAGAATTTCAGTCTTGTCTGCTAGCTTTCCAAGGTCTCCGTTTTTGTCCCTGATTGGCTTCATCCTTGCTTTGACTACATTTCAGTCTTGAAATATTTACTTAAGATTTTGGGACCTCCATTCATGTCAAAAACAAAGCTACCTTCACACATTCTCTTTTCCCCTCTAATTTCCCTTTCCAATTTCTGTATGTGCTTTCTCTATTCAGCTTATTTTCCACTGAATTATGAACCTATTATGTCTTATAAGCCTTCCCTTCTGTTCATTTTAATCTCTATATATTTAGACAGCCAGTAAGCAGTAGCTCAGATATTTGATTTACACGGAGCCAAGGATTATAATGGAGCACAGGTGAGAGTGCCTGAAAGTCAAGTTAAGGCCACAGTTAGAGCAGTCATGGTTTTATTTAATAACAGTGCAGGATTGTTGGGCTGAATGGTCTGAATCTTCTTATTTCAGATGATCTCAATGCCTTTCCTTTCCCCTCAAAGGAGCATTTCTAGTCTAGATTTGAATTCTTCAAAGACGTCCTGTTGATCATTTGCTGTTTTTGCCTTCTACACCCATTCTCTAATTCAGAGTGATGACCAGCCAAGAATTTCCAACAATTGACAACGCATTGATAGAAAATGAAATGCTTTAGCCAGCTTGTCTGTCTCATGTTCATCCATGACACTAGGAAAGAACAGGGAAACTTGTTAAACATTTGGGCCTGGTCACATGATTTAAGTCACCACTTGAAGCATTTTATTTTTAGGCTGAAATTCAAAATCTGAAGCATCCATCAAAATAATTTGGCTCGATGTAAGCAGCTTGATAAAACAAATTACCAATATTACCTTCTCAAACAAAGCAAAAAATGAGTATATTGCACTATTTTTCAGAATGTTTTTTTTCTTTGCATATTAGCAACATGATAGTACTAGTTATTCTATTTTTTGATGCACATCACTATCAACAAATCTGATGCAAAACTGATACAATACCCCATAACATTCCAACCAATTATGAAGTAAAGTGCAAAGACATATATTCCAGAACTGACTCTATCTGAGTCTGTAGCTTGCAATACACTGCCTTTGGGGCGATCTCTATGTTTGCTATAAAATGTAAATTATCTCTCCTATGACCTGGTAGCCTGATGTCAATCATCATTTGACAAACAGGTAAGTATTAAAGTTTCAGTTAGGACATCATCCTGAACAAACTGCACAGCAAGCAATGGTGCTTATAATATATGCCAGCACAGTTACAGTGTTGCAAAGTTGGTATAGTACTTATGGTTTGGAAGGCAGAGTTTTAGAGTAAATGATGTTTGTAAAATGATAGGGAGAAGAGTGTGTGGTACCTTTAAAAAATGATGTGTTTTTAGGCTTGGAGATTTTTTTAAAAATCTTCAGACAGCAGCAGATGCACAGAGAAATTGAGACATTGTATCCAGACAAAGCAGCATTTTTACCAAGACAACAGGTTTTTGAATTTAGCCAATTAATTTAAACCAGGCCCTAGATACCAAAAAAATTTAAATCTGAAGGTTTTGACAACCTAGGACCAATCCTGTTGTAAGAAATTAATAGGCCATCAAAGAAAAGGCCATTTGCAAATCAGTGTGAGAACAACTGCCATCTGAAGAGAAACCCACAGGCTCTTCCAGAAATCTCTAAGCTCTCAGAGTAAGCACCATGGTGCTGTTAGGTAATACTCCTGATACAAGAATTTGACAGAGGAAGGCATTCCTCACTGGAGGACAGTGGAGAAGGCAAAGAACATTCTGGAAGACTTATCTTGGCTGTAATTTTGAGAGATTAAGTTTTTTTTAATTAATTTGGTTTAGATAAGTGGGGCTAATATCTATTGGAACAGCATACTATGAGAATTTAGTTTTATTCAGGGAAAATTAGTTGTTCAGGGGAAATTGTTTGGTTTGTTAGTAGTTCTGTTAATTTGTTAACTGTTAGAGTTAGATAAATAAATTGTCACTTGTTGATTGCGGAGTGACTGTCTGAATATCATTTTGTTTCACCTCTCCTCTATAACAGATTGAGAGGTGAGAGACAGGTCATATCGCTTTTCACTTTTCCTTCAACAGATTATGAAGTGAGGGGAGCTTCTCTGGGTGCTTCAGTTTTAATTATCAGAGGGGTGTTCACCTCCTCTCTGCTTCATAACAAAAGTCAATATTAAATAAAACCAGCTGACCAATTCCATAGGATACTGATGGAGACATGGGAGCATAGTGTCATAGAGCTGTACAGCATAGAAACAGAGTCCTTTGGCCCATCTCATCCATGCTGAACAGATACCCTATATAAATCTAGTCCCATTTGTCAGCATTTGGCCCATATCCCTCTAAACCCTTCCTATTCGTTTACCCATCCAGATGCCTTTTAAATGTTGTAATTGTACCAGCCTCCACCACTTCCTCTGGCAGCTCGTTCCGTACACACACCACTCATTGTGTGAAAAACTGCACGTTAGGTCCCTTTTAAATCTTTCCCCTCTCATCTTAAACTCATGCCTTCTAGTTTTGGGCTCCCCAAGCCTGGGGAAAAGACCTTGTCCATTTACCCTGTCCATGCCCCTCATGATTTTATAAACTTTTGGAAGGTCACCGCTCAGCCTCGGACACTCCAGGGAAAATAGCCCCAGCTTATTCAGCCTCTCCCAATAGCTCAAACCCTGCCACAACTGCAGACAAGAATTATAAAAGCTTTCATTTCGTATTACAGCTTAAGATACCATAAGACATTAATACAATACTGTTTCTGACAGTTAAATACACATTTCTCGTATAACAGAAGTGGCTGTTTCTCATTGCGGTTTACCTGTTAATGGGTCTGATCGATATGTCTGGGTTTGCGATGGTGCACAGCACTGTTACTATATTTTTTTTAGGTGAGCTGATTCAATCTGAAACAAGTAACCTCTGCAGTTCAGGGAAAGGGATCGAGTTTACATATTTGTCATAAAAGCTGCAACAGAAATAAGAAGCCGGGCGTAAAATGAGGTAATGACAACGTTTAAAAATGAGGTTAATATACTGTAATAGATTTCGAGTCTAGAAAGAATCCAATGCATTAATGCTTTGAAATACTGATCTCGTAAAGAGAAATCCCTCCTTCTGTCTGGGTTCAATGACTGGTCTTTCTTTGAACGTTCACGGACTCAGGTTAGACACTCTAAAATTGTTAGAATACGAATACAATTATCACTGTTATCAAGTCGTATGCGGCTATGCAAGTGAATCTTCCATAAAGTCGCACAAAACGATTAAATTAAATCTGCAAACTTGGAGTGTAAACTGTATCGCCATGCATTTCCGGGCTAGCTTTTAAGTCGATGCTGCTAACATTTAACCCGGTTCATGGTGCCGGAAATCTCTCCATGTGCTGCAGTCTACAAAACTTGCTTCACTTGTACGAACTAAACTTTCATGGTCACTTTCCGAATCAGACCATATTTCCTCTCTCTCTCTTTTCCTCCATCTCTCCTACAGACACAGATACATCATAAGTTCAAATGCTTTGCATTTACTCCAATAGATACAAATATATAATTAGTTCAAATGCTTGTCCTTACTCCTAGAGATACCATATATAATTAATTCAAATAGTTACCCTTACTCTTATAGATACAAATATATAATTAATTCAAATGTTTGCTCTTACTCCTTTAGATACAAATATATAAGTAGTTCGAATACCTGCTGTTACTCCTGTAGGTAATAGATATAATTAATTCAATTATTTGTTCTTACTCCTATGGATATCATATATAATTAATTTAAATGTTTGTCCTTACTCCCGTGAATACAAATTTATAATTAGTTTGAATGTCTGTTGTTCCTCCTTTAGATACTATGTATAAGAAATTCAAATGTTTGTCCTTACTTCTATAGATACAAGTATATGATTAGTTCAGATGCCTGCTCTTACTCCAAACCATACTATATATAATTAATTAAAATGTTTGTCGTTACTCTTTGTAGATACAGTTTGTATTATTTCAAATGCTTGCCCTTAAAGATTACGCTGTGTCTTCAGTACTGGAATTAAATAACGGCACTAAGGCACATTTTAGGACACAGGTGCGAATTTTGTCAATTAGGCTTTCAAAAATCCACATGTTCTTTGTAAGGTGTATATCTTAAAAGGAACAAAAACAAAACGGGGCAAGGTTATGGAGTTGGATCAAGAGAAAGCAACTAACTGTCTCAAGCGGCCAGCACAGCGGTTTAGGCCGAAAAGCTTTCTTCTAGCTATGGATTCATCTGTTCGGTTATAATAAACCTTAAATAAATCAGTTTTGCATTTTAAATAATCAAGTGCCCGAAAGCCTTTCAAAAGGGACGAGTTTTATTCTCCTTACGGTGCATCAATGGATCTGACTTCTAAAAAAACGTGTTCTTCAGACCAGCCTTCAGAAACCTATAATCTTCACAAAAGATAATAAGTAGTTAAAAATCACCTTTCATTACAGCTGAAGACGTTTCTTCTGTGCGGTCAAACGCGTTTCACTTGTGGCTTCTGTTCGATTCCTGGGCAACTTTATTTGAAGAAATCCAAGTTTGTGTTGGATTTCAGCACCGCACCTTCACAATCACACTGATTGGTTTTCATCAAAACATCCTTAGGGTTAATAGCATGCTCAGCTACAATGCTGAATCTGTCCTAACTCCTCGGAAATAAAACCATTTCCGTTATACTCCAAGACCTTGTGCAATGACATTAAAAATGCGCACGATCTAAATACAACAAATCCCTCAGAAATCTTACTTGTTTGCTTTGCTGTTGTGTCAATCTGCTGTAGATTTTCCAGGAAGTTAAAGATACTGATTATATGGACCAACCAGATAAATAACTGAATTAGGGACAATATATGATCTGATGCAAATTGAAGACAAACACTTAATCTTTCTGAAACCAACAGTGTGACGATTCAAATAATTTGAATTGTATAAAGGGCATTTGTCTTTCGGTGAAATAGAAATAGTTGGAGGAAATCAGCAGGTCTGGCAGCACCTGTGCGGAGAAAGCAGAGTTAACGTTTCGACTCCAGACCCTTCTCCAGAACCTGTTTTTTTTTTCTCTCCACAGATGGTGCCAGACCTGCCGAGTTTCTCCAGCAATTTCTGTTTCCGCAACCGCAGTTATTTGTTTTATTTTGTTATTTTCAGATGAATGTTGAGAAAATAAAAACTGGATTCAGTGTCTTTTAGCTTTTCGACGTTTACCATTTTGACTTTACTGCCATGCTTAATTCATTACAATGTTGTATACATTGAATTGGAAGATCTTAGCAATAATATGCTGTCAAACAGTTTTGGAAAGGCCAGTGTTTTTATGTAGGGTGATTAATATCGTTTCATATGGCGCCACTTTGCATATCAAATGTCTGGAGGGACATTGTGGGAAAATGGTGAATTGCAATTTAATGGCTTTGAGAATTTGCTTTGAAATCGGTTTTCGTATTTTAGGCAATATGTAACAGATCCTATTCTGGGATCTCAGTGAGCAGTTACTTTTATAGATCGGACGCAGGGGTCATATTTCTTTTTCCTCTGGTTTGGTGTTGCTGCCGATTATTCTGGGTCACAGTAAAAGGAAAGATCAGACACTCAGCAAATCCGCCACTTCCTGTATATTTCAGGCTAAAACTTCAATGACAGCCGGGAAACACACGATCGCTTTAGATGATCCATATCAGAGAAAGGATTAATGTAGCTTTTCGCAAGTTGTGTTCTTTTATTGTTGACGGGTAAAATCTTAACGCGCAAAATCGATAAGAAAATGAAATAAAACTTGTGCTAACTAACGTCCTCTCAATGTGTCCTGTCCTTATCTTTCCCACTATGACTGTAAATTGTACTACAATTCTGAACCAAGGTTATAAACTACAGTTTAGAGAGAAAGCAGGGTAATACTTCGGGTCCAAAGACCCCTCTTCAGCAGTGTCTTCTCCTTTCTCTCTCCACAGATCTGCTGAATTTCTCCAACAATTTCAGTTTTGGTTTTAGATTTCCAGCTTCCTCAGTTCTTTGTTTTATAAACACGCGGCACTCCCGCCGGAGAAACAACAGGCAAATCAGTTAAGTTTTATTTTACAAAACAAAAACATCTTTTGGATTGTTGTTGGAACAGGAGGCATTCAAATCAACGGGGGTTTCTTGTTAATAAGCTCCGAACTAATACGCCGGTCTTCCACTTGTGCGTGTTGCAGTCGAGTAAACTGTGGGGAGGAATCAAAACTTCTCAAAGCGCATGACCCTTCCCGCAGATCGAAGTTATTAATTACCAGCAAAAGTGTGTGGGGGTGGGGGGGGGGGGGGGGATGTTCCAGTGACTTCATGATGAGCGTGGGAATTAGCGTATAAAATGCTGCAGTAAACGTGTCGACAGCTGTAATGGTTAGGGCTGATGTTGAAAGGGTTTACAATCGTTGCTAATCCTTTGCTGTTTGTAGGAGACACGCGTGACGATTTCTGTTTAACTGATGTCTTCTCAGGCCGGTGTGCGGGATAAACAAGTGATTTGAATATAAAACTCCATCATGTCGCAACTCCAACTCACCGATAATAGGGTTACGGTCTTAAAACTTTTTTATAAAAAGAAGAAAATCTTGACACACATTTGAATTCTTCCATAGATCTGTCTATCACCTCGGAACTTTGCTACGTATCATCATCTCGCGTCCGCGTTGATCGCTAACTATGAAAGACACAGAAAGCAGTGAAAACTTTGTTGGGGTGACTCGTGAATGAACAATTTATGCGCACATACATTCACGTTTGTTTCACAAACTGCAACTGTGCATTTCATAGCATCGCCTTAAATTTGCGAAAATCTAGAATATTATCACATCTGTCGATCCAATCCGCCCGGGATTAATACATTAATTGACTAGAAGTCACTAAGATTTGTTTCATTAAAAAGGAAACAACATTTTTTAAAGGTTGCAAGCTGTCATTATCCCGCTTGGAACTTTCTTTTAATACAATTCCGTAGTTTCTTCCTACTCTTCAGTTAGTTGGGAGGTAATTCAAACTAACCTGGAAACAGAGAGGAATCTTGTTCCTTTGTTTACTGAGAACAT
Organism: Rhincodon typus; assembly: GCF_021869965.1. Classification (NCBI taxonomy): domain Eukaryota; kingdom Metazoa; phylum Chordata; class Chondrichthyes; order Orectolobiformes; family Rhincodontidae; genus Rhincodon; species Rhincodon typus. Next base: position 101,074,384 of record NC_063337.1, on the reverse strand, counting down.
GTCGCCACTGAAAATCATTCAATTGTCCGCGCAATGTCCAGAACATCACACACTGGTCAAACTGGATACTTCTGTCGCTTTATTTTCTTATTGCGAAACTTATTAACTGTCACAATCGATATACACTACCAAACCCGTTTGAACTAAATGGGATTTAGTTGCTCAGGATTCCGGACACTCGGGATCCCTCGCCTGTAAATTAGATTATGTCTGGCGAGTTGAAAACTAAGTAAAACTAACACGTTATTTGCACCTTTTTGTTAGGTTTCAAGATTTAGGTGCAGAATATCGAGTTGGAACCTTTTCATAACTCGTCCGTGCTTGCTCTTTTTCATCAATTGTCTACTTACTTTTAAACATTAATTGTTATTTGCAGTTTCCATCAAGTATTTCCCTTTAATTGTAAACTCGCGTTTTCCCCGATTGTGTACTTATCCATTTCCATTTATTCCATTAACACTAATATAGAGTTGGGAGAATTACAACTCACTAAAATAATTGGGCAAGGTTTTATGGCAGAGGCTGATTAACTGTCCGAAAGATCGGTCTTTTTAAACAGTAAAACCGCTCTTGCTTGATGGATGCCTATTTAACAGTTTAATATTACATGAGCTGATTATCTGATAATTTCAAAAGTCATGCGGTTCCTGAAGACAATATAACTCTGAACGCAATCACTCTGATCTCTTAATAATTTAAATATTGCAGACACAAATAATTTCCAAGTCTGAATTCTACCCTCACCATTAGTTTCCGCGAATTTCAGAAGTTAGCATTAAGTAATCACAATGACTTTAAAATACTCAAGAAGTTAACTATGTCGGTCAATTCAAGGCAGACTTCAAAATCTTTTAACTCTAGATATTCTTGTTATTTTTAAAAGTTTACCGTGACAGTGAAGTGCCGCGAGAATTTTCCAAACTTAGGAAGGCGATAAGACCCAGAGAAAATTAATGGCCGGAGTTTCTTTTTGTGGAAAATTAAAGATTTAATCTCTAGTGGGCGCTGTCGGTCCATGAAAAAGACTGAAATCGGCAGACTGCTGGCAATATCATACCTTCACATCATTGCATTTAATGCCCAGCCCAGAACAAAATACATCAGTGCCTTTAACCAGCCGTATAATTCCTTCAACAGAATACAAATGCACGGAATTGCAGCAAATCAATGGACACGGCATAATTGTTTATCTCGGTGAGATGCACAGTTATTTCTCTCCAGAGCGAACCTTTCCTCATCATCTTGCACTCCCCGCCCCCTATTTGATTTGTGCAAATATCAAACCTCGCATTGGCAGTCGTTTTCCCCAGCCCCCGTGCAATCTGACAGAATTGGCAAGGGAGGGAGGGGGGAGGAGAAAAAGACAATGTCAGGGAAACTTTACGACAAAGTGAAAATCCTACCAGTTTATTGCTGAGTGCAATGCATTAGGGACATAATCCCACCTCCACTCCCTAAAACCCGCAACCTTCTCTTACCCCTGTCCCCATCAACACTTTAATCAAATGATAACGAGATTTGTGCTTAAACTGCAATCTTTCTAATTAGCAAGTGCAAATGGAACAGTGTATGCGTTTACATCGGAAAGCTGTAGCGGTGTTGCCTCGCTCAGTTTTATTGAGTTACCTGCTCACTCAGATCTGCCTTCACCCGATGGAACAATAACAATAAAGTGGGGGGAGGCGTTGACTGACGCATCTGAAAACCAATGGGAGCCTGGATATTGCAGTCAGTCAACCCGAAGTGGCGGCCGCAGGTGGCTGGGTAAACCAATGAGCGGGTGTTGGGGAGAGGGGCGGGCTCTCTGAGACCCTGCTGCTGGGAGGTATATAACCTTTCTGCAAAGAGCTGCCTCATCACGTCCTGGATGGTGAAAGTCGCCAAGTGGAGAGCTGAGGAAGGCAGAAATACACACACGCACACACATATAACACGGACAGAGTGCGCTTGCATGCACATCGCTGCAACCCTTACTGTGAACAACCCAATCGGACAGACTTGGACCTATGTCTCAAACAGCAGAGAGATTGCCTAGAGAGGAGAGAAGGAAGGCTCGCAACTGATTATTTTTCTCTCTCTCTCTTCCCCCCACCACCACCCCTCCTCCTGCCTTGGCTCATTTTGCCTCTGCGTTGTAAGGCAGGTATCTAGGTACAACAACAACATAGAAAGAGTAGCAGCGATTTGAAAGTAAAGCATCGGCGGTGTTGCAGGGAGAATGTGGAGAGCGAGTGGCCGAGTGTGAGAGACCGCTCTGCGAACAGCTCCAGCGGATTGGAAGCAACTGCGAGGCAGACTCTCGGATCTTTTGGTTCTTTCATTTAATTTTTTTTTTAAAGAAAAAGGATACATCCAAAGATTTGACAGGGACGCGGGGCGCTTTCTACCCGAACTGTATTGGACCAAGTGACCGGTAATGATGGCAATAAGGAACTCGCTTTGGAGATACTATTTGGGAGTTTTGTTCGTTTTATGCAGGGTGGCTCTATCAAACTGTGAAATTTTGGCACCTATATATTGGAATTCCTCAAATCCCAAGTAAGTGAAACAGCAGACGCCTCTTCTGGAAGGCTCAGCACTTTTTGCAAATTTTATGATTTAATTTCTTGCACAAACATATAGTACAAGGCGGCATTGACTTGTTAAGCGTAGCCCCTCTCTCCCTATTCCAGTGTTGGGGTGGGTGGTGGGAGTTACTCTCCTGACAGCGGTGTGTATTCATTGCGACAGTCCGAGGAGAAATAGCGCTGGAGCCGGTTCTCCGGGAGGGGACCCGGTCTGTAGTGAAGCCAGACCGCGATCCGCCACGGGGAAGCGGTTAGCGACTGTCTGCTCCCTCCCTCCTCAGTGTTTTTGGAAATGGCTGGGTTTATACATTGAAAGCTTTTTTTTGTTTATGATTGGGAGGGAGGTGGGGGTGCGAGTTTAGTGGAGGGGAACACTGGAAAATGAACCGAGCCTGCAGTCTGCATGGGTACAACCTTACTTGGGGCCCTGGGCTGTGAGAACACGAGTTAGGAGGTGCCCGAGATAGAGAGGAACACACTCGGTTCGCAGGAAGGGGGTCAGATCGAGCTTTCATATAGATATAGATATAAAAATCAGCGACGGATGCGGATGTTAACCCCCAGCGCGATGCTAACAGCAGTCAGATAGAAGGGAGCAGGTGGCGTTAGGAGACTCGGTGTTAATATTGGGAGGATACAGCGATCTGCGCTGTCAGTGTTGGAACGGATTCTGCAGGAGACGCTTTGCCTGAAGTTTCGACAGCAAGGGGGATTCTCTCCGGGAAACGTCTTGATTTGCCCAGAGTGTATTTCCTGCATTGAAGCCCCGACCTTAAATGAGTGTTGGTGTAGGAAACGCGGGCTAATTGTGTACTTCAAACCCCGCACCGAGGTGCAGGCACTAATGAAAATGAATGTCGTCCAGACCTCCCTCTTAGATCCATCGCAGGGACTGATATTGTTCACGTTTCCCAGTGCAACTGGTGTAAGAGCAGCAGACTGAACGTTTTCTCGTGTGCCTCAGCCCCGTGCCATTATCATCGCAAGCCGCCTCTCTCCCCTCTTAATACATGGCGCTTTCAGGTCTCCTAGACCGCCACCAACCACCTCCCCCCCCGACCCCACTATCATTGCAACGCATAGGAAAAGCAAACAGTTACAATCATTCGCTCCTCCAGTGTTTAGTCTATGAATCAGCTTCTTATCGCAGTTGGGTTAAACCTTTCTGTTGGAACTCATTCAGCAAATGTTTGTTTAAAGTGTTAGAGCAAATGGGGTGTCCCAGTTACCAAAAACAGGTCAAGATAAGAAACTTGATGACAAATCTAAATAGGCTCAGTTTTGACCCCTCCACACCCTGTTTTAATATCTCGCCCTCTCAGCCCTTTGAAAAAAAAGCCTCCTCACTCCGTCAGCATTTAGAGTGAACAGGGGATTTGACCACTTTATATATTAATTCACCTTTTAATGCGTATGAACTTTAAAAAAAACTTAATGTTAGCATTTACTATGTAAACACGTTGAAAAAATTCTGCACTACTGTTAAAAGATCTTGCAACTTTCAAAGCTGCTTCTTTTGAGAAAAGTATAGGTTCTCACCTCGAAGAAAGGCAAATTGAGGGGGAAAAATAGCGTGGTAGAAATGGCAGGATTGCCTCTAAAACTCCTAAGTCCTAACTTTTTCTTTTTAACGCCTGGACTGTCTCTGTGCCAAATGCAGACTAGAGATTTTCATTTGAAACGTATAGCATATAAAACTGAGAGTATGGGAGGATGTACTGCTTGTTCCTTGAAATTTGGGTTAAATTTTGGCACGGAATTATGTATGTATATATATAAAACAACTGAAAAAATTGATTGAGAAATCACATTGCAGGCTAACCATTTATCTTCAGCCCAAGTGACACCTCCGTTCAATACAAGTTGAGTCAGTTTTTTTCTTCCGTACTTCGGGAAGGCGAACTTGTGAAACTCGCTATTAACGCACCATATGTTCCACAGATACAGAGGGAGAGAAAAAAAAGTTGATGAAACGCCTTGTGTTCTGGGGGAACCTCAGACTTTACAGAAAAGCGTCACTTAGCATTGAGTCGGGCAGGTGCGAACACTTTCGGTTAGTGCTGAGATGGGAGAAGATGGTTTATTTAAATGTTAAGAACAGATTGCAGATGGGAGACACTGCTTGGCAAAATAAAAATTCGAGTTTTCATCGGGGAAGAGTCAATTCCATATGAAAAGAAGACAGCATTTCTCACACTTCAGCACAATAGGCTTTCTCGCCGTCTCCCAGGCAATTTAAAACGTTGTTCACTGGAGCCTTACTTCGATGAAACTACTCAGAATGTTTCGCTGAAGTAAGGCTCCCTCAGTGATCACTGGAAGAAAGTTGAAAGGAGTTTGAATTAATTATTCTGCACTTTCTACCAGGGACCTTACATTACACTGGGAGGCAGCAGCAACAGGTAACCGGGTTTATAACTATGCACGATATAACAGATACACAGTCATCAAATACGGACAAATCCGCTACTAGTGCCCAAATGCTTGAATTACCCAGGCATTTCCCCATTACGCTGTTCTTTAAGCTTCGGGCCATCTTGTGCAAAGTAAGACATCTCGTTCCGGCCTGTTCTTGGAGCAGTTTAGATAAGCGGCACGTTTGTACAAACCTAACAGATCAAATTGCTTGCGATCAACCTGATAATACCTTCCAATTCTCTCTGCACATCAAGAGATACACACCCTGTAACCCAGACATTTTGCAAACGACATGTAATCGTTGCAAAATTCAGATTGGCCTGCAATGATAAATTTACTGTTAAGTACGCATTTAAACACATTAGAAACTTTATTATTTCCCCCCGTTCAGTTATGCAATAATGTTAATGTATCTCTAGTGCTATTTGTTTGGCTATATAAAACAAAACACATATTAAACTTAAAAACAAATCAGACTAAACTGAATAAAAACCAAAAGAACTGATGATGCTGTAAATCAGAAACAAACGCAGAAATTGCTGGAAAAGCTCAGCAGGTCTGCCAGCAATTTCTGTTTTTGTTTTAGACTAAACTGACACAGTTTTATCCAGTTTTAGCAATTTCTAATAGGTGCACTTAAGTTAGAAAAGAGAAAAAAAATCAGAATATTAACAAATTAGAAATTGGGCAGTTAATTTTTTTTATAAATCAGAAGATTTCTGATTGGAAATGAGAAGAAAGTTCAGTCAGATAATGAAGGTTTATTCTGAAGTGCAGCCTTTCACTTCATTACATAGATAGAGATGAAAAGCTCTCCAAAATAGTACAATCCTACAGAGGTCACTCTTCAGATGTTTAAAGCAGCCACTAAGATTTCTCAGCCAGTAGCTGTATGTAGCCTTTTGTTTTCCTCATGGGTTATTGGTAATTTCTCTGGAAATTATATTTCATACAAGGTGGTGGGGTGAATGAACAACATATTCAGTAACCACTGCCCAAACATTCTGAGGTAGTTTCACAATCTGAATCAAGGAGTCCCATTTGGATAATTGGAGTATTGTGTCTGACGGTTCATTAACATTACTCTTATATATACATGTGAGGTTTGTTGGTTTTTTTTCAGGGCATTACCATTACTAACAGCTACCTTTAAATATAGGCACTAGGGTAACTGCACTTCTACAATTGCTTTTGAATCTCCAGGATTTACTGATTAATGTCCATATTCAGTACTATGAGAAACCCGGGATAAAAAGTTTAGTGGCATTAAAAGGGTGTTTCTCGTTTCCTTGCAGCATTTTGTTTATTTGCTAATAAGGTAATGAAGAGAGAGAAAAGGTTGTTTGACTAGGTGGAACAGTTGGGGCAGAAAGTCATATAAACTTCCAGGGGTATTTTCATCCAGAGTTGGCAAATCTAAGGAGTCTTAAACTTTGCTTTGTGGGTGTTGTATTTCATTACGTTATATATCTGTTTACAAGGGCCTGCTTCAAGGTGGTCCTTAAACTGCCTGACAAGGACAGGCTTGTCAGACCTATGCAGCCTGCTTTACAATGACTCAAGTGTCTTCATGCATTTCAGGGTATTGACCATTTTCTACAGCTTATTGGTTTGATGCAATAAAGTCTCACCAGAGAATGTCCACATAGAATGTTGAAATGAACAAGCATCCAGATCATAAAGATGTTAGTTTAGTTGAAGCATTTGTACAAGTATAGGTTCATTGCCTGTTAGCTCACTAGTGAAGAAAGAATAGAACATTTTTGCCTGCGTGATGTAATGTTAGTCAAATGCTTCTGCTGTACTTACAGAACGCATAGATCAATTATTGTTAAGGAGTAATACATCTCATGTATTTGATCCTTTATCCCTATCTGTTGGGACACAAAGAGATGGAAGGATAAGTCACATTTCTAATCATTGGCATTACAATTAATTTAATGCAATAATATATGTAAAATTAATGTTAACAGATTTCTTCCCTTTCAAAAATTGCTGTTGTGAAATGGGTTTTAATTTTACTTACAAGTGTTTACTACAATTATTTATCATTAATTCCTCCATTATAGTATTTTGTTTCAGTCCTATCTCGCCGTAAACCAAACTGCCTTGTCACATGCATAAAGATGCCGTCTTCTGCTTATTTTTGAGTGCTAGTGTGTCCGTGCAGTTAGAGTAGAGAGAAGAATGCAGTGTCGGTGCTTTGCACTGAAGTTAGTACTTGCACTGAAGTTTTAGGCACATTCACGACCCTCTAGTTACTGCTGTTTGCTCACTTTTACAACAATGGTGTTGCATTAAAACCTGAGAAGATGTGCAAGATATCCTTGACAGTTGGAGTTGTTTGACAATTAAAATTTTCCAGATGCAGAGGTGTGCAAAGAAAATTCAAATATGTATGTCCAAGAACAATTATTTAGTAAGGTTTTTCGAGCTACGTGTAACCACAGGAAGATCTTATTTTGTCATTCACCTTTTCATTGCTGCTTATAGCTGATGGTTTGAGTCTCAATAAGTGGCAAATGTTTTCTGTTCACCTATATTCATAATGTACAGAAACAGGCCATATTTTTGATCCTATTATGGAACCACACACACTACAGCAGACATGGGGCCTATTCGACCCATGATGTCTCTTCAGCTGAAGTTGCCCTTTTAATTTTTTTTCATTTTAAGTTCATGTTGAATTACCTTAACAATTAGAATAGTTATTTCAATAGCTGCTTAGACGGAGGTTTTTCATAAACAGGGTTTTTTTTTAATAGTCTACTTACCTGTTCTGTTTCTTCAGCGAGAATTGTGAGTTTCTTCCTCTTTGTTATCCATTTATGGAAATAATCTTACATAACTCACTTCTTTCCAAAATGCTTTGCAATTCTAGTTATTAGATCCTTTAATCTTCTCTGAGGCAGTGAAAAAAGTTTTTTTTCTATTGATAACCTCTCACTCCTGACATTATCTGTAATGTGAATACCTTTGCTGTTAAGAGGAAGCAATTAAAAAGATACAGCTTTTATTGTCCCAAATCATTCTTTCATGTTTCCATTATTCTTAGAACTCTTTTCCGATCTAATATACTTCTGTTGAATTTCTATAAAAGCAGGTTGCTTTATAGAGAAAACCAATCCATTCTGATCAAATAATAGGACGGTTTGTTATACACGGCAAACTATACTTTTTCAGGAATTCAGGAAATAAAAATAAAATATTAAATCTTTGGCATCTTTAAGAATGATAGATTAGTTTAAAAGGAGGGCTTTCAAGAAAACCTGTACAGACATCATTGCTAATATTTCTTTTAAATCCAGCATGATTGCTTAAGTAAAATAAGCTTTTCTCTAATTTCTGTCGTGAGTAGAGTATTTAGAGGATGCTGTAATTTGTTGGAAAAGGTTGTTGTTTACTCTGGATCTCAGTCCTACAATTGTATTTTCTCTCTGAAGTAAATTCAAAGAGATGAGAGTAAAAGATAATTTCTGCCAATTGCCTGTGCACTGCACATTTTACCTCAGTCTGTCTGTTCAGTTCACATCATCAAAGGTAGAGGCAACACCCTTGATATTTCTCGATTAAAAGCAGATTTTTGGCAGGATTCTGATTTACATCATAATAACCCTAACCACAAAGAAAAATGACTTAGTCGCTATTTAAAACAAAATATCCCAGCCATAAGCCTCCATGGAGCTTGGGGACAGTGAGGAGGTAGTAGCAGCTCATGACACACAGAGCATGAGAAATGCAAATGCCAACACTGGTGCTGAGCAGAAAGACTGTGCTTTATGTTCACATACGCGGAATGGTCAGGCAATTATTTAACTTCATTAAAAAGCATGTCACTTTTCAGACAGAGGACAGCTCTCAGATGACAAGTTATTCTATTTGCATTTTGAAGACCCATCAGTATCTGCATTGTTGAGGCCTTCAAAATTCATGGGCATAATTAAAACAAGAATGTTCTGTGTACTGACTTAGCTATTTGATCGCAGAATGAAATACTGAGGTTTAATTTTAGTTCAATGAACACCTTCTTAGTTTCTGGCCAACTACTTTAAATAACCGAAATAATTTATTCAAAGCTGTTATATTTAATGTTGATGAAGAATGATGGATTTTCTACTATGCAATGTTCTTGCATTGCAGGGCTCCTTTGGTGGCTTAGTTCAGTAGTTAAATGCAATACACAACGTGATGTAAAAAAAAGTTGATGTGTCTTGGGTTAGCATTGGGGTGCAATTGTTAGTTTCTGTGTCCCTGCATTAGTGATGATTCAAAGCCAGGATCCTATGGTTGTCTTTTGGCCCTTGTTGGAAGAGTGGGACAGGAGATTGTCCAGATTTTCACTTGAAAATAAATGTTACTTCACAAGTTACCAAATTTAATGACCGCATCTTATCGGTAATGATCAATCAGTGTCTCTTTAATGTGGGTTGAGACATGTAAACTCACTTTTATAATTATAATAAAAGTCCCATGCATGTAATTGCTTAAAAACAGTTTTAAAGAAAGTTGGTTTAGGATTTTTAGAGCCAAAGATTGGTTAAAAATAAATTGTACTTTTGTTTCTTGTGACGTGAAGAAGATCCTTCATTTGCAATCTTAATTAAATATAAGTTCTAATTCCCAGTTGCTGCAACCAATTTTTTCACTTAATGAAGCAACATCTACATTCAGTTACTAAGTTATTTCAAGTTCAAGGATGTCATTGGACAAGGAACAAATTAGTTTAACTAGACTTCCAGAATAGAAGTCACATCATACATTATGACAACTGAAAACATAAATTGTATGAACCTGGGAATGATCTTGAGCAAAATTATTCAACACTAAACATGGGCTTTTTATAAATTCGTCATCCTGCAAAAGTCAGAAAGGCATTACATTGCGTAAAACAAACAGGCAATGTTTGCATTCAAGTAGGAACTTGATATGAAGAATATGCTGCTCATCTATAGAATGATACCTTATGAGAGAATCGGTAGATTTGTGTTAGTGAGTTTGGGGAAACTTCAGTTTGTTAACCCAAGATGGTTCCTATGTTAGAGCACATTCAAATTAGATTGAACTTAGTCCTTTCAAACAGATCATACAGTAATACAAACTAGTCCCAATAAAACATTTCTTTGTTGGGAATCAGGTGCGTATCGATTGCATTTTGAGTAGGCTGCAGAACTGCATTTACATTAGGACTCATTTTTTCATTTCCTAAGTATTAAACAATGAGAAACTTGCTGCCAATGTCTCTTTGAAGTACTTTTGCAACATTTTGTTAAACAAAGAAAACATTGCATGGATAAACTGGACCCGTTGAAGTAAGATCCTTGTTTTCTTTTAATCGGGAAGGCTCTAGATGTGTTGCACCAGGAGCTGCTACTATAAAGGACATGACTCAAGCAGAATGGTTGTACATTTTTGACTCTCCTATGGTCTTACACTAGCACATGATAGGTTGGACATGCGAGAGGACATAAATCAGTGCAGAATTGTCTTGATGCCTTTACTATACATAAATTGATTGACACATCTGCAATTCCAAACTAAATTCTGTCTGTTTTTAACAAGTGCTGCTATGATTCTTAAAAACTATGTATTGCTGTGAAAAGAATTTTAAGTTGTTGCAATTTACGAAGGAGTCAGTAATTTGATAAAAATAAATTGCTGCGAAGTTCTGAGCATGGAAATCATCAGGAGATGTTAAAAGAAGCCACAAATACCAATTAAAGAAGTATGACAAAACAGATCTGTACTTGATAAAAGCAGTTTCATTGTTATGGTGTTTGTCCCATGTTCTTATCTAAAAAAAGGCACATGGGAATGTAGAATGTTCACTGTCTTAAAGCAAAAATAAATCAAAAGCAGCCTGTCTTTAGACTTTAACACCTCCTTTATGCTTAACCCCTGAGGAATTTTGAATTTGGCAAATATGCCAAACCTATTTCTCAATTCTGTCTACCTATAGATCAATCATGGGAAAGGTGGTGTTCCAAAATGTTTATTGTACTGTAAGGTAGAGCTGTACGTATTACGGGAACAAAAAGTTTCATTGGAGAAGCAACTTCTTTTTAATCTTGAGGGATTTCAATATGATTTGTATATCGAACTGTTGATTAAAGTTATCCAATATTAAAGGAATGCAGACATTATGATATTAATGTGGGTGCAGATCATCTTACAATTTGCTTCAGCTTATAGGTAAGAATAGTATCAAAAGTAAGTTAATCTTCTGTGGCTTCAAGGCAGGTTAGGCAAGGTAAAAATTGCCTTTTGATGTTGGTTAATTTTGTGCACAAGTAGCAAAATTGTTAGAGAAACTCTTGAGTAATAAAGTTAAGGCTCTTCATAAATTGGATGACAGTGATGTACTGCAAGTTTTGTGTTGTGATTTCACATCTTGAAGCTGGATATTGACATGTTAAAACTGCAGAGAGTTGACAAACAGGTTTCCCAAACTGCTGAGAGTTAGTTTGTAATAATCTCCCATTGGACATGTTTTCTGTTCTAATATGCTTACTGATCCAAGCTGCAAGAGGCAATTTGTTGCAGAATATGTTTTTCTGTAATTTAGCAGGATATGAAAATGTGTTTGCAGAAGTAATTCTGGATCCTGTTCCCCTTATAGAAAAGCAAGGTACTATGGATGCTGGAAATCTAAAATAACACCTGAAATATTGGATGTAGTTTGCAGGTCAGACAGCATGTGCAGGAAGGGCAGCTAAAATCAAATTGATCATCTTGCTTCTACTGTGTCCAGTTTCCCATATTTTTATAGTTTTAGATACGAATTAGACTTGTTTGACATACTGAAGTGTTTGTTTGCTAATGTATCTATCTGTTTTCTTCAGGGAGACTTTTTTTCCCTATGCAGAATGGAAAATTAGGAAAAAGCTATGCCACAATCATCTTCTATTTAAAAGGAAATCAGCCCTCAAGTAATTGACAATGAAAGGATTACACTGCAGATTGGAGCTGTAATGTAAATTAAGGGACAGAATAGAAAGAGCCGGATCTAGCACGATTGAAATAAGCAGTCACAAAGACATCAGCTGTAGTAATCTGATCGTTTCTAAAGCAAACTACCAGTCTATTCCTTTCTGATAAATAATACAGCAAATGCGTCCATTTTATATACAAAACATAAGTGGGAACCGGGGTTGCCAAGGCAACATATAGATTTTGTTCATGTCCAAACTGACACATCTGTCATTGTAATTTGTAAAGGAAAGGAGGGAAGCAGCATTCAGAGCTGTTGAGCATTTTACTATATAAGAACGGGCTGGGATTAGGATGTATAAAAGGCCTGTTTTTTGGCTTGGGTTTGGAGAATGGTAAAGAAAAGCTGCTCAGTTCTTGTTCATTCATTGTGTGTAATAGGAAAAAGGTAGATTTAATTTGATGCTTTATTGAAGCCCTCTATGCCAAAGCTCCAGATTGTACCAAGGGTTGGTTAGGTTTTTTTTAACTCTTGGCCCAGCAGCAGCTATTCGGTTGGATTAAAATTGCTTTGAGATTGTTTCTTTCATCTATTTGTGCCACAGACAGGAACACGCTGAGTAGCAACAGAACACAGGAGAATTGGTGGGGCTGAGGTTATCTGAAAGGAAAATAGGGTGCTTTTGATGCAGCCATCTTTCAGGCACAGGCTTTGGTCTCACACTCCTTGAGAGAGGCAAAGATAAACATGCCACATTGTTCTTGCACTGCTGTGTTGATTGTGTTTCTCTGAGTACTGCTTCTTACCTAGCATCTGATCGATGGTCTGATCGTCAGTTTCCAAGCCAGCCATTTCCCACCGTAGCTGCAATAAATATATCCAGCCGATCTCAGTCTCAGGGAATGGAGAGGAAGACTAGATGAAGTATCAAATTTAAAATGCACAATCTTTCATTCTTAAAAAAATTTAAAATCTGCACAATGAAGATGTAAGAATACTAAGAATCCCCACCAGAGGGGATGGTTCCTTCATTTTCCTTTGCCATGCTGCCCCATGACATTGTGGCTCAGTGGTTAGCACTGCTGCCTCACAGCACCAGGGACCAGTTTCAAATCTACCCTCAGGCAACTGTCTGTGTGGAGTTTGCATATTATCCTCATGTCTGTGCGGGTTTCCTCCCACAATCCAAAGATGTGTAGGCTAGATAGATTGGCAATGCTAAATTACCCACAGTGTCCAGGGATGTGCAGGCTAGGTGGATTAGCCATGGGGATAGCAGAGTCACAGGGATAGTGTGGACTGGGAGTGAGATGCTCTTCAGACAGTTGGCATGGACTCAATGGGACGAATGGCCTGCTTCCACACTTAGGAATTCTGTGATTTTGCTTTTCATGAGCTTATAGTGTTTGTATAAGTGTTAAATTGTGTCTGTGCTGGATCCTGAAAAGTCTTCGGCTTGAAAAGGCAAATACAATTGAGCTTTGGGAGTACCTTAGCATTTTGCCAGGTAAAGCAAAAGACAACTGTTTTTTGGCTGTTGGTTAGCATTTAAGCAGGATAGATCCACTGTGTGCCATTTGGAAGAAGGTTTTCAGACTTGGATTCCTAAATGACAATAGCAGTGATTTTCTTGAAAAAGCTTAATACTTACAATCAGATTTTAAATAGTTTCTGGTAGTGAAAGTGTTAATGTTGTTCTAATGAGATTTAAAGGTTTCTGTGTCACTTTTCACAGACAAAAGAAGGTCAAGAAATATCAGGCAAATGCTTTGTTGCTAATAACCTTTACTAGTTTTTTCCACTCTTTCCCTGTCACTTCTCCCCGAAAGAAATTGACTTCCTGAATACCACACTGTTCACCCTCTAGTACTTCACTCAACGTATATTATTTATCTGCAAACCTTGACAATGAGTATGGATGAGAACTGTAGCTAAATTTGATCTGTCCTAACTCAATGCCTACACAAGTGAAAACCAATGGGTGATGATTTGGAACAAAAATAGAAATTGCTGGATAAACTCAGCAGGTCTGGTGGCATCTGTGGAGAGAAAGCAGGGTTAAATTTTCAGATTTCCAGCGTTTGCCGTTCTTTGTTTTATTTTGATGATGATTTAGAACTGGCTGATTCTTACCCCGTCCTCTTGAATTAAAAGACAATGACAGCAACTGAAACATCCCTAATTACACTTATCTAAGACCAGCAAACTCAGCACAGAACTATGCATCAAGCTGGGGGATACCTTGTACTACATGGACCAGGTGCTCCATTGAACAAACTCACCAAAAAAATCTGAGAACTTCAACAATCTTAATTTAAGTCAGAACAATCTTGAGCATAATCCTGGACAACAAGGTGCAGAGCTGGATGAACACAGCAGGCCAAGCAGCATCATAGGAGCAGAAAGGCTGACGTTTCGGGCTAGACCCTTCATCTCCAGCATCTTCAGCATAATCCTAATGCTTTATGCAATTTCGTTAATGACAAATATAGATCGTGAAAACTGTTTGTGATAAAATTATGTTGAGTTGCTCCTTATGAGATAGTGGAAATCTGTAGTTCAAGATAAACAGTTTGGTAGATTATGAGCTTAGAGGCTGATGTCCTTTATTTAGGTCAATATACTCAAAAATAGCAATTCTGCAAAGATTGTTGACTGGGGAAGAAATGCCAGCAACTCATTTGAATTTAGAAGTTCTGATGATTCCTAACGTTTCAAAATTGAACCAGTCAGTGTTGGTGAAAAGATAGCTAGAAAAGGATATTGTCCTTGTGATGAGCGCTTTCAGGGAAATTACTCAGTCTGTTGAGTAAATTTCACTTCTGCACAGAAAAGTTAAAGCACGTGAGTATTTTACTCCTGTCAAGCAAAATAAAAGGGACAGATTTCATCAAAGACTAGCTCATGAGTTGTCTTATCAAAATGCAGGCAAGTGCATAATTATAGATTTAATTAGAAATGAAATATTTCACATAACCTGGAGGAAGGGGGAAGTTTAAACAAAAGAAAACTTTTGAGAGATGTTGGTAAGCTAGTTAGCAAATTGTTACTTGCTGGTTTAATATAGAAGGCAACTTTCTTCACTGTTCAATATAAGTTAAGTTGTAAATTTTTCTCAGTGTCCTCTTCTGAAAACAATACATACTGTAATTGCCTGCTGACAAACTGATTCCATCAACAGCTTCTGAATTATATCTTCTGTATCACTTATTTTGTTGGTCTCATTTGTTCAAATGAGTCCTTGATGTAGCTAGGTTTCAAAGCTGTTAGTCTCCAACTTTTTCTTTTAAACACTGAATATAACTTACTCCGCACGTGAGACTGGAACCTTATTGCAAAAGAAAATTAACTAGTTGTAGATATGGAGTAAAAAAAAATAGGAGCTGGGGTAGGTGAATAAGCCCAACAGGCCTGTTTCCCCATTCAGTGCAATCAGGGCTGATCTTCTACCTCAAGACCACCTTCCTGTATTTCCCTGATTCCCGTTGTATCCAAATATCTACTGATTCTGCCTTGAATTTACCCAATGATTCAGTAAACATCCATAGCCCTCAGAACATTCTGAAGATCTAAAACCCACCACATGTCCAAAATATTCATATATATAATTTGGTAGTAATCCTACATTTTCATTAAACTTGAGAGCAGATTCAGTTTCCTAGTAGTATTAAGACCTTAACCTAGCAGACTGAGCTTGGTTAATCATGCAGGCAGTAATGGCTGTCATTGTAATGTACTTTTGGTGAAGTTACATGGAAACATGGGAGAGAATCTGAAGACTTTGCTGTCTTGAAGTTGCATTACTGAGTACACAAGTTACATGGTGAGGTTTAGATTGCACATTTGCGATAAAATTAAACATGCTACTTAAAATATTAAAACTTGGAAAGGCAACTTTCTAAAATCCGCTATCATTGTCAAAAGTTTTTTTTGGCGGGGGAGTAAAAATGTTGACATGATTGCCCCTGGGGAACCTTGGGCACTACAGAAGTGCAATATTTAAATGTTCACACATTTTAATGTAGGATGTTCTCTTGAAATGGATAGATGGAACAGCGTACTTTAAACGTACAATTTTTGATACCTGCTCCATGGCATGTCTCAGGTTTGACTGCATTAACATTTGTTTTATCCTTTTATGTCTTGAGTGTATTCACATGTATAAACGAGAGCCTGAAGGTATACATTTCTAACATAAGATCAATACTTTTACATCTAGCCTTCAACTCTTTTCTGCAAAGTATGTGCACTTCATGACAGGATGAACACATTTTGATCCCATTTATTTAGATTCAGTGACTCATTAAAAAATGACTGAGCATTAGATACAGATTTTAAGTAGTTTATTACAGTTCATTTTGATCTTCAGCTTTGCAGGCACAGAGCAGCCATGATAGTGAGAAGCAGAAATTAGTACAATAAAATGCAATGGATGGAATGTTGGGCACTGTGGGTAGTTATCTAGTTTTCACTCCTATTGAAGCTTCTGAGAGGAACAAAGCAGTTGAAAACTTGCCACTTTAACTATCCTAAGCCCCAACCACGCTCCATTTCACCCCACCCATATGTATCAGTGCAAGAGGAGCAAAAGGTCAAAACTCACACAATACCGGGTTATAGTCCAACAGGTTTAATTGAACACACAAGCTTTCGGAGCGTTGCCCCTTCCTCAGGTATAGTGAGCGAGGCGGTGTCAAGACGCTGAATTTGTAAGTCAAAGATCAAAGGATTATACAACCGATGCAAATATATTTAATAACCCTAAATTGGCTGGCTGACTCCCTCCTGTTAAATCCTCAGTTAGTTAGAAAGGAGATGCAGGTTTTGATTTATTAATATGCAATTTACTTATAAATTATGTGTCATGATACTTCCTCTCTCATTACACCTGAGGAAGGGGCTACGCTCACAAAGCTTGTGTGTTCAATTAAACCTGTTGGACTATAACCTGGCGTCGTGTGATTTTTGACCTTGTCCAACCCAGTCTAACACTGGCAGCTTCACATCAAGAGGAGGAAAGCAATTGACTGTCTGAATAACATGCAGAATGTGTCTATTTAACATTCTCTGTTAAACAGAACTAAAGACATTTAAAACCAAGAGATGTAAATTAGAAAATTCTGCAGAAATACATTTCTTGGCTGTTTGGATGAATTCTTTGTGCACTAACACACCATCCACTTTGGAACCTCAGGCTGAATTCCTCTTTAATCTACACTCATGCATATCAAAGGCTGCTTTTCCCAGTATGGTGCCTGAAAACATTGTAACACCTATCCTTTCCGTTTGAACAAATCACATCCAAACACTTTGCATTAACCTTATTGACTGTGTGTGTGTGTTTGGTCAGGAGCAGCTCGCAAGTTATTTGCTTTGTAACACAGAGCAAGCCATGTTAAATATCAAAGTCAGACCTTACTCCTTGAAATTCTTATATGTGCATGTTTTCAGCAGCCAACCTAACATTGCTGTAATCCTCTGAACAGCCTTTGAGCCAAGATTACGGTGATAACCAACAGAATAATTTGTTTTTCGATTTGATTATCCTGATCAGAAATGTCATACAACACAATCACTCCACAATCTTTCCAGGGCAATGTGGAGAGAGAATAATGCTTGGGTGAATGCCATCAGTGATGGCCCTTTCTAATCCAAATGCTGATTTTGATTTACTTTTGAGCAAAATACCTTGATAGGTATTATAGGAGCAAATTACTGCAAATGCTGGAATCTGTACAGAAAATAAAAAATACTGGAAATTACAGTGGGTCAAACAGCATCTGTGGAGAGAGAGCAAGCTAACATTTTGAGTCTCAATGATGCCTCGTCAAAGCTCTGATGTGAAATAGTCCATCGGTTGATAGCAAGTATTATGTTGTAATCAATGACAAAGTGCTATGCAAACCTGATCTTTTATGTATGCAAAATCTGAAGTTAAGGTGCATTAACAATTCAGCATGGTCTGTCCTCCAAGGATTTTTCAAACATATACATTGTGCACAGATATAAAATTATGACTTTTATTATCACTTAAAATTATGGCAATGTTATTTTTACCAAGTGCAATTTTAAAAGTCTTCAAATCTTGTAACTTAACTTATGTCTAATTTATTCATATTTACAAGAGGAATGACTCTTTTAAGCATTGGTTTCTCTGTGTTAAGGTGCCAATGCATACATGCTAGTATGATTTGCAGCATGAGTACACTCTCAAGCCTTCTCCACCATTTGACAAGATCATGGTTGATCTGATTGTGGCCTCAACTCTTCTTTCCTGTTGACTCCCACACCTTTTGATTTCCTTGTCAGTCAAGAATCCATCTAACCCAAATGGCAAATGAAAGTTAATGCTAAAACGTGTGGGGTGATACAGTTTGGGAGAACTAACAAGGCAAGAGAGTGCACAATGAATGGTAGCACTCAAGAAAGTACAGAGGATCAGAGATGCCTTGATGTGCATATCCACAGATTGATGGCAGCAGGACTAGTGAAGAAGGTGGTTCAGAAGGCATATGAGATACTTGCATTTATCAGTTGTAGCATTGAATATAAGAGCAGAGTGGTTATGGTAGAGCTGCAGAAGATGTTAGTTAGCCACACCTGGAGTACTGTGTGCATTCCTGGTCACCACACTATAGGAAGGGTCAGATTGCACGAGACAATATGCAGAGGAGATTCACCAGGAGGTTGCTTGGTGGAGCATTTCAGCTATGAAAAGAGATTAGATAGGATGGAATTGTTTTCCTTAGAGAAGGTCGAGAAGGGACCTGATTGAGGTATACAAAATTATGAGGAGCATAAATAGAGAGTAAATAAATAGAGTGCTTTTCTACCTATGGCATGGTGGCACCAGTTGAAGTAAGAATTTTAAAAAACTGTGATTGACTTTAGCATTGACTTTAGACCCTGCCGATCTAAATTATTTGGGGTTACATCTATTCCTGTGAAAAGAACTAGCATGAATGCAGAACATTTGCATGGTTTCTGTTTTGTGGGGATAAAGTATATTAATAAAAGCCAATGTACAATCTTTGAATTTCTGCAATCCTTTGCACAAAATGTGACCATAATGCTAATTTTTTTGATGGAAGCTTGCAAAAAGACGGGGCAATTATCTTTGTTGCTTTATTCCTGTTAAACACCATTTGCTTCCATACCTGGTATCTGTCCATTACAGATTTACTGCTTACACAAACCTACATGATCTACAAAGAAAAAATGAACAGCTTACAGCAATAGCTAATTTTTTGCTGTGGTGTGTTTTTGTCTCTAATAAGAACTATGCATACTATCTCTGAGGATCAACGCTGAAGTATTTATTGGCTAAATTGAAGAGAGGGCACCTGACCCCATGAAGGTAAAAACAGAACAACTGAAGGCTTCAGGAAGGCTATTGCACAATTTTCTAGCATTTCTTCATGTGCTCCATGTTTGAAACTGCCACATATTATTTTAATTGTGGATCTGCATTAATTTTCTGTGAAGAAAACATTGCAGGATTGACCATCAACAGTTTTAGCAGCCAATTATACAATAAAATGTCATTCCTGCTGATAATTGTTTTTAAAAAAACATTAAACACCATTCCTTAAAGTTACTAAAGATGGTAACCCCGCAAACAATATCGTTGTGATCAAATAATGGGATAAATTACTGTATTCAGGCTGAAATGTTTAACGTTTTAGGAAATGGGATGACAGTATAAACTACAATTACTGAAAATTTGAAGGGTAACTAGAAGGAACGGGTGATCACATTTTTTTTGTCAGAATGCAGCCCCGAAGGAGGAGTGATCCATGATCCTTGGTTAGACTGCTACTAGCAACTCTAAAAATAGAATCGGCTTCTTGAGTAGAGTCTCATTTCATTCCCAACTCCTAGATTATAAAAGACGATGACCTATGTTACCAATAGTAATTGTTCAAGTGAAAATCACATACTGACAGGTGGCTGATTATATACAAGCCACAGTCACGTAAACACCATTATTAAGCATCCAGAGATACAATCAAGTTCACTGATCAATAATCCATAATCAATCAGAAGCACTAACAGGGCTGGATTCTCACAAGTGTTTTGTCTTCATGATTTCTGGTATAGAAAAACATAGTCTCCTTATGGCCTGTTATTGAAATGATATCACTAAGTCACCAACTGTAATAATATTGTAACATAATCTAACATACTAAAGAGAGTGGCAATTAAAAGAACTATCCTGACTATTGTCTTGAAAGTGAGACCTCTAAAGGGCCAGTTACTGGTCATGTATTAGTACTTTCTGATTTGCTACAAATTCAGTGTATGTAGTCACATTTAAAATCACCAGAATAGCATTGTTACGTGTCAAACCTACAGAAAACAGGAGTCTGGCAACAAATTCAAACGTAGCAGCTGGAGCTAAGGCAACAGATCAGTAACATAGAATGTGATCTGTTTACTGGCTAAGCTCCAAACACTTTTACAATTGCTATTCAATTTAGTAAATTTTGGAAGAATCCATTGAACTCACATAAAATCTAATTCCATTTAGGATCAAATAAAATCTATCCAGAAAATCATTTCCATTTACAATGATTTTATCGAACATTCCAGGATTGAACCAGGGCGCTGTCATTTAGCCCAACTGAATTGCCATTGTTCTGCACGAAAAAACATCTTGTCCAATCCCAACCCATTTACTCCATTCCCATTCACCTTCAAAATATGTTGACTTTGTGCTATGGTGCAAAATGGATAGTAACTAATCAATGGTTTGGTTTACATTCTCACCTAAGTTTCTGTTTCCATTGGAGTGTCACTGCTACACAAAGTCAAAACCTATCCCATGGACTCTTTCTACAAATGGTTGATAGCAGAGAATCTGGCATTTTTTCACTCTTTATCTGAAGTCTTTTTTGTTAGTTTTAACCTTCCTTTGAAGGCATTGTTGTTTTGACACAAATTGGGTGACATTACGAACACTGCTGGCATTTCAGGTAAAACATAAGATTTTAACTCTTCACCAATTTTCGTTGCGGGTAACATTTATATGTGGCAAGTATTCCCACCAGAAGAACAACTGAATATACTATGATAAATTATGACTGATATTTTATCCTTTCTACAGCCAGAAGTCCATTTTTATTTTTGAGTCTATCACTTTAATGACACAGTGTGCCATGCTTTAGATTTATTTAGACTATGGATTGAGTCCAAGAACCATGCCTCATGAGACCATTCTCAGTAGAAGAAGAAGAAGACTCCAAACCCAACCAATCCAGGCTGGATTTAAATCCAAGGTTTCATTGATCCAAAGACAATTTGAACTAAACTACTGAATTACTCAGTATGGAATTCTTGTTTGAAGCAAAGATTTTATTTAAAAAGGCATTGAAATAAGATCCTAAGCAAAATAAAGTTTTAGAGAATAGTGACCATCAAGCAATGTCTGACTACTTGTGTTCTAATCAACAAATTGAAGTAACCTGTTAAACTGAGTAAATGTGGTGTGGACCATCACTTCCACACCCTGATTAGATTACTGCTTCCAATGAAAGATTAGATCATTATGAACTAGACCTCCTCATGATTACTCTCTTGCTCTGCCTTCTTCTGCTATCGTTTTCCAGAATCCTTTTTGCTTGTGTGTTTCAATGAGCAGTATTTTATGGCAAAGAAGGTGAATAAAGAAGCCAAAATCAGATTTTCTGATTGTAATTAGTTTGTTGCCAACAGTAATCCATTTACTGGGTTAGTTCTGGCATTAAAGCCTTGATTGGATAATAGAGGTTTCGATCTTCTTTGGTACAGCGATGCTTGCAAGGACCTGCTAAGCTCTTGTGATGCTATCAGTAATGATTTTTATTTTCTACGTGATTATTAGAATTAACAGTCTCCAGTAAACATTATTGAAACAATTGCATTGTAATAGAATTAATCAACACATGATTGTCCATGGGCAAGTGAGCAGCAGTTTGATTTAATTTTACAAAATAATATAACTGTAAGCTAATGTTAACAATGGATGAGATTAATCTAATCCTGAAGCCACTGATACCCTTCTTTTTCAAGAGTTAACATTTTTATCAATGAATGTGGCATTGTTTTCCTTGCCTCCATACTGATCAAGGTGTGGTAGACAATTTTAATATAGGTTATGTGCACAATACACAGATTTCGATATTACACAGAATGATCAATCACTCACCGCATGCTTATATCATTTATTTTACTGACTTGGAGCAGAGGAGATTGGAAACCCTAGTGTAAAATTGTATCAGGTCATAATACTAATTAAGAATTGTAAAGCATAACATGAATATTAGGAATCCTACTATTACTTGGCATTAAGTACTTCCCATGTGATATGAAATTACTGTAATTCAGCGTGGTTCTCAGTGCACTGGGATAGATTAAGCCTTTATCAATTCACAGATTCCTCATAATCACGTAAATCAAATTAATTTAAATATATTGATTTTAAGCAGGACAGATCATAATTTGAGTTTCTTACATTGTAATTCTGGTAATGACTTTGGTCACATGCTTGATCATAATTTCCTTAAGTTGATTTCACTTTAGTTCCAAAGTGGCGAAAAAATCAATAAAATGTAAAGGCATTGTTGGGATAATTTATTGAACAAAGCAATTGCGGTTTGTGAGTCTTTCATGCTGTGCGTGGTTAATGTGGACTTACCCAGCAGCATAAACCAAGAATAGAACAAGACTATTTAATCTGAAGTATATCGATGAAGTAAACTTCATTGCAATTTTTAGTGATTAATTCAAAATCAGCATAGAATTCATAAGCATTTAAAATATTTAAATCCAGAAACAGTTGGACCCAATTTGCTGCCAAGCTTATTCAGGTTTCCCAGCAATTTCTAGTTTTTGTTTCTGATTTCCAGTTTTTGTTTGTTTTTGGACCTCATTTTAATCCATTCAAAATTCAAAGTTAAAATTGGATCTAACATGCAAACAATACATGGATTTCACAAGGTCAGAAGCATGACTTGAGCTTCTCAAAGTTTCTAACGTTAAGATTGCCAATGGCGTTTTGACCAGTGTACAACTGTGCGAGAAACACAGGGTGGAATGTTGTGTAATTGGACAATATTCATCAAGCATTCTATCTTGAATTTGTAATTTGAGAGATGGTCAGGCTGTAGGCAGGCAGTAACAGCATTCCAACTTCTGTTCAGTTATGTGCTACGCAGTCCTAACATGAACGACAACCTGCATTTAGTGAACATTTCTAAGATTAAAAGTCCCAATATGTTTTCTAGGAGTATTATCAGACTTAAATTGACACATACACAGCCACGTAAAGAAAGACGATAAAAAGTTGGTCAAAAATGTAGATTTCAAGGAGCCCCTTCAAATAATGGAAACGTAAAGAGACAAAGAAATTTAGTGAAAAAAGCTAGATAATTGAAGACACAATGATGGTGGTATGATGAAAATTGGAGATGTGCCAGAATTAAAGGAATGCAAAGACCCCTGAGAGTTGCAGGGCTAGACAAAGTTAGAGACGGGGACAGTCTTCAGTTCTGACAATGGACAGTGATGTGATATCATTTGGTGGCCTGACACATGTGCAGAAGTAATTGTGTCATCTGAAAACTGCAATTTCCTACTTTACACAGTTATCTCCAATTGTTGTCCAAGTAGTATAAACAATGAACAGTTAACCCACCTTGCATTGTGGGGTGAATCTCAATGCTATTCATTCCTTCTATTCTCAATTTTGTAAAGCAGAATGTAATTAAACTAGAGGACATGAATTGCTTGAGGTGTTTTTCAAAACCCTTAATATGCCGTTAAACTTACGGGATAGATTGATTATGAAGTGCTGAATAATGGTTAAAATGTTCCTTTGTGTTGTAATCCCTGACAAATTCTGTAGTTTTAGCCATGTACAGCTTTGGTCAAATTTGCTATAAAACCCTATCAGTTTTATATAACAAATGCACTTTATCTCTGGCCCTTGAGGATATTCTAGGAGCAGCGACAAGCTTAAGGAGCTGCTCCCGAGCACTAACTGGAACAAACATATCTAAACCTAACGACTAGAGCTAGTATACAGATAGGAATGCAGCATTTGCAACTTTTAGTATCTTGAGTGAGACAAGTCAAGCTGTATACCAAGAAATACTTTGATGAATAAAACAAGTTTTGCAGCAACAGGCACTAAATCACTATATATATATATGATTTTGAGGTTGTAGCTCTTTTAATGAAATTAAACTGGTGTAAAATGTGCCCCCAAGTTTTGTTCTGCCTAAGATGCTTAACCAAAAATGTGCAGGGTGGTATGGTGGCTCACAGTGCCAGGAACCTGGGTTCGATTCCCCCCTTGGGTGACTGTCTGTGTGGAGTTTACACATTCTTCCTGTGTTGGTGTGGCTTTCCTCCAGGTGCTCTGGTTTCCTCCCACAGTCCAAAAATGTACAGGTTAGGTGGATTGACCAGGGTAAATTGCCCATATCTTCCAGGGATGTGCAGGTTAGGTGGATTGGCCAGGGTAAATTGTCCATATTTTCCAGGGATGTGCAGTTTAGGTGGTTTGGCTGAGCTAATCTACCCATAGCGTGCAGGTTAGGAGGGTTAGCCACAGGAGGTGCAGGGTTACATGGATAGGGTAGGGGTGTAGTTGTGGGTGGGATGCTCTGCGGAGAGTTAGTGTGGGCTCAATGGGCTGAATGGCCTGTATCTGCACTGCAGGGATTCTATTCTATGTACCTTAACTCTTGTCTTGTGTGGTTCAAGGAAATGTTCTAACTTTTCTGTAATGGAAGTCTGTAAATTTGCATGGTGAACATGAGAAGGAAAGAAAAATTGGTTTGTTAATTTCGATTTTGAATTGTTCAACAAATTGCAATATTCCTCTGTTTATAATTTGGCTAATAAAGAGACAAATGAGCTGAAAATGCACAAATAGTCATTTGTAAGACTTCAAATAGTTAACTATTTGGAATGAGCAAGTTCAGGAGTGGAGTTTGATTGGAAAGGGACACTGTGTAATAAAAAGAGATCAATGGAAAATATTTTTATTTGCTTTCATTTGACATCCCATCCCCATCTACTTTATTATTGCAGCCAGTTAATAATGAAGTTCCAGTTTCCTGTAAAAACCTGACAGGAAAGTAAAAACTTGCAAAACAGTATGTTTGTGTTTTTTTTTGGCAAATGCACATTTATTTACATGTTTTTTTTTCATGTGTTTTAACTTTCAGGTTTCTACCCAGTAAAGGTCTGGTGATGTACCCACAGATAGGAGACAAATTGGATATTATTTGTCCCAAGGTGGATTCCAGGATTACTGGACAGTATGAGTACTTTAAACTGTATCTGGTGTCGAAAGACCAAGCTGACAGCTGCAATGCTGTGCCCAGCCCCACACCATTACTCAATTGCAACAAGCCAGATCAAGATGTCAAGTTTACCATCAAGTTTCAGGAATTTAGCCCTAATCTCTGGGGACTGGAATTCAAAAAATATGAGGACTATTATATTATTTGTAAGTATCAACAATTTTGTATCTTGCCTTGCCAGTTTTGAACTAATTGCAAGCACTTCAATAATTCAAAAAGAAAGACTTGAAAGAACTTGCTTCCATCTAGCACCTTAGGATATCCCTTGGAGCCAGTAAACAGTGCAAATGTAGCCAATTTGCAAGCAGCAAGGCCTCCCAAATCCAAATTAAGTGAATGACCAACAAATCTGATATTTAGCAGTTTTGGTGAAGAGATAAATATTGACCAGACCATTGGGGAATGGGCACCTGCTTTTCTTCTGAGATGTTATTTCAACAGAATAAGGAGCCTGAGGTTTGGGATTTAGTGGTTTTCTGTTTTGTTTCCATCTTCATTCATTTGAACCTTTCTGCTTCTGTCAGTTCCATCTCTCGCAGTATTGCTGTAAGTCATTTTGTACACTGAGCTTGTTTGTAGAATCAGCTGGTATTTTCCTTTTGCAATCTACACTGTGTTAACAGCTTGCTTCATCTATATAAACTAGGAAAATAAAAGAAAAGGTCATTTCCTTGTAGCTGAATATGCTAAGGGAGTGAAACAGGCACAGATAGCCAAGATGGATGGCAGCTTATTCCACACGTTAAATCACGTAGGTGTAAACGGAAAATTCTGCATGCTGAAAGCAACCCTCATTAAAATGTGAACAGAATTTTCTGCTTGTAATTCAGTCAACAATGCTAAAGGAAACGTTTAATTATTGCCTTAGGTCTTGGGTAAGAAAATGTGAACAGGGATTGAGTACAAAGAGAAGTAATAGTCTGATATGAGAAATCTGTAACCAAAAACATCTGCCTCTAATAAAACATGGATAATACACAGCAATACATGAAGAAATAAGACCTACTGCCAATTTTTTGTATGAACCTCTTTGTCAGTATTTTAAAAAGAATATTGAATTCTTATCCTATAAGACTCGAAATCACTGAGGGTAACAAGGTTCACTGTAGGATTGCATTCTAAGTGAGTTTAGCCATAAGCTGAAACAGTCCTGCAATTTGCAAATCAATGCAAGGCAATACATTTCTTATATTGGAAATTCAAAGTGTTCCACAAATCCTTAGTGAGGTCCTGTGAGATGATCAATTTGGGGATATCGATTAGATCCTGAATGCTAAGAATATTAGAAAGCAGAGAAGAGCGTAAGTTAACCTAAATATCTTCTCCCACTGATGATGAGTTAGCTACCTTACCACCTGGCCGATCCCTTTACCCAGAGTGAATCTCTGCCCAGAAATTCTGTGGCCCTTATTAATACAATTAAAGCAACAATAACTTGCACTTGTCTAGCACCTTTATAGCGTTGGAAAACATTCTTCACAAAAGAGTAGTGAGACAAAAATGGATGACAAGCCAAAGAAGGAGATATTAGGAGGGGCGAGCAAAAGCTTGGTTAGTGAGATAGAATTTAAGGAAGTTTTTTGCAAGTAGGGACGGGGGTGGGGGGAAGGATGGATTTTGAGAAAGAATGTGGCTAAAATGTCTGAAGTTGTGACTACCCATAGTGGGCTGAAACAAGGAGAGTAAGTGGAAGAGACTAAAGTTAGAGGAATAGAAAGCTTTGGGATGAGGTGTTAGATTTGGAAGTGCATTCAGAGATAACGAGGAGCATTTCTCCAGAATACCTTTTCACTGCAAATCTTCATTACTTACCCATGGTCGACTACCTTTCTCAAATCACAGACTGCCAGTTCCCAACTAATGAACTCTCTCTGTGACTTGTGATAATATTCTAACCTTAGAGTGCAAGCTTAATTCCAGACATTTGACCACATAATACGGGTTGTCCCTATGGTGCTTTAATGTGGGAGCATTCTATTTTCAGGCAAGCTAAAAGAAAAATATTATTACAATAGTCTTTAAAATTAACATGTCAAAATTTCTTTATTTCAATATGTAAAATTCAGATTCTTTTGTACTTGTAATGAGCAGCAATAATCATGATAAGATATTAAGTGCGTAATTGTGCAGCTTTTAATTAGAACAGACCAATGAATAGTTGGATATGAGTATACACACAACATTTTGCTTGTACTGCATGTTTATTAATAGTCTATAAGCAATATTTCTTACATTTCTACTGGAGCTGTATGTCATGCATTGTGTAATTTTCCATGCTGGTGAGCTGTCTGTTTTTCTAATCAGGCCTAAATTTATATATGAAGCAACCTTATAACAATCTGAATTTAACAAGCAGAATTCTGGCTTGTCTTCAGTTCACAAATTACCAAGGTTGTGAAATTGGCCTTTAGTGTTTCCCCCAGCCTTGCTCAGTCTCCAGTTACAGCACCTTCATTAATTTGCAATCCTTCCATTGCTCTAGTAGGACACATTTCTGACTCAGACTAGAAATGAGGGAGCATGCAAATGCTATGCGTGTGCAATAGACCTCATTAGTTCAATTTGCAGTTGGATGACAATGACAGCGTTCGGAACATGCAATATTTTGAAGTGTTTGTCTGTAATTGTGATGTCTGATGGCATCTGACTTAATTAATGGAACCCAGTTGCCACACAAAGCCAAACCCTAGAGGTAAACCCAATTCTGCAATGTGGAGACTGGTGACCTTTTATGTAGTGATGGACCCTGGCAGAAGCAGACAATATAAAACAGGTCTAATTTTGTTTTTTGAAAGTCCTGGCCTTGGCTTGAAAGAAGAGGTACTGAATGCATAGGTTATTATAAGGCTTTATGCTTCCATCTTACTTATGAAATTGAAGTGCCATAGTTCAAGGCAACATAGTGATAAGGAATGGTCTTTACATGATATGTAGAAATAGTTATTTCCTATATGGGAGCTAGCAACAGGAAACTTTATTACACATGGGTAGAAAGTTTTAAGTAGAAACTGCTAGACTAATACACAATTCAATAAAACTGACAATGTAAACAGTGTGGTTATTATTTGAAGTGTAAAATAATTTCTCAAGTGTATTTTATGTAATTGGCTAGACTTTAAATTCAGTAACATCATTTGAGGACTGCTAATCTAGCTGAAAAACAATTGCTTAAGAACCAAAAACAATACAGCACAGGAACAGGCCATTTGTTGCTTAAAAATATAGAAAGTAAGACTTGTATTTATGTGATAACCCCAGTATATCCTAATGTGTTTTACAGCAAATGAAATGGAGTCATTTGTAATTTATGAGGCAGCCAATTAGATTGCAATAAATGTCAATTTGTTTTAGTTATGTTTATTGAAGGATAAGCATGGTCACTGAAGAACTCCCTGCCCTTCTTCGAACAGCACGTGGAATATTTTACTCCCACTTGAGAGAGCTGAGTGTCATCTCAGCGACACTGCAGCACTGCCCTCAGTACTGCTCTGGAGTGCCTACGTGGATCAGCTTCTCAAGTCTCTGGAGTGGAACTTAAATCACATCCCCTGACTTAGAGGCAGGAAAGAGTGTTATGACCAAGTGGCCGAGATGCATGTTCTACATCTTTAAACATAGAAACATAGAAGACAGGAGCAGGATTAGGCCATTCAACCCCTGGAGTCTGCTCCATCATGCAATATGATCATAACTGATCATTCAGCTCCATACCCTAATCCCATCCTCCCCCCATATCCCTTGATCTGTTTAGCCACAAAAGCTATATCTATCTCCTTATTGAAAACACATAATGTTTTGGCTTCAACCATTTTCAGTGGCAGTGAATTCCACAGGCTCCACCACTCTCTGAGTGAAGAAAGTTCTCCATATTCTATGTGCTAGAAGGTTTACCCCTTATCCTTAAACGATGACCCTTGATTCTGAACTCTCCCACAAATGTGACCATTCTTCCTGCATTTAATCTGTCTAGTCCTATTAGAATGTTTTAGGTATAAGATCCCCCCGCCCCCCCTTCATCCTTCCAAACTCCAGGGAATACAATCCTAACTGACTTGATCTCTCCTCATACGTAAGTCCTGACATCTCAGGAATCAATTTGATAAATCTTTGCTGCTTTTGCAAGAACATCCTTCCTCTGATAAGGAGACCAAAACTGCACACAATATTCCAGGTGTGGCCTCATCAATTGCTTGTAATTGTAAGGTGCTGGCATGTTTTTCTGCAGAATTGTTTCTAATTGGCATCAATTTTAGCTCACTTTTGCACTGAATTTGTCGAAATCAAGCAGCTAACATAAAGCAGGTGCTGTCTTATGGCTTATCCACACTGTTCCTGCCATGTTCAGACTGACAATTTTAAATTGTAATCAGCAAGGAAGCCCAGTCCAGGTTCCTGGCCAGCATTGTAAACACGTACACAGGGAGCTAGGGCCAGAAGTGGCGTAGCAAAATGAGTTTTCTTATTTTTCTTTATGATCTTCCTTGAAGTAGGAGTGTACCTCAGATACCACAAGAAAACTTCAGGCTTCTCATATTTTTAGTTTCCCACCCTCTCTCAGCCAGGATTCCACTCTCTAAGAACTTGTCCCATGAGTGAATCATTTGCCTGAGTCCTTGATGGTAGTCCCCTGTGCTGGACTTTCGTGAGCAGGCGGTTGAATTCTGCTAGTCCAGTGGCCTTTTTGGTCAGGAAATCACTGTAAGTGACACAGTAATCAGATACAGGAGGCAAAACTGGCTAAACTTGCCCACTGCCGATTCTTGCAATTCTTTTTTTTCTGCATGTGAGTTAAAATTGAGCCCCATTTTGTTTCAGACTGTTCGCAAATATTGCTATGGAAAATATGAGGTAAAAGTGCGATGAAGGCATGTCTGATGGCGAGTAGCGAGAAATTGGAGACTTCATATTAATTTCTTTGTGAAGATGGTAGTTGAAAACAAATAGAAAAATGCCCTTCTTTCCTTCCATGCCATTTCTTGTCTTTGAGATATTACTGGTCTTTGATCAATTTGTTATATGTTGAATGGATTTTCCTGATCGATAGTTAGTTTTGAAACATAGGCAACACGATTAGTGGAACAACGTAGAGCTCAAAGTTTTGGGTAATGAAAGAGGTGTCTAGTACAGCCATCCCTGGTGTCACAATATATATGGAAATACTCCATATTTAATTAAATGAATCCCACATCCTTAATTGCTAGCCATGCACCTTGATTAGAGATGTTTGTCTCAATGTTGTGATGGTCACAGTGCCAAAACCTGTGGTCATATCAAAAAAAAACTGAGCTCTCAGTAGTTAAAGAAATGCTCCAGAGATGCATTGCAAATTGATTCATTCATCAACTGAAGATGACAATACAAAATTCTGATAGATGCAAACGTAATCCCATTAAATACAAAGTAAAGACAGCTACATAATATCAATGGCAGTTAGTGTTGTACAAACAATATATTGTTGTCTTTGATCTGAAAACATACGACAAACACATGTTTTATTGAAGCAGACAAGTGGAAAATTGCTCCAGATTCCTACCAAGAAAAGATTCTCCTTGTAAAGCAATAAGGTTCATGAGTGGGGCACAACCTGACTGTGGCACTTTATTAACTTTATTGGAAGACTGTTTGTAGTCATAGCAAGTAGCTTCATATACATCATAGTTTTAAAACCAGCCATTGTGTGGGAGAGCGGTGTGTTTTCTCATTAGTTATGTTGTATTCCAAACTGTCAGTTGGAATTAACGCAGTGAATGTAGACATCGACTAACCAAGGGATGACCTCCTGCTTAAAATGGTACATTCTGCCTGACTGGAGCCCACAGGGTAATCATTGGGTCACTAATATCATTGCTTGTGTTTGTGATTGGTTCGTTTTCAAGAGTGGAAATCAGTGGACTGAAACAGGCTGATTTTAATGCTTCAGAATTATTTTTTGATTAACCCTTTGAGGCTGCTCTTTTGTTTCTATCTCAGTTTCCCAGAGAGATTACCCTGACTGGCAATTATGGATAAGGAGAGATTGAGTTTCTCTGTGGTTTTGTTATGTGGTTAATTTGGTTTTTCGTTTATAAGTAGTAATGTGTGCATTTGTTTCCAAAGCAACAAAAATATTCAGTAGATAAAAAATTTGACCACATGACATAAATTCACTGGAGTTAATATATTCATCAAAGTAAACTTGTTTTGTTATTTATCGATTGGTTTTAAACATATTAATGCATTCAATTTAAACAAAAGAGTGAGATTAGCACTTATTTTGTAGCCTCTCACAGTGTAATTTTGTGTTCTTTATTTTAGAGAGCGATGATATTGGTAGATAATTTGTAAACAGAATCCTATTCATAACTTTTTATCACTCATTACTATTGACCATCTATGAGAATCATTCGTAAGAAACAAAGGACATATGAGTAGTTGTTGCTATTTAGCTCTTCAAGTTGACTCCATCATTCAATAAGATTATAGCTGATCTGGTAATATGGCCTCATCTCTATTTTCCTGTCCACATCCTATAATCCTTGACTCACTTGTCTATCAAAAATCTACCTAACTCAGCCTTCAATACTTTCTGGGGAAGAGAATTCCACATATTAATGACCTGAAGAGAGAAAAGATTTCTCCTCATCTCAATCTTAAAAGGGGGAGCTGCTATTGATATTCTATGTCCCCTAGAGAGAAATTGGCCCTGTTCTTGCCACATCAGCAATTCAATACTGGGTGAGAATGCCTATGGATGACGATCTCAATACAGCATTTAAGGCCCACACATGGTCGATTAATAGCCACTTAAGGGCCTCAACTCACCACTTCCCCAGTCACGTGTCTCCCCAGGGGATGAGAAAGGTGGATTGTTCCCACCTGAGAAAGCAGAGTGACCTGCCTGCCAGCTGAGTTGGGTTGTGGTTGGGTGGGGGTGCAGCTCCAATTGCCTCAGTACTGGGGGCCCCCGGAGACATGGATGGCAGGTAAAGGGTGGCTTTTGAAGTCCATCTTCCTGCCCTTTCCCCTTGACACTTGCATCCAGTGAGAAGTAGAAAAGCAATATTCCCTTCATTCCCCTGGATCCTTTCTGAGGTACCTTTGAGCAGTGGTTCTTTGGGCCCAGAAGCTGCTAGCCTCTGGTTGACCAGCCGCTTCAGGTGATCAGGCTCAAGAGTGCCTGATGGAAGATACTTGTCCATGTTGTGAGCTGATAGGTATGCGTTATATCAGTGAGTTATATTGCTGGTGTGGGTGCCTGCGTCACAACCTAACATGCCTGCCCCAACAGTTAGAGAAAATATTGAAATATCTTGGCCTGGGTGTGGTTTCAGATTGTGCGTTCTGGTCTATTAGATGGATTTTCCAAACATGGCATTCAGATAGACAGAACTGGTTTTCATCCTAACACAACCCTCACAGGGCATGCATAAAGTCTTTATGCCTTCCCCTCGCATTTCAGGAACAGCTAGTCTGTGGTGTACTTAAGTTCAGCAAAACTCCTGCTAATTAGAAAAATGTAACATTTGGAATAAAAACAGAAACACTGAATTTGATGTCTGCATCAGTTTGCACTCATGCAGTTACATGGTTGTTGCAATGTTCACTATCCCATCAATACTGTCACATTCTAATGGTTTCTGTTGCAGTGTTACATGTGAGAGACGACAGTGATAGAAAATGCAGTACTCTTCTCAATCAGCATGTGCTGTTGAGTAAGTTACTTCTGCGATAATTAGAATTGCACAGTTGAATTTTCCTGCCTTGTGTTTAACTGCACTGCTTTGCTTATATTTTGATGCTTTTTGGCTTCTGCCTTCATGAATCCTTCTCCCCCACTGATAATGTGAAACAGCTTAGATCCTGGAATTCCCTTTCTATTGCTGGCTGTGGTCAGCCAGCAGGAGGTATCATTGAAACAGGGCATATGATCACTAGCCAGCCCTTCCCACACTTAAACGTGGCTGTTTATGTAAAATATTTAATTTAGCAGCCAAACTGAGAACTAACTGAATTCAACCAAAATGCTGGGTGGTGGGTTGGACAGCGGCTATGTTAAATAAAAAAAGAAGTACGTTTCTGGAGGTGAAAGTTCCACCAAGTGACTTCCATTAAAAATCTAAAGTGGAACTCAGACCAATTGTGTGAGAAAAACAATAATTGTATCTCGTCATTATAGTCTAAGAACTAACAGATTTGAAGAGGGCAACAGCAACAGAATCTCTCGTCTATTTAGCCATCATCCATGACCATTTGAATGATACAATCTGAAGAACAAAAGTGCAGAAATTCCCAGTACTTTGGGGCGTGGAAATAGAGCATTCTGTGTTGGACAAGGAACTACGGATGTAAGTCACTTCCAACACTTTCTGACCCATGTTGTGAGGTGTAGGTTCGGAAGGGGTCTCAAACACATTTCCTATCTCACAGTCCCACCGTGGACACACACACAGATAAGAATCCATTGCATGCGGCCAGATGTCAGCTTCTTGCTGCATTGTAATTTCTCTAATGTAGGGCTTTCCCATTGCATTTCATCTCACGAAAAACAAATGGAAATTTATATCTTCTGCCACACATCTCCATCACGGCAACATGTACCTTAAAATTCTTCTGCCCCTGCTGATCATACTCAGTTTGCACAAAATAGCACAGAATCCTGCTCCGTTATGTAAATGACCCTGTCCTTATAATTTGGCATGAGATCATTATCAGGATTAATTCCATACTTGCACATTTTTTAAGTTGTCACACTGCTGAAGGTTAAATAAAGCACTCAAAGCGACTAAGTTCTCTTTATCCCCTCTTGGGAACAATGGGTAGAATTTTCTTAGCTACTGTACATTGTGGGCAATGGTGAGTCAGTTGGTAAAACATAGCAAGAACAGAAAAAAAGATATTTGAAATTGAAAAAACAACCTGATTTTCTACACAAGGTTTTAACAGCGAGATGGAAATCTCACCATTGAGTGATGAAGGGACTATTTTCATGCTTTAACAACTCATTGTTACCTATTCTCCATTAGTTATATACAGTTTGCAATTTACCAAGCGATGGAGAGAAACCAGACAAGATGATTCCAGAAATGCAAATCTGAGTGGGAGTCTGATGACTGCAGCTTTTCCTAGCCTCTTGTCCTGATATCCATATTGGCCAGAAGTCTCATGATCCATGGGCAGCAACCATTTGTGTCACTGTCCAAAGATTGGCATTGATAGCCTTACCACCTAAACATGGCACAGTTTGACACTTTTAATACGGTTCGGCACTTCAGCCCTGCACTTCAGAGCTTACTGGCACCTTTCATTGCAACATTGCAGCCAAGCTATACTGGATGCATGAACAGGTAGCCATTATATGCATTGGAACTGGGTGTATCATAGGGCCTTTGGCTCGCTCCCTTGGTGCCCACTCAGTTTGTGCCTACTTGGGTGCTCACAACTTCTCTGCCTTGTCTTGCCTCTTAGCCCAGATGGGTAACCAGGCAGTGTGTCAGTTTGGCAGCAAGAAGCAGTCAAAGATGTGACAGTCAGTCAGAAAAGGTGTCTCAAGGAAATGCAGAGGACCGGAAAAGATTAACAGTTTGTGGGGTGGGTTGGGGGGGATGGGATAGGATAGGTGGTGAGAGCCAGTGAGGAGAAACACAGCATGCAAAATTGGCAGTGGTAGACCATTAGCCTTGGTGGGAGGTGGATGCCAATGACAGGGTATTAGTGAGTGTCAGGTTGCATAGAGAAGATGGGGGCATTTATCCTTGCGGGGTCACTTATCTTTCTGCAGCATTGCTGCCAGTTCCACTTGCATGGCTACTTCAGACCAGGCTGGAAGGGTTGGACATAGTGCACAGCTGAGGTTTACATTTGGTGCCCGCAGAGTTGTCTCCCATTTTCTTGCCGAGTTTCTGAGGACCACGCATAACAGCGACTTCTGGAGCCAGAAGTCAATGTCAGGATCGGCCCGTGAACGCCGATCCCTGTGCGCGGATCACTGAGCCCTCGGAGCTATGCGGTTTTGAGTTAACATTGTCCCCGGTACCAGTGAACATTTCCCCACCTGCTGGGTGCAAGGTAGTGATAGTCAGGGAGGTGTGCTGTATACTTTGAGTTGCGAGTGAAATGTCACCAAGGCTCTGTGAAATTCCCCAAAACTGACGCTTAGCCAGTTTTGTTTTTCTTTGGCATGTCAGCCCAGTTGCTGTACACAGATATTCACCCCATTTATGAAAGAAGATTGGCTTTTCAGGCTCGTTTCTCAGTTAGAGAGGCAGTATTGTTTGCAAACCAGCAAACCACAATTGAAAGAAGCAAAACAGTGCGTTGGAGTTGGTAAGTGTTAGCTTTTAAGTTCTAAAGTCCCAAAATGAAAATTCGGTCGGTTTGTAAATGCTGCCAGTGTTTGATTTCTTCCTGAGATCTGCAGTGGATATAGGGTGTTGTAGCAGGCATGGGAAGTGTCCTTCTCACACACTTTGTCTTTGCCACAGGCAACGTTTGAAGCTTGCATTTTGGAAGACAATCATAGCCCCTAGAATCTGTGCTCATTAAATCGAGACACTCGAGTTTAAAGAATTCCTTTTCGTCCTTGAAGGACCTGGGCATAATGCGAGACTATTACTGCAGCGCTTGGTGCTTCCATTGCAGATAAGTGGTCTTATTGACGAAGCGAATGGGGGGAGGTGAATGCTATATTCTCATGCTTACCAGTAGAAGGTTAGTCTTTGTGAGCTGATTAGAAAAAAAACCTGCCAGCGTTAGGAATATTCATAGGCACCCACCATGTTTTTGTTTCACAGTGAAGGGAAATCTCCCAGATAGAGAAAGGCGACTGCATAAAACTTGACATGGTACTGACCTTTCCTGTTAGCTCAACAAATCAAGTTACCCCCCTCCAAGCGACCCTACTGAGTTAGAGGCAGTGTGGTGTCTCCTGAAATAACGGGACAGGCGAAAGTTGGAAAATCGGCGGTGTGTTCAGTTTTCTCGTTGTTGGTAATTTTGATTTGACTGGCGAGAGTTTTTCATATGTACTGATACAGCACCCTTTTTGAGATACAGCTAATCTGACAAGGTTGTCTTTCTCACCTGTCCAGGAAAATGCATAAAAAACTTAGGATGAAAAAAAATACTTTGGATCAATGCCGGTGTATTTTATGACAATGAAAAAGTGTCGTAACTCAAGGAGGCATATTAAAAAGTACGACTGACACTTGAATGCAGCATAATTAATTTGGCTGCGAAAGAAACATTAAATCCACTGATAGCTGATGTTTTATTAGGTGAACGGCTAATTAACAGAAAGCATTAAACTAGAACCGCCTTCCCTTCCGCAGTCAGAGAATGAAACCTGGTGCTTTTGCCACCAACGGAGCTGAGATTCCATTACCATTCTTCAGCAATGTGTTCTATTCAGCAATTCTTCAGCAGCATGTAATCCAGTTACTCCACTTCCAGTCCCGATCCCTACAAAATCATCTTCTTGGACCAAAGAGAAGTGCATTTTGTGGAATGTACAAAGAAAAAAAGAAACGTGTTTTCTTTTATTCATCAGGGAAAAGTGAAAAGGAATTACAAGTGCTGCAGCTCAATGAGGCCCCTTTTCCATAGCCTGCTTTACAAAGGGAGGCTGATTTTTGGGGGAGGAGCCCTTGTCCTTCCGGCTCCTTGTTGCAGCCAGCTTACATGTTACATTTGATTTATTTCCACCTTTTGTGTGTTTAAAAAAGCTGGACTATTGTCCTTGAGATGTCATGACCAACTGATGTTAGATAAATAAATGTTGTTTCGCCAAGCCACACTTGATCTGTGATCCATAAGTCAATTTGATAAATTTAAAAACACATCAACTGCTGATCTGTGTCTTGAGGTTGACTTGTGCACAGGACTAATGATTGATAGAATACTTACTACAGAAATTTGAACAGGGGTTCAGCTTTTCCTAGATTTTCTTGGGCCAGTGAAGGAATACCATGGCCTGTCTTTGAACTAATAAATAGTTATGGTTTTGCTATTTTCTTAGCTAGTGTTATTTTTAAAAGAAATCCATTGTTAATTTCAATTTCATGCCTATCTAGGAGCAACTTTGAATGTGGCTGTATAACTTTGACATCACAAATGTTTGTGTTCTATGTATTGAGCCTGTTGCTAAGAGGAATGGCTTGTGCCAGGTTCCTCTATGGTGCTAGGCTCTGAAAAGCTGGTAGGGGGATGAGAGAGACAGCAGATCACAATCTTTTCATGATGTGCTGTGTCCTGGTCAAGTGTATGGGATGCAGTGCAGTTCTAGTTGACAAATGAACATCTCAACTTGCATTCTTCTGGCTCTGCTGCTGTTATGTCTATGAGAAAAACCAAAATAAAAAAAATAGCCTTTGGGTCTTGATCAGAGATTCAAGAAATAACGGACATGCATTTGCAACGTGTGATATTTTGCCCAATCAAAAATATAGGAGGAAATTAAAGCTGAAGGCCAAAATTCAGCCTGTTCTTCATTTAGTGGCACAGCACAAGATAATGTTTTATCAAATGTTGTGATACTAACATAAACCTTCCCATACGCTCAAATTTGCGGTCAACAATGATTACTTCAACCAGTTTGAATTGGTATCTGTTAGTATCAAACAATACTGCCTGCAGTAAATTTCTACTGAATGTGTCAACAAAACTCCTAGCACGTCAAAAGAAAATTCATCGGTTCAGTTGCAATTAGTCAGTAACAGCTGAAGTGGTATTCTAGCTAATCCAGTATCCAACATTTGTTGCATTTTCCAAGGTAGAAAGAAGTCCTGTCAAATGCTTGAGCCATCAGCAACTGGAAGGGAGGTGGAAAATATGTGAAAGCTCAAAAGGACTTATATTAATAATACCTTTTCCGTGATCTCAGGACATTGTAAAGAACATTACAGCCAACTAAATATCTTTGTTTGGAAATGAAGCAAAGACACTACTGTAATGTAGGAAATGGTAATTACACTGCAGAGGGACCCCCAAAACACAATGAGATAATGTTCAGATAATCAATTGGTTGAGGGATAAATGTTGGACGAATCACCTGAAATAACTTGACTGCTCTTCTTCAAAGAGCACAGTTGGAATGTTTTTGTTCACTTAAGAGGAGAGACAGAACCTCTGTTAAATGATTGAAAGACAGCACATTTGTCAGTGCAGTACTCCTTTAGATTTTGTGCTGAATTCTCTGGAGTGGGGTGTGAACTTATAACTAACTTTCATGACTCCAATGTAAGAGTGGTACAAATTGAGCCACAGCTGACACCTTAGGTTGAATACAGCTGGTCTGAGCATTGTGTTATTGTTCAATGGATTTTCTTTTAAAGACTGGGTGCATGTGATCCATGGAGATAATTGATCAAATGCTAGTTTCAGTCAGCCAGTCTGCAGTTGGGAGCTTTCTGACAAAAGGACAAAATAACCATTTGGTGGCACAGCACTGAGTGTGTGCTGCTGAGAAAAGATATATTTTGTCAAAGGTTTTTGTCTTCCACTCATCAGGGCATTTTGTCAGGGTACCAGTAAAGGGAATAAGTGAGTTGTCTTGATAAGGGCAAGATGAAAAGTCTTGACGAAATGTCTTTTTTTCAGTCATAATCAGATGACAAAATGTTGGGCAGATTTTCCAGCTGGGTGCCACATGGATGTTATCAGAGAATTAATTTGAGAAAATTAGTTGAAAATAGAAAACAAAAGCTGCAGGCTAACTCTACAGCTAGACATTTTCAAGTTTAATACTTTTTTTTAAAAAAGTCTTTTGTAATGCAATCTATTTCTATTGAATTTTTTTTGTCCTCTCCCTGACTTTCAATTTTGAATAATGTGAACTGATTTGAGCTGCTGATAACTTTTGAA
The DNA here is from genome assembly GCF_021869965.1 of Rhincodon typus. Lineage (NCBI taxonomy): Eukaryota > Metazoa > Chordata > Chondrichthyes > Orectolobiformes > Rhincodontidae > Rhincodon > Rhincodon typus. Next base: position 101,035,283 of record NC_063337.1, on the reverse strand, counting down.
ATAAGGTAGTGGTTCCCCTGCGATTATTTTTAGGGTAAGTTGAGAACCTTTTTACTGCTTTCAGGCAGTACTTTCTTTAAAACACTTTTAAAACCTTTTTGTTCTGGCCTCTTCTAATTAGCAGCACCCATGCTGAATTCACAAACTGCACCTGAAATTGACCAGCAAGTGTCAGGAAATGGAGGCAAGTTTTAAGGCTGCAGCAGATAGAATAATTTGGCTAATTTGAATCAAGCAGAAAAATCCAAAGCATCATTTGTGCTTGCCTTCTTCTCCTGAATTTTCAAAGAAAGAAGCATGGTTGAATTTGATGTTACTTGTCAAGGAATCCCTGTTTACCAGCAGCGTGCGCGACAGTATAGGCACAAATCCAACAGTTTAATTCATCGTGTGATTAAGGCAAAGCAATGTTACTGACCTGATAGACCAGAGCTAGCTAAGACCCATGCTGTATATGAAGCTCAGCCAGTCCCTAGAGAAGCAGCATAATAATGATCAAATGAGGACATATTAAGAAATAATATTACTTCCCTTTTGTTGGGCATTGGGAAAATTTCAAATCCAGAAGCAGCACTTGTGTAAGCACATCCACTTCTACTCATTAATTCATGTCATCAAGCTATTTTAAAATTGTGCACAATTTTGATGAGGACCCTGTAACAGTGCCTATAGTCCTTTCTATTTTTGATAGATGTGACAGCTGGATAAACATTATGAAGCCAGTGGTGACCTTGTTCTCCTTGGAATTGTAATGCAAATGCAAATCAGTCACCCCGCACCCCCAACAAACGACTCATTCCTCAGAATGAATGAAAGTTTCCATTCCTGTTCTTTGAACCACTTGGTTGCTATTAGGTCCTTGTGAGGACAGACACCTCCATCACTGGGATACAATGTGAAAACAGTGCACTTCAGTTACAAAATTAGAGATACTGCTATTTTCAGTTTAGGTTACCTTAATATCTCTTACTGCAGCACATTAGACGGGTAATTTGTGTTAGTTCAAATGCAGCCATGACTGCGACCAAAAGATTCCTTGTGAATCTGATATATTGGCTGTCAGATTAACTTCGGTCAGTGTTGTGAGTGATTGTCATTTCATATTTGACTGCACTCAAACAGCCAGATTTTCATGTATTGATTAAAAACATAGTCATGTACATGACAAATATATCATTTCTAGCCTTTTCCTGTTATGAAGCTATTGAGATTTAGTTGGATGAGTGGACTGAGATCTCAACCTGAAAATCTTTCATCCAGCTACTTCCTGATATTAAATAGCAAAAACATTATTTTGAGATTTTATTATTGCTGCAAGTTGGCACTCAGCTGACATTTACAACTGATGGATGGAGGTCAAGTTTCCTATAATCCTACACAAAGTTGTCATAGAATTAAGCAGTTTGAGGACGTACAATCAAATATTAGTTTTGGTTTATGTTGACTGCAAGAATGTGTAGTGCTACTCCCGGGACTGTGAAATATGGATTCACCTTAAGAAGCTAATGACTTATTTCAAGATGCACCACTTTTACCTTGCGATGGACTTGCTGGGACTTAGAAGCCAACCCACAGAGGGTTAACTTACGGTATTTGTTTCCATAACTCTTTTCAACAATATGATGTGTTCAACAGTTGACCTGGGAGGCAGTTTGCTGCTGAAAAGTATTCTCAAGTTGAGTAACAAATCTTTTTAAAAAAAGGGGGAGGTGGAGGGTAATGCAGATGATGTTTGCTTAGTGATCAGAGTCCTACAGCTGCACTCTGTTGGGAATACTTTGCACTTGCTTTTGTGTTTGACTTACACACATAGCTTTCAACAAGTGTTAATGACATGAAGCTCCAGTGTCCTGAGCTATCACCAGTTAATTTCTTTCTTTTTTGAAACTGTAAAGCGGGACGTTGCAGTGGGAGGCTTTACTTACAGCTTAGCTTCATGCAGCTGGATGTGTGAGGGGATGGCTTGACAACCCCTATGAATTTTTCAAATAATTTCTACAAACACCCTTGCCTAATTGTCAAATTAATTGTGTGGATTGGATTGTGATGTGTCTCCACCTAGGACTGTCAAACTACCGTCAGCCACTAGTCTTTTTATAATGTGAGTTTTGAGTTCGTAACAGGCATTTATTTCTGTCCCATTCTGAGAAGTTTCATGAGGGTAAAGGATTGAGAAATGGCGCATCATGTAAAGCAAACATAATGGATCCTCTCAGATCATTGGAAGTGGAATTGCTCATTTCTTTCTTACGTGCCGTCCAAAACTGTCAAATTATATCAATAATTTACACCACTAATTCTTTCATACATTTTGAATGGTAATCGCTTTGCACACTGAAACTAAACAGACCACAGATGTGTTTTTCTGTCTGCTCCTATTCCACAGCCAGCACATGATAACTGCTTAAGACATAGCCTTCAGACTGTGAATAAAAACTGGATGCTGGAAATCAGAAACAAAAACAGAAATTGCTGGAAAAGCTCAGCAGATCTGGCAGCATCTGTGGAGAGAAATCAGAGTTAACGTTTCGGGTCAACGGAGAATTGAGGAAGACTTTAGGTTGTGGCTGTGGTATCCGCTAGAACAAAGGGAGGTTCAACAAGCTTGATTAAAGGAAAAAAGAGCAGGAATGTGTTGAGATGGCATGAACGATGGGAGGAAAAGAGGGAAAATGATAATCCTGAAATTAAGTAACAATCACAAGCATTTAAATGCATTTGTCTGAAATTTAATGGCGCTGAAAACAATTAATCCTGGTGAATGCCTGACCTAAAAGCAGTTTCAGACAGAATATATGCATGCAAGTATCCTAAAATAATTTGATGGTTAATAAATCTAAAATAAAGAGTAGACACATAAAGGATACATCAAAACTCAATTTAAAATAATTCAGCATTGCAACTGCTTTTAATTGTTTGCTTTAAGTTTTGTAAAATTATTTTAAATAAACACATTCAGACATGTTATAATACACTTCAAGAACAGGTAGGATTTGAACTCAGGCTTAGGGACAATATCATTGCACGAGACCAGAATGAAATATTTAGAGGGGAATCATATGCAGGACAGGAGGCACCTGAATTTGAACTAGGGAGTCATATGATTTTCAGGTAAATGCTGTACCACTGAGCTATGATGACTTCTTCTTTCCAGTCTATGTGATATTGTTACCTAGTTCTGTGTCATGCTTCAGGGTGATCTGCCATAATTCATAGCTTTTGCATTGTTCAGCACTCATATGAGGGTTCCCTTTTGCTCCAGTCTATGGGAAATCTTGTTATAATTGTTCATTCTTAATTGAGATTTTTCTGGTCACATGCTTACAGGTGCCCTTTGGTGGCTCAGTTCACTAATGAACCTATCACAACTCACCTCAGTTGGTCTTTTTCAACCTGCCCATACGGAATCTGTGTAAAAATTTATTTTATTGCTGCTGTTGTCTGATGGTCTACATTGCTTAGAATGTACACATGCAAACTGGCAGTAATGCCTCTGCATTGCTTTATCATTTTTTTTCTTATGGAGCAGCATGTGGCATAATTACAGGGCTTCGGCTGGCTATAGACAACCAGATCCAATTTAACAGCTACGTACAATGACAGAGGGTGAATCTTCAAGTAATTTCTGATTTTTGCTTATCCACAAGCAAAGGGGCTAACACCTTCAAGAAAATAGCACTGTGTCACAGAAGTGAGCTAAAATATGGGCTCTTGTGTTGTGGTGGTATTGTCCCTACTACTGAGACAGGAGGCCTGGGTTCCACCTGCTCCAGAGGTGTGTAATGCCATCTGAACAGGTTGATTAGAACGTACCTACAAGTGGGATAAACTTGCCTGTGTTGCCAAAGCAAATTTTGAGGCCATGGTCTTTATTCTGTGTATTTCCTATACTGTCTGGAGTTTAGAAAAATAAGATGTGCTTTCATTGAAAGATGTAAAATTCTTAAGAGGCTTGACAAGTTAGATGCTGGGAGCATGTTTTCCTTGGCTGAGAAGTTTAAAACATGGGGTCACAGCCTCAGAATGAAAGGTCGACCATTTAGAATTGAGATGAGAAGAATTTATTTCACACAAAGTGTTGCTGATATTTGGAATGCTGGTGTATTTAGCCAAGGTTGCATCTGCCCTCTTCATGAAAGATCCCACAGCAGGCTTCAAAGAAGAGTAGGAACATTGTCTTTGCCAATCCTGGGCTAATATCATTAAAGCCAGGTGACTTGGTTATTCACTTCACTATTGTTAGTGGAAGCTTGCTTTGTACAAATTGGCTGGCACTGATGTTACATGACAGTAATGACTACATTTGTAAAAGATGCTCTGTAAATGCAAATATAAATATAATCATGCATTGAAAAAAAGGACAAATCAGAGTTAAAGTCACATTTTTTTTAACTTTATCAGTATTGCCTTTTTTAAAAAAAATGAGGGAAGTCTGATTCAGAATGCCTAGCACATTGTGTAGTCTTTTACATTAGCTATTCAGGCTTTGTAGCTTTTGTTCTGCCCTTGTGGCTGTTGTAGGAAGTGTATGATTAGTAAACTAAGGTCTGATCCTGTCTGGAAGCTGCAATTTTTCTTAGGCTTACGAATAGGTTGATTTATTTGCATTTTTAACATCAAAGCACTGAATGGATTACATTGCAACAAAGTTTAACTTTGGTATCAGAATGATTTTCAAACAGCTAATAGTGTTTGGAATTGGTTTCCCAGCTTGATTTTCCTCACAAAGCTATTGCCTGTGTACACCTGTAACCAAATGACCAGGTGGTGCAATGGAGATAACATGTTTATTACCCATTTCAGAGCCCTGCGTTTGCTCTTCTATGTTTGCAAGTTGTTTTAATAGTGATGTCCTTGGTGTTTTTTAATCAGTTATAAAAACCACTTCCAGCATTGACAGACATGATCTACACAGAAAATTGCTTTATGTCATTGATTTCTCCATCTAAAATCTATATGTCTCCTTCATTCTCCAAATCTCTTGATGTGGTGCCACAATACAGGCCTGTTCTTAACTGTATTTTGGAAGATTAGACTTTGAGAGCTGAGAGATTACTGTTGCCTTAAGTGAAGGGGAGAGAAGCAGGAATTGGAGGTATTGAATAAATGGAGTGATTATCTGTAATTCCTGAGTGGTGCACGTGCAGATGCGGCTTATGATGTTAGGTGGCTGTGACAAGCTTCAGAACATGTCTATGTGCAAGTGCACCGCTGATGTAACCAGTCTAGAAATGGCAGTGCAGCAGAGCCACCACACTACTTGCTGGAGCTGACACATCCCCAGCCGCTTCTCTTTACTGCTCGCCCGTTTCCCTCGCTTCCCCAACCCCCCATCTTTTCTCCATAGCTTCCTGATAAATCCCCCCACCGTCTCTGCTTACTTGTTGTCTGCTCCCAACCCTCCAACCACCTCTTCTTCTTCCTCCCCACTCCCCCTTGCTGCCGGTTCCCCAGTCACTTGGTACTTGTTCTCACCCCTCTTTCCCTCTCCCTCGCAATTTCCGGTTGCCCGGATCCATCTCCTGGGGCTGGTTTTATCAGCTTGCCATGACTTTCAGCATGATCGTTCACCCGCCTGGTTTTGGCAGTCACAACAAATGCAGCCTTAAATAAAATGTTCCAATGTTCAGGTTTGTGACTGAGACTGTAATACATAACCTGTGATAGCAACTTTGCTCAGAGAATACAACTTCTCGACGGACTGTGTAGGACGGAATGTTGATGATCATACTTTATTCTTGTATCCTTAGCAACATCAAATGGTACTTTGGAAGGCCTGGAAAACCGAGAAGGTGGTGTATGCCAGACCAAAGCCATGAAGCTCATCATGAAAGTTGGACAAGGTAAGAGCCGTATCATCTTCCCCAAAGACAAGGCCTATAAACTGTTCAAAATCATTCTCACAATAAGGGATAATACAGTTTGGTCATTACCATGGTAATCTGTCCACATCAGCAGTAAGGACTGCCTAATGGTTACCCTGTAAATTTTGTGGAGTTTCAGAATCAGTCTGTATGGAAAAGGATTAGAAGTGATCTATGAGCTTGTCCTAAATTTTAATCCACAGTCATACTGTAATATGAATATTAACGAACTGTGGCCCTTCCTTAAAGGCAGTGACACCAAGGCAAAAAAAAACTGAGACTGTTGCAGTTTTAGTTACTGGAAAGAAAGACTTCGCATTCTTCATTTGCCAGTTAAAGATTTGAAAAAAAATATCAATGAGCATTTTAAAAGAATAGAAATGATATAATACTGGCATACATTTATTATTGTATATAATGCAACAAAACGAAGTGGATTTGCTCAAGGCTGGAGCCTTTTTTGGTTAAATGTCTTGCATGTGGCTATTTCTAACAAGATTCCTTGTAATGATGCTTGATGGTAGGTTGAAATTAATTCTATTATATTTACATTAGTTTTTAAACAGTGTATGCATTGACATTACAAATTTCCCTCTCAACATGTTTCATACACTTGTCATGTTAGTGTAGTGTCCACTTATTATTCTGTCAGCATCCACTGTTTGATTGAATTATCATTTAGAAAGGCTTTGCCTGCTAGTGGTTAGCTTCTCTATAGCTGTTGCAAATATTTGAGTGGTCAGCATTTAAACCTGTTGAGTGCCTGCAATATCATTAAGCTCAGTCCAGGCCTAGGAGATGGCCACTTTAAAAACTGCGTAGTGCTTCTTCCTCAAGCCTGTGCACATAAGAGGAGCTTATAAACAAAAGCTGAGTAATACTGCTACAAACGTCAAAGTTTTAAATGACCTTGTTATCGAAATGCATTGCAATTAATTGCTCGTCACCTTGGATTTTGTCAGGACAGAAAATACACTTTTCGTATCATTGAGGTTCTGCTGATTCATTTGGTTAAGTCCTAAGCTGAAAAAAAAATCTTTGTTGATCATTGCTGTCCACCAAAGTGGCTACCAAGATGTTAAACTGATAAAATTAAAAGCAAACCAATTTCACTCCAATCATGGCCGTCTGGAGTCTGCAGTACCTTTAGTATGAGTTGCTTGAGAAGTAACGCATCAGTGTTGAGGGATGTTCCCCTTTGTCTGACTGATGAAGGTAACTCAACGTTGCAGTTAGTAACTGAAACAACCTTTTTAAAAACTTTTTAGATGCAAATTCTGAGGGACGAAAAGAAAAATCAACCAGAGCTCCTGCAAAAGAAGGGGATGGCATCACAACCAAGCCCACCCAAAAGACCGAGAGTGAAGGTAACCATCTAGTAGAAGCTGATTATAAGGAAGATACCTCGCCTGTGAGCTGAATTGTGGAACTTCTTACACCTGCCTGAAAGCTCATGTCATGGGCAAATTAAACATGAAGGCCAATGGCACAAATAACCAAATGGCAGGAATCCTGGTCTCTCTGGCAATTTTGTGACCAGCACTACTCCTGTGTGAGACTTAAGTGCATCTTTATATGAGCCATAATTGTTTCACTACTTAGTTTGGCTCAGTTTTGTATGTATGTGACGTATTGATCAAATGGGACTCTTGTACATAGAATCACAGAGCACAGGAGACCATTCAGTCCGCTGTCCTTGAAAGATCTAATGAATTAGTCACATTCTTCTGCTGTTTTCCTCCACAGGTCTGCAAACGTTTCCATTTCAAGTATACAACCAAATCCATTTTGAAAGTTACTGTTGAATCTATTTCCATCACTTCATCAGGCAGTATATTTCAGATCATAAATTGCTACTTTTTAAAGAAACCTCCTCTCTTCTGTGGTTCTTTAAACTGTGATCTTAAGTCTGTGTGCTCCGGTTACTGACCCTCTTGTGAATGGCAACAGTTTCTCCTTATCTGCTCTATCAAATTCACTCATAATTTTGAACATCCCAATTAAATCTCCCCTTAACCTCTTGGCTTTAAGAAGAATATTCACAGCTTTGCCTGTCTCTCCAGATAACTGATGTCCTTCATGTTATCACTCTCGCAAACCTCCTTTGCGTTCTTTCCAAGGTCTCGACTTCCCACCGAAAGTGTGCTGCCCAGAATTTGACACAGTACTCCATCTGAGACTTAACCGATGACTTACAAAGGTTCAGCACATCTTCCTTACTTTTTTTCCTTTATCCCTTTATTTACAAAGCCAAGGAACCAATGTGTTTTCTTAAAAAATTGTCTTCCCACCTTCAAAAACTTGTGGATGTGAACAACCAGGTCTCTCTGTTCCTGTACCCTTGCAAAATTGTACCATTTTATTTCACATTGCCTCCTCATTCTTTCTCCCAAAATGTATCACCTTTCAAATTCCTGCATTAAAACACAACTGCCATCTGTCTGCCTTTTTCGCCTGCCTGACTGTATTCTGCTGAAGTCTTTTATTACCCTGTTTGTTGTTTACTACATTTGAGTTTTGTGTTAGTTGTCTTTGGTAATATATCTCCAATACCTGAGTCAAGGTCATTATTATACATCAAAAAGAACAGTTGTTCTAATATTGATCCATGAAAGAACATCACTGCTCACTCTTCTGCCCTTTGAAAGACATTCACTAAACTACTTTCTGTGTTTTGTCAGCTTAGTCAATTTTGTGACCATGCCATCCTTCTGTTATCCCATGGGTTTCTATTTTGCTAATAATTCTATTATGTAGCAATGTAGATCACACCTTTTAGAAAGTATATGTGCAGATCTATCTTCATCAGTGGTCCTTTGTATCATTGAAGAATTCAATTACGTTTTTAAAACAGTCTGACTTCAACAAATCTGTGTTGGTTGTCATCTATAAATCTGTGAAACTCCTATATCTGTTGCACCAACTGTTTGGGACAGCAACCTAGATATTTAGTTTTTTGAGTTGGCTGTTTATGGTCTAATCCAAAAAGTCCCTGAGTAAAAATGTCACAAAGTTCTTTAAAACATAACATTTTAATGAAGTGAGGGAGGTAGTACTTCACAAGACATTCAGGAGACCTGAAGGATGAAATAACCATGTGTGCCATTATGTGATATCCATTAATCCAGCAGTAATCTCAGCGTTCCCTGATAATTTTTCTTCCATCCCAGACTAGGACTGTAAAAAGCAATAGGAGTCCACCATTTTCACAAGACAGCTACGGTGTTGAGGCATTGTTTTTACAGCACCTAGAATTGTCATGATTTGTGTCGTTTTCTGCACTTGGGTCAATTGTGTCTGTAACAGTAATTTCCAACTTCTTGCCTAATTCTTGACAAGCTCCTTTTACTCCTAATCCTTTAGACTTTCTTGCTGTCTTTCCTCATTGCTGAAAAATGAGCAGCAGTATCATTTGCGGTGTAGCCAGATTAAAATGAGAGAATGTAATATTCTAATTTACTTGCTCGGGAGTTTGGGTTTGAATGATTCCAGATGTTTGACAGATAATGAGAGCTTCTATGTACTGTGCTTTCAGGAGAAGGAAGCCTTTAATTTCTTCCTGTTCTTCTTCCTTGCGGTGTCAGGCTAGTACTCAGCTGCAGCTTACAAGAATCTGTTTAATGTAACTGTGATTGATTTTATCATATCTGTTAATGTGCCTTGCTTTGCTTCAGCTTTGGAAGACTGTTACAGGCCTGCTAAGTAGAATTCGTTTTTCAGCAAGATTGTCTTTGGCTGTCAATTCTTTGAGCAGCAAAGGGGAGGGTTAAGACTGAATATTACAATTTCTAAAGCTGTGACTCACTACAGGGATCTGTTTATTGTTTCAAGCATTTAAATCGATGTTTCAGACCCATGAGTTTGCTTTACATTAGTGTGCCAGAAAGTAAGTCATATTTTAGATAAAATACTGCCCTACATTTTTGTGAATAGCTAGAATCCAGTCAGCTTGCTGATAAATTTAGGACCTGTCTCTATTAGTTCTATTTTTTATTGTTGGGTATAAAATGTTCACATATGTGTGCGATTGATTCTTATTCTATAACTCTACCATGGCAGGACGGCAGAATTCCATCTCTCAGGCCTTTATATCAGCAACTTAAATCGGTTCATTTGCAAATTGCTTCGTTCCAGGACAGTAATTGTCTACCGGTAACAGCTTTTGTGGTTACCTCAGTAATTACACTGGGTCCATGTGAGAAGACTCATGATATGAAGTCACCAGCTGTTTAACCATAAGGACAATTCCATGTAAATTGCAGCTTTGGTTCCTTGAAAAATATAAAACTAAACTATTACAAATGTGAAACAAGAACTCAACATGTCTGGCAGAATCTACAACGAGAGAAACAAAGTTAACAATTCAGGTCAATGACTTAAGGTCAGAAGGTTTAGTCGAATTATTAAGTCATACATCTAATAGTTTGTTAATTTATTGAAATTATACCATTTTGCATCCCAGCTTATAAGGAAGATCTGTCTCTCTTCTCTGTCTCGCCACATCCATTTCATTAATATGGAGTGGTCGTTGGTGTTCTGTACTTTCCAGAATCAAAGGTGGTTCTGCATTTGGGTGATAAAATTGCAGGTTTTCGCCTGTGTTTTTTGTGGAAAAAGTATGAACTGATTTCACTGCTGAAGCTCTCAGTTTATGACTATATACCCCATTATTTGGATTCTACAAGTGGAAGTTGTTTTTCTGTATCTACCTTATATAAAAGTAGATACAGAACCCTTATATAATTTAAAAAGATTTGATTAGACCACCACTCAATTTTCCAGATTCTAAGATATAAAATCATTCCTTTTGGGAATTCTTTGTCCCCACAATCTTTCTTCACTCTTAAAATATTTGTAAAGTCAGAAGATTGTATTTTGTCTTCTGTCTTGCTGTTTTCAGTTCAGCATTTTGATTAGTTTTTGCAGTAAATAAGAACTACGGAACCTGCACCTCACCACCCAGAATCTTTTTAAATTTCAATGAAAGCAGTGGGGAAGTGCATCAGATATAAACTTCCGGGAAGAGGTTACCTGGTTACCTTTACAGTACATTCAGTGGCATCAGGATATGGGAATTGGAAGTTACTTGTAAAAAAATTTTCTTAATGAAGTCGAGTTGGAGTAGATCCAACATGACAAGGGGAAGAGATTACCAGACAAGTGGATTTACAGAGATGGAATATAATTGTCAGTTATAAAATTCTGATTTACAAAGAAAAATTGCAATGTAAATTAATTTTACAGTCAGTTACATTTTGGAACTGTAAGTTAGATAAATACAACAATGCTTCTGAGTAAAAAAAAGGCTCAAACACACAGTCCTATTACTGAATGAATAGCCTGGCTTGTTTATCAGCATATGGAATGACTAATACATTCAGCACCAGCAGCAATGGGGCTGTAGCTAGTCAGACAGTATGACGAGGGATAATTGTCTTAAGGATTTACATTTTCTTACTCTTACCATACTGCCTCAGGCAAGCCTGCATCTGTTTTAAGTGAGACTGTCAGCTCCATTCTGCGTTACTGACTGATGAAGATTTATTCACAATAAAAGGGTCCAGGGATAATTTGTAGGCATATGTCATTTTAAATATTTATTGTTGACCACTGGTATCTGTATTTGGATAACTAAAGGATTAACTCAATTGCTAAAGCTTCTGTTTTTACTGAAGACGAAAGTCCCTTTGTTTTGATGGACTGTTCAAAGTCAATTTACATACTAAAGGGAGTATGTAATGCAATAATTTAGCAATTATTAACATTAATATATTTTCTCTGCAAACCTTACCTTCGTCAGCAATATATCTAATGGTGGAATCACTAAATCTGCCTTACAACACACAGATTTCTGGCTCGCTAATTCAAATAATGTCAAACTGGGTGTCCTAAACTATTCATTATTTGGAAACTGCAACTTCAATTATTTTTTGATGTACAGAAAGTTTAACAGCATTAAATCCTGAGAGTGAAGTTATATTCCAGGAGATTTTTTTTGAAGGGCTTTTTGTTTCAAAGAGTCAAATTATTCAAACAGTTCTTTTTGTTTGCAGGTGGGACACGCTCATTGAGCGGTGAGAATAAACCTTCGACTGCACCTAGGGACCCGGACCAGGGGAGATTCCTCAGCCCTGACGTGGCCCTATTTGCAGGCATTGGATCTGGATGCGTGATCTTCATCATCATCATCATCATGTTGGTGGTCCTGCTGCTAAAGTACAAGAGGCGACACAGAAAGCACTCCCCGCAGCACACCACTACTCTCTCCCTCAGCACACTGGCCACCCCCAAACGGGGAGGCAACAACAACGGCTCCGAACCTAGTGATATTATCATTCCCTTAAGGACTGGAGACAGTGCTTTCTGCCCTCACTATGAAAAAGTCAGTGGAGACTATGGACATCCTGTGTACATAGTTCAGGAGATGCCACCACAAAGCCCGGCAAATATATACTACAAGGTCTGATCTGCCAGAACTGAGGCTGGTTTGGGATCCTGGAGAAAATTTTTTGGCTTGTTGCATACCTGGGTCTTCTGCTGAAATTAGTGGTGAATTTTCTTTGCACCAGGATTGACTTCAAACGTGTAGGAGATTTAAAGGGGAAAGTGGAAACTTGCAGGAAATTCAGCTGGAGAGTGAGTCGGTTAGTGTGTATGATGTGTAGGAATCTGCTTACAAATAACAGGAGCAGCAAGCCGGAGAAAAGTTGAGTTAGGGACTCAACCAAACTGTTCCACCTTTTGCTCTTACTATTAATTTCTGGACCATATGCTTAAAATATACCAGGAAGCAAGAGGCAAAGGGTTATGTGAACTATCTATCACTGTATTTATAATTAGTAACATTTTAAGCTTTGGATATTCAGCAATAGAAAATAGTCAGTCTCCACTTTCCCTGGACTGTTATCTTTTATAAAAACCGGATTTCATAAATCCACCTCTGTTGTTTTTCTGTACTTTTGGTTTTTATTCTGTCTTCTTATTTACTTGTTACCAGTATTACTTGCTAACCTGAAGGCCACTTTGCCTTCAAACATGATCACTGTAACATCAGGAAACTTCTAAAACGTACCACAACATTAACTTGAATCAAATGTCCCAGTCACCAGTGTTAGTACTCAGTATAAAGCAGCCAACTTTAATCAGTCATACAGAAAGTGATACATCATGTCCACATACATGTAGGAGTCCCTGCAAGTCGTACATAACACACGTTGGCCATGAGCAGGAGACCAGAAGTTCATCTGTGACATTTAGCTGCATTTGCAGTTGTATGCTGCTGCCGTTTTGAATCTGAAAAGGAAGTGTAGAGATAGGTTATTTAGGGAGCACTTTGGTACTAAAAGTTCCAAGATGTAGGCTGTCGACATGGTGACAAGCACAGTGCTGTAGGGCTGCACTTTAAATGAATTTAAATAATTACTTTGAGTGAAACTGAATTAGAGAGAGAGAGAGAGAAATGAAAGGCCTGTATCTGCATGGTGCTTTACTGAAGCATTAAAGGGAAGGACACACATCAGTGATAAAAGGCAGGAGTGGGGCTAGTGATGATGCTTTTTAAGAACAGTGTGACAGTGGTACAAACAAAATGTCTGAGGGAATATACTGCCTTACGGTTTGATATATATGAATAGACTGTGGAGCAGTCTCTGAATTACATGGTACAGCTTCTCACTGTGACTGGCATACTGCTGCAGTTTCAGTGACCTTTAAGGCCTTATCTTTGGAGTACTCTTGAGACAGAAAAAAATTCCAGTAATCTACACATAATGGAGAAGGGAGAAGAAGTGATCAGAAAGCAGACCCAGGAAGAAGAATATTGTGGGCTAATTTTTGTAGTAAGCATTACTTTGTAAGAATGCACAGAGGGCAGATGAAGATCGTTTGAACATTAGACTATCTGGATGGTCATAACATCGCTATTTGGACACTTGCCGCTGGGAATGGAATCATGTTTCCATAAATAACAAATACAAAAATAGAGTTACCATAAGACTTCTTAAGGAACAAAAGCTGGGAAATTGCTCCTGCTTTATATTTGCAAGAACTGGAGAGCTTTTCAGCCTGATCTATTTAGTTTACATGTAGGCCTAATTTTTTAGAAAGCAATTTTGTTAAACTAATATCAATCAGTAGTAGCCTGGCACTGGGAAAATCTATTCCAAAATCATCTTCACTCCTGTCGTGACGTCTCGTGCAGGCTGTGTATTAGTTACTGCATGGCACTGTCCAAACTGTGATATCTCGTAGTTTAAAATTCAAAGAGTGTGCAGCATTTGGGCTGAGGAATCCCAAATGGTTGTCCAGCCTAACTGTTAAGCCTAAAATTTACAGTGGCAACAAAGGTGAAACAGTTTGCATGTACTTAAATTGTTGCCATGACAATTAAGTACATTACCTGCGCTTCGGATTTTTCACCATTTCCATGTAAAGTGTATTTTTATAGGCCTTCAAGACAAGAAACACATTAGCAGAGACACTTCTCAGTTTTATAGATTTTGTTTGTTCTTTATGAAACACTTTGTGGGTTATTTGTGCCTGACTTTGTTTTCACTTTAAATCAGATTCTGAAAACAACAAGTGAGTTTCCAATTCTAAAAAAAATCCAGCGCGGAGAGTAATGGGATGTCTGGTTTGTAAAATGTGCAGTGATTGTGTATCCGATTTAGAGTAAGGCACTTTAAACAGATCCCATATAGGTTGTCTTACTTAACCCTCCTTGCCAGGTAAATGGCACTGTAACTGCCTTGCAGAAGCATTCATTCCTATCACCTGGTTATAGAATTTGCACCACACACCACACTGATGCTAGTTGTGAAGAAGCTGTAAATATGTGGAATATTTTAATGTATAACAATTTGGGCAGGGAGGGAAGGGAGAATTAAAATAGCCTTATTCACCTTTTTAGTAACAGAATTTCACAGCAGAGCATGACTTAATTTTCCTTGAAGTAAAATGTCTGTGTAAATAGAAGATTTTTTTTAAACAAATTCTAAGGAGGATGTTTTGTATAAAATCTGAATTTTTTGCAATGTATTTTTAGCTAGAGCTGGTTTTCAAGGCAGTGTCACCCTTTGCACTGTTTAAAATGGAGAAAAATGAAAATTGGTAAGGTTACCAAATTGACCGCTGAATATTTGTGCCATGAATATTTATTTAATTGTTTCTTCGTCCAGTTTGTACACACAGTATTAAGCTTGCTTTATAAATATTGAATGTTGCTTTTTCCTCATTTTCCCCTTTTCATCTGATTTGTCAACCATATTTTTTTTCTCTCTGAAACTGATTTAATTTTCACCTTCACCCCCCTGCAGTCCAAGGAAAAATGAACAAAATTAAAATCACATTCCATAAGTCTGTTACAAACTGAAATTGTTTTTAAATAAAAGACTTTTTTTCCTATGGAAATTTGCCTGGGGTTCATTTCTTTTTCTCCTCCATATACTTCCTGAAATCTAGCAAAAACAAAGGTCTTTTAAAATGGCTCGTTACGTTTCGAATAAAATGCAGGAGATTGAATTATGAAGTTGTGTTTTCAGTGCCCCAGGGTCAGAGAAAGGGAAAAGACAGCCAGTGTTCCCTTTACTGATTACAGACATACTGAAAGCACACTTGTACATATCAAATGAGGAGATAACTGGACTTGGCTGTGACACAAAGTGCCTGTTGACACTTGACTTTGTGGTTGATGCACAATCATCAACAACTTTTATTTATATAATGCATCCAATGTAGAAAACTACTTGACAGAGACCCATTCAGAAGAAAAAGTGCACACTGAGCCAAAGAAAGGAGGGCTGGGATGAGACGTAACTAAGTTTGTTGAAAGTGGTAGACCTTAAGGAGCATCTCAAAGAAAGACAGTGGCAGTAACACTTGCAGCCATACAGCATGGAAACAGACCTTATGTCTCAACCCGTCCATGCTGACCTCGTTTATAAGTACTTCCAAAGCATTAGGCTTTAAAATTTAGAAAACTGTGCAGGATACCGGAAAATAATAACATAGTCAGCAAAGTAAATTCTATATTCTTCCTGAAACTGTTCTATATCTATGTGTTGCAACATATTTTTGAGCTGTCCCCATAATTTACCATCTGATACAAGTAATGGGCAAAAATTGTGAGATGCATATCTCAGTTCCTCATGATATCCCAGCATGTGATGTTCCAAAGAAGGACATTAATCAGGAGAAAGAGGCTTAAAGACAGCTTGTTTTTATGCAAGTCTTCAAGGAATGTATTGTTCACTTCTACTTTCTGGTTGGGACTGTGATTTGTGGAGGGTTTCACAACAATTTAGCAGAGTTTCTTTGAGGATGTAGGTAATAGGCTAGATAAAGGGAAGCCATTAGATGTTATAAACTTGGAATTTCGAAATGGCTTTCAATAAAATGTCACACAAATGGCCAATATGTCAGATGAAGGCCAATGGAGTTTGGGCATATTAACATATTAGCAAAGTTGGAGGGTTAATTATTGGCAGGAAGCAAAGTGTAGGAATAAATAGAATGTTTTCAAGTTGGCAGGCTGTAACCAGTAGAGTGCCGCAAGGTTAGATCTGGATCATCAGCCATTTAAAATTTATCTATTAATGATGAAAATAACATATCTAAGTTTTCTGACTCTATAAAATGTGGCACAAAAGATTTGCAAAAATATATAACAAGTGGATATAAGGTGACAAATGGAATATACTGTGGGGAAGTGTGAGGTTATTCACTTTGACAGCAAGCATAGAAAAGCAGAATATTTTCAAAAGGCCTCAAAATTGTAAATGGTCGTAGAGTTTTGGATAAACTTATGCAAGGAACACATGAGGCTAGCATGCAGGTACAGCAAGTGGTTTGACTTCCACTTGGAAACTTACAGGTAGTGAGCTCATTCTAGTAGCATACATTATACATTGCGCAAAATTATAAGACTAACAGAGCATTTCAACAGAGCATTACATTTGATCCTATTTGTTGGCAAAACAGGGTTACTGACTAACAATGAATACCATTATGATTATGCCTGCCTTAAACCAGGCATCCTATGACCAATTTTACCACTGCTCATTTTGTGCTGAGATCAGTTATTTGAAATCTGTGTCGGTACTGAATCTCAAGGACCTGCTGTATGCATGTAATAATAGAATTAATCTTGGAACATTTCTTCAGCACAGTCCAAATTAACCAGAGCTGGGAATTTCCCACAAAATTCAAAGCAACTGCAAAAAAATTCCATACATGCTCCACTACAACATATTATTTCTTAAGTAAAATTCAGAGAAATTTAAATTGCTACCATAACAATGTAAAAGGAAATCTGCAGAATAATTTTGCAGTGTTATTCTTGCAACTACCATTGTTGTGCAAAATATGAAATTGGGAATGCAGTTCTCCTCAACCAGTGTTGACAGTACATTAATGGTTGAGACTGATAGAAGTGGAGATAGTGTTATGGTGCTGAGTGGGGGCGATTTGGAACCACAGCTATATTAACCCATTGTCCTGTGCAATTTGAGATCGATGGTCAAAATACAACGTAGAAGTTGATTGGGATTTTATTTGATAAGAAATGAGCCTATCATATATTTGTCTTCATGATTAATTAAAACTCTTTTAATTCTTTATTCAGGGTCAGGGACATTTCTGTAGGTTAAGAATTTTTTCACCTTCTTTAAATGCCTTTTCATTTCCAAACATTTAATACACTTCACTTCATCCTCATTACAAAACTCACTGTCCTTATTTTGAAGGGCATCATTGCCTTGCAAGTTTATAAGAGTATTTAATGCAGATATGCTGGAGGACTGACAGTATTTATGAAAGTGCACTTCAGTGAAATTACTATTATGATTGGTTTGTGGAAGTGAAACAAGACAGGAGGTAGGATCAGTAGAAGTTAGCTTTTACATTTTGCTTAACAACATGCACTCAAAGTGCAATGACACCACCAGAGCATTTTCATAGCAAATTCGGCTTTATGCTGCTTTGAGAATCGTCATGACAACAGCAGTGACACTTGGCATCTCCAGGAACAAATCATTCCAAATATCTTGCTTACAGGAATCCCATGCTAAAACGTAAGAGTTGGTGCTCTGGAGGTGACAAATGGAATATACTGTGGGGAAGTGTGAGGTTATTGACTTTGGCAGCAAGCATAGAAAAGCAGAATATTTTCAAAAGGCCTGAAAAATGTAAATGTTCATAGAGTTTTGGATAAACTTATGCAAGGACACAAAATACTTTTAAAAAAGTAAGGTGGTAATGGTCAGATAATCTGTCTTTGTGATGTTCACTGAGGGACAAATGTTGGCCAAAGCATCTAACTGAGCTTGCCATCCACAAGGCTTAGCAAAACTGGAGTAGATGGGAATCAGGTGGACATCTCTCCATTGAATGAGGTCATACCAAGCACAAAGGAAGATGACTTTGATTGTTGGAGATCAGTTACTTCAGCTTCAGGACATCAATACAGACATACCTCACAGTAGTGCCCTCAGCTCAATCACTTTTAGTTTCTTCATCAATGACCTTCTGTCCATTGTAAGATCAGGGGTGAGGAAGTTCACATGATTGCACAGTGTTCGGCATGATTTGAGACTTCTCAGAAACGGAAGCAGTCCTTTTCCAAACACAGCACAGCATTCAGACTTCCTCTGGTAATTGGCAAGGAAAATTTGCACCCACAAGTTGTTTTTTAATTGTTTCAAGTAATGTGGGTGTCAGTTTGGCCAGCACTTATTGCCCATTCCTAATTGCCAGGTGGCAGTTAAGAGTTGGTCTCAGCTCACCTAATCCAGACTAGGTAAAGAGAACATATTTTCTTCTCTAAAAGACATTAGTGAACCAATTTTTTTTGCAACAATCAACACTGGTTACATGGTGTTCATCAGATTAGCTTTTTATTCCAGATTCATCTTGTATTCAAATTTCACCATCTGCCCTGATAGAATTCATACCCAGGTCTCCAGAACATTTGCATGTGTTTTTGGATTTCTAATGTCATTGACGTTAACACTGTGACTTAGAATTGTATCAACATTCCTTCACTGTTATTAGATCAAAACTCTCTCCCTAAGAGCACTCTGAGTGTATGTACACCATATGGTCTGTAGCTGTTCAAGAAAATGGCTAGCTACCAACTTCTCAAGGCCAGTTATGGATGGGCAATAAATGCCGGCCTGGCCAATGCTGCCCACATTCCTTGAATTTAAAAAAAACATTATACGACTCAAATCAAGACATTGACTTAATTCAAATGATTTTTTTTAATTGAAATTGACACTTCTACGTATATTTCTTTGCACTTATTTCCTGCCTGGATAATGTGTAACATGGCCCATGATGCATTTAGATAGACTACATCATTAACAGTAACTCTACTGAAAAACTGAACACGTACAGCGAATGATTATGACCCTGATGCTTATGATGGCAATATCGAAGAAGTGACATTAAACCACACAGTCCAAGAAGCTCCCAGGTTCATTTTGGACTGGTTAACGACAGTCGGATTTGTAAACGCTTGCATATTGGGATCATGCGAAGGGACAATTTCAAATGAACAATCCCAGAGATTAAAATTCTGTCACAACATGTGAGTCTCACTGGCCATGCTGCCTATTGTTACCCATTCATTATGGATCTTGAGTAGTGGTTAGCCTCCTCCTCAAGTCGCTACAGTCCATCTGGTAAAGTTATATTTACAGAACTGTTAGGAAGGGAATGCCAGAATTTTGTGCCAGCAAAAAATGAAGAACAACAACGTAGTCCAGGTCAGGATGGGACGAATTTGGAGAAAACCTTGTCAGTGGCTATGTTTGCATGTGCCTGCTGCTGTTGTATTACTAAGTGGTCGATGCTGGGAGCTCACACTTATAAAGATCATGAAAAGTAGGAACAGGAGTAAGTTGGTCAGCCCATTGAGCCTGCTCCACCATTCAATAGGATGATGGTTGATCTGACACTTCTCAAGCCCACTCTCCTGCCCTTTCCCCATAATCCTAATTCCCCTATTATTCAAGAATCTATCTCTCTCAGCTTACATATATGTGGCCGCTTTCCCCACAGCTCTCTGTGGCAAGGAGTCCCAAAGACTCACAAACGTCTGAGGGAAGAAATTCCACCTCATTTTAATTTTAAATTGGTGGACCTTAGTTCGGAGACTATACTCTTTGGTCCTAGATTCTCCCATGAGGGGAAACATCCTTTCAGCATTTACCCTGTCAAGGTCCCTTAAGGATTCTATATGTTTCATTGAGGACCATCTCTCATTTTCTAAACCCCAGTGAATAGAGTCCCAATCTATTTAATCTTGGCTCATGAGACAATCCCTCCATATCAGGGATCATCCTAGTGAACCTTCTCTGAACTGCCTCCAGTGAAATGGTATCTTTCCTTAATTAACGGAACCAAGACTGCTCACAGTATTCCAGATTTGGTCTCACCAGCACCTTGTAAAATTCCAGTAAGACTTCCCTACTCTTATGCTTCAACCACCTTTAAACATTTCCATTAATTTATTGAAGGAAGTACACACAAGGGAAAACATTTGATTAGATGTATTTTGTCAATGGCTCCATTTTTAACTGCACAAAATAAAAAGTTGTCAATTGCTTACACCTTTTGTTTTTAATACTTTAAAGATTGCATTGACAACACCTTTTATAGGGTTGTAACAATAATAATTTTTCAAAGAAATTTACGAAGGGCCTTTTTTTTTAGCTTTTCCACACGTCATTATAACTTCAAATTCAGTGGTTCTGCAGAGAGTCAGTAATGGGTGAATGGGCATTGGAAATGCAATGAGTTGGCATGAACGGTGTGAGGGGCTTTTTGGGTTCAGTCAGGGACATGGATTGGCGTGGATGTGACATCGGGAGGGGATTTGAATCTTTGCGATGTAGCGCTTGATATCGAAGAAAACAACAATGACAAAGTCCAAGCAAACCAAGGCAGACGTTTTCACCTGCAGCCTCTGAATTGCCTTTGGGGAACTGGCCTGACTTGAACATGCACTGAGCCCCATGGAATACACTTTGTCTCTTATGCGGGACTATTTCCCAAGGCAAGCATGCAGAGCTTGGAAATTTCTCAACTTCCACCACTTCAAAATGAAAATCTCCTGCTCTTCATTTGCTGTGGAGAGCTGTGGGATATCCCGAGGTTAAGATATAAGTGCAAGTTCTTACTTTTCTTCTTTCTATTCCCTTAATAGAATCTACAAAATCTAGTTTCAAAGAAACCATTTGGCTATAAAGTATCTCAGACTTTAAAGAGCCAGACACTATTACAAATACCGCAACTGGTTACTCATCTATTAAATATTGAGAGTAATTTGATCAACGATGAACATTAAAGATGTTTACTTTGAATTATTCACATCACTGCAGTTTAATGAAACTGTTAAATTAATCTACTAGCTAATAGGAAAGAATATTTCAAACTCAATGTACTGATCATTGCGAACAGAATGTAATGAGCAAGTATTAGATCAGGACAATAAATCTCCAGAAGACTGTTACATTTATAGGCTGTGAGATTTAAATACTTTTAGCTATTTGTTACAGGTGCTCCACATAAAGTAGCTGTAATTGGGAGTATTGCAGTTTTGCTATTAACAAGTTGATAACGAGCAGTAACACAAAGGCCATTTTGAAATGGCAATTACAGTCAGTTGAGTGAGCCTTGATAGGGGGAATGCACTGTAGTTCAAAAAAGAAACAGAGAGAGAGAGAAGTAAAAACACCCTGCTATTTTCCAAACCATTCTTCATCAGTGTAACATCTCCTTCCTGGCAGTGACTTTTAAAACAGAATTTCACTGCTTTTACCAGCTATTTCTACTCTGTACTTCCACTTTAAAGATCCCTTTATCAACACTTCCATGTCTCTCTGTTTCTCCACTCTGTTCAGAGTTGGACTATATTTCTAGTATAATGCCTTTCAGTATTCTAAGTTCTAAATCAACCATTTCATATTATTGCACCTCAAACTCCATCAGCTGTAGAGATACCCACCACCTTTCCAGTCTATATCATTTTGCAGCATTAACAGTTGATTTTATCTGAGTCATAAGTGCAGTGTGCCGAGAGGAGTCAGATAGATATTCCCAGTCTGACTCTCCCACTGAAACGTGGCAGGAATGGATAAGATCATTGCCACTGGGGGATTGGAGGCAACAGTTTCTGGTGCGGAGGCAGCTGTAGGGGGCATTGTGGATAGGGTGGGGAGTGGGCTGGTAAGATGTCTTACGATGCAATTGCAACCATCACAGGAGGAGCACTGCAGCAGAGGCTCAAGGTTTCCATTGGTCCATAAGGAAACTGTTGTGTTTTTCTCAAAACACTCACCTTTCCCAGTCTCCTGTTGTCTGGGATCCACCTGCTGCCAACATTGTTTTGAAGGTGCAACAAACAGGCAGAGTTGCGGGACTTATCATTTAAGTTGCCCCAGAGGAAACTGACATTTAAATATTTATCTGGTGTTGTACATTAGCAATGGGTCATAGCCATCTTCAGTGGCACAGTGGCTAGCACTGCTGCCTCATAGTGCTAGGGACCCGGGTTCAATTCCAGCCTCGGGCAACTGTCTGTGTGGAGTTTGCACATTCTCCCCGTGTCTGTGTGGGTTTCCTCTGGGTGCTCCAGTTTCCCCCCACAGTCCAAAGATGTGCAGGCTAGGTGGATTGGCCATGCTAAATTGCCTGTAGTGTTCAGGGATGTGTAGCTTAGGTGGGTTATAGGGGGATGGGTTCTGGGTGGGATGCTCTAAGATTTGGTGTGGACTTGTTGGGCCAAAGGGCCTGTTTCCACACTGTAGGGATTATATGATTAAATTAGTGACAGAGAGTGACCTGTTGGGTCCTGGTTCATGTGGCTGTGGATTTGCTTCCTACTCCAGCAACTTAAGTGTATAATCTAAGTCATTACATCTGTGTAGTACCAAAGGAGTATTTCATGTTTTGAAGTAACTTCTTTCACCTGAGATTTTTCTTTTAAACTAGGGAAAAGGTTTGGTAATAAAGAATTTTTGAAGCGTATTCACCAACATTCCCTCAAATTATTATTTTTGTGCTGCATGAATCTCCAAAGTCTGTGCATGGTTGCAGCTTCTGAAAGTTGAAACTAATACATTGGCACACTGATCAACCTGTGCACAATCATAGAATCTCTACAGGCAGGCCATTCAGCCCACTGACTCCACACTGATCGTCCAAACAACATCCCACCCAGCCCAACCCCCTACTGTATTCCTGTAATTCTCATGGTTAATCCACCTAACCTACACATCCCTGGACACTACGGGCAATTTAGCATTGCTAAACCACCTAACCTGCACATTTTTGGACTGTGGGAGGAAACTGCAGCACCCAGAGGAAGCTCACGCAGACACAGGGAGAATGTGCAAATTCCACACAGGTATCATCCAAGACTGGAATTGAACCCAGGTCCCTGGTGCTATGAGGCAACAGTGCCAACTACTGAGCCATCATGCCACGCCAAACACTGAAAACTGTGTCCCTAGGGGCCCAGATTTTAACTGGGCCATGGCCAGTTACCTATTAAGTGTATTATTGGTTCTTAACAACCTTATGAACTGCTCATTTCACCTCACTAAGATGCAATTTTCAATCCCGTAACCCAATGCAAGCAAACTCTACACCAAGAATTCTTGACATGGAAGTCAGAGTGGGTTACCAGCAAAGAGCCTCTATGTAGGTCACCGCGCAGCAGTATTTCAGGACATGGGTATGGGCACCAGATATACAGATACACGCACAAACATACACACACATACAAAAACAAACAAACACACACACACACACACACACGCCTGCACTCCCATGCCCTAGTCATTGGTTGTCAGCACCGAAGGCAGTGACAAGGGGTCGGAGAAATTGACACTAACTCTAGGTGGCATTTTGCCACAATAAGACTGGGAGTCACCAGGACACACCTGGCTGGAAGAGGATAGTCTCTCAGATGTCTCCTCTCAGGAGGCAATGCATTAAGATCACCAAGGATCAGGGACCCTGCGGATCTGGGACCTGTACAGTGTATGGGATTGTGTTTAATATATTTTTTCTCTAAAGAACCTCATATCAATCTGTCTTGCAGCCCCCATCATTTCCCTCACAGGTCCGGTGAGTGGCATATTGTTTCTGGAATGGCAAATCGTAGGATGCAGCTAGAATTGGGTGAGAGGGGTGCCATGGGGTTGGTGTAAGTAGTAAATGAGGTAAGTTTGGTAAGATCGGGTGTGAGATCTTGCCAGGACATGCCAAGAGTAATCTTCCATGAATCTCAAATCCTGGCACTTAACCAAAAAAATGTAAGATTCAGTTCCAACTAACAAAAAGCAGATAATTTGCTTTTGCATTATTGATTGAGCGATGAATATTTCTGGGGTCCCATGTTCTTCTTTGAAGTAGTATGATAGCATCTTTTATGCTTCATGAGTTGGAAGTCAATCTTGGGTTCCACGACTCATTGAAAGTCAGTTGGATATAAAACACTGCTATTATTTCTCAATCAATATCACTAAAACAGTCTTCCCAGTCATTATCACATTGCTGTTTATATATCTTGCTGTGTGCCAATTGACTACCACATTTTATATATTGCAACAGTGTTCAAAAATGTTTCATTGACTTTGAGATGTCTTGAGGTCTTGGAAGGTGCTTTATAAATACAAGTTCTTTATTTCTTAAATTGGTCGTGCAATTATAGAATTACTCAGGGATTATTACAATGATTGTGTTTGCTGTGAGTGACAAGAACTCCAAGTGAAGACCAATAGTGATCTGTCTGATCATGATCTAGGATGTGGATATAGAAATCTATCTTGGACAAAATTCCATGCCTTCAGGAAAAGTTGATGAATTTGGTATCCTCAACAAACTTAAGACCCCCCTCCCTGTGTGCCTATCTCCAAGTGATTTATGTAAATTGAAATCAGAAGAGAAACCTCAGCACAATTTCCTATGGTTCATCATCGCAAACATTCCCCGTATCTAAAACAAAAATTTACATATATTCCCGTTCTCTCTCTGTTTTCTGTCACCCACTTTCCGGCAATCAGTGTGATGAAATTCCTTTGAATAACATCTGGTTCAATTTCCAAAATAAATCTCTTCTGTGGTACCTTATCAAATGCCCTCAAAAAAAAACATATATTGCAACATGCACAGCATTCCCTTTCTATAGACTCAGGGCCACAAGATAATTAGAACCAGATATGGGCCATGGCTAAGTATAAAATAAGCTGTAAGAATAATAAAATAAATGAGATTGGGTATTATTGGGTACAAGGATGGCATTGGATGATTACAAAACACTGGATGCGAAAACAGTCTTTTAAAAGGTCAAAATGTTGCTTCTGGGAGATACTGGCCTATTTGCTTGACATTTATAGTAGGAAAATATTCAACTTTATTGTGAAGGAAGGAATTTAAAAGCATATAATGAGTTAAGGCAATAAATCTGAACCAACATGTTTTCATGAAGGGCAGATAATATTTAACAAAAATTAGAATACTTGGAGAATGCAGGTAATGTTAAGAATTCTTGGAGAAAAAAGTTAATATGAACTTTGAATTATTTGACTTTTAAAAAGTGGTTAATAAAATTTCTCAGATTTCTTACTATAGTGAACACTTACAATATGAAAAGGGACTTATAAATTCAATACTGAATTATGGGCCAGATAAGAAATGAAGGATTCTGATCACAGGTAGTAATTTTAATTGAGTGTCTATAAATAGTAGATTTCAGAGACCTTGCAGATTATAATAGTAACAACCTTTCTGAAGGAATGACAAGCATTGTGTTTGGTTCTCTCACTGGTAGTTCTCTCACTCCAGGGAATGACAGAGATGCTAAATATTGGATAGGATGTCAAACCTGCTTCCTTTAGGTCATGCAAAAGATCTAAAGAACAAGGGCACGGTGGCTCAGTGGTTAGCACTGCTGCCTCACAGCACCAGGGGCCTGGGTTCAATTCCACCCTCGGTCAACTGTCTGTGTGGAGTTTGCACGTTCTCCCTGTGTCTGTGTGGGTTTCTTCTGGGTGCTCTAGTTTCCTCCCACAGCCCAAAGATGGGTTAGCTATGCTAAACTGCCCATGGTGTTCAGGGGTGTGTAGATTAGGGGGATGTGTCTGGGTGGGATGCTCTGTGGGTTGTTATGGACTTGTTGGGCCAAAGGCCTTGTTTCCACACTATCGGGAATCTAATCTAATATGAGAAAGGGGCTCTCCCAGTGTCCTGGGCAATATATGCACCTCAATCAATGTGACAACAAATGATTTTCTTGTCATTTATCTTTGTTGTTTGTGAAACCTTGTATGGAAATTAGTACCAATCTTCCCCTGCATGATAAAAGATGTTTCAAAATGTTCTTATTTGACTGTGACGTAGAATGAGGCTGCCTGAGGTTCTCACAGGAAGCAACGGTATCAAGCTCTTTTTTTTCTTACAAGCAACAGCAGAACTTATAAAATTATGATGCCCTTACAAATTAGGAAAACAGTAGGTTCTGAAGAGATGGAGATTCTCCAGAATAGACCACTACCACAACACAGCTTGCAAAATCTAGAGCTGCTTAGGCAGATGGTAATTTGAAGCTTTTTTTCTCATCAAGCATAGTTATATATTTCTGCATGTAATTACTTAAACCACTGGCCCATTTCCCCACAAGTGTCCAACTTGACAAAATTCAAGTGATCTCAAGATTCCTATATTCTTTGACAAAAGATGCACTGAAGATCCTTAGACAGCACCTTCCAAACCCACCAGCACTTCCATCTGGAAGGACAGGGGCAGCAGATACGAGGGAACACCATGACCTGCAATAACCCCTTCAAGCCACTCATCATCCTGACTTGGAAACATATTGCTGTTCCTTCACTACTGCTGAATCAAAATCCTGGAATTCCTTCCCTAACGGCATTGGGGTCAACCTACAGCACATGGATTGCAGCAGTTCAAGAAGGCAGCTCACCATCACCTTCTCAAGGGCAACTAGGGATGGGCAATAAATGCTGACCAGTCAGCAATGCCCATATCTCACAAGCAAATAAAAAAAATTGTTTTCTCCTTACTTGTGACCTTTGTGGATCTATGGGTTAAAGATTACTATCGTTGATTCTGTTGTGACAGCGTGAGGTCTGAAAATCACTTTAACTTTTTAACTCTTGGATTGTTTTTGCTGATGATATCTTTCCTGCTCACACAGGAATTGCTCCATTGTAATATATGGAGAACATTTAATCTCATGATCTTTGCTTTGGGGGCAGGATGGCTGCCCTGTTCAAGCAGTTACATTCTCTGTTGAGGCTCTTCCTGAATCTGTGGAAATTGATCATTCTGTCTAGGTGGTGGCTTCTATAAAATTGTGTGCACCTCGCTTTCAAACTGTGTGCACAGATTTTATTGTTAATTTGCTAGTATTTTGCTCAACTTGGGCGTTCAGGTCCAGAGATCTTTAAAATGTCACAAACAGGTGCAGAAAATAATCAAGAAAGCTAATGGAATGTTGGTCTTTATATCGAGAGGACTGGTGTACAAGGATGCAGAAGTTATGCAGCAGTTATACAAAACACTAGTTAGACCCCACTTGGAGTACTGTGAGCAGATCTGGGTACCACACCTCAGGAAGGATATATTGGCCTTGAAGGGAGTAAAGTGTAAGTTTACAAGAATGATAGCTGGACTTCAACAGTTAGGTTATGAGGAGAAATTATACAAATTAGGCCTGT
The DNA here is from genome assembly GCF_021869965.1 of Rhincodon typus. Taxonomy (NCBI): domain Eukaryota; kingdom Metazoa; phylum Chordata; class Chondrichthyes; order Orectolobiformes; family Rhincodontidae; genus Rhincodon; species Rhincodon typus. Next base: position 101,007,673 of record NC_063337.1, on the reverse strand, counting down.
TTTCTCTAGAACTAAGAAGAATAAGGGGTGATCTGATCAAAGATTTCAAAATATTAACAAGAAATGGCAGGGTGGATAAAGATAAACTGTTTCCACTGATCGGGGATTCTTGAACTAGGGGCAAGGTCTGATAATTAGGATGAGATCATTCGGGAGAGGTTTTAGGAAGCACTTCTATATGCAAAGGATTGTGGATGTTTGGAACTCTCTTCCACAAATAGCAGTGGATGCCAGATTAATTGATCATTTAAAATCCGAGATAGATAAATTTTTGTTAACCAAAGACACAGGGATATGGGCCAAAGGCTAGTATATGGAATTAGGCAATAGATCAGCCATAATCTCACTGAATGGTGGAACAGACTAAAGGGCTGAATGGCCTACTCCTGTTCCTATGTTCCTAAATCTATGCTAGATTCATTATTTCAGGTTGAATGCTTTCATTTGCTTTCAGCGATTGTTTAAATAGTGAAGCCAGCATGTTTGCTGTCTTAGTTTAACAATTTGATGATTGCTTCTTTCTTGACATGGTACTGAGTACTGAGAATTCTACCTGGAAGGATAAAAAATTGAAATATGCTGCTTGAACTTGTATCACCTCAGTATTTAATACCATAATCAATTCTGACATTGCTATTTGTTTACCAAGTTATGCTACACTCTGCAGCATGTGGAGTATGCTTACACATTGGCTGCCTGATTGCTTGCATTTTCCCACAAACGCTGCTGAGCCTTGGAGTCTGAACTTTCCTCAGTGTTGATAACAGTGGAAAACATTTCTGCCAATCCGGTATAGTCATAGGTTTCTATCTTGCGAAGTATATGAATTTTTTTTTAACCAACATAGTGAATCTTAATGAATTCTTTCTTCAGTTTGGGTTCCACCATGAGTCTAGTGATCTCAAGATTCCAATATTCTTTGACAAAAGATGCACCGAAGATCCTTAGACAGCACCTTCCAAACCCACCACCACTTCCATCTAGAAGGACAGGGGCATCAGATACAAGGGAACACCATGGCCTGGAAATATATTGCTGTTCCCTCACTGTTACTGAATCAAAATCCTGGAATTCCTTCCCTAAGGACATTGGGGTCAACATGGACTGCAGTGGTTCAAAAAGGCAGCTCTCCATCACCTTTTACTGGTTGTCCTTTGATCTGATGTTCCATGACCAACTGTACCGTGACTGGTTTATTTCTTGACTTTAACTAATTTGACTCCTTCCACCATTTAAAGTAGATTACGATCAAAACATGCAATCTTGTTCAAGAGTAAGAACTCTTGACTGTGAAATATGTATAAATTCTCCATTAAATGACGCCTCTGTGTTGCAGAGTCACTTGTAACATATCTTTAATCTTAAGTACTATGCCTCTTAAGTACTATGCCTCTCATCAGCAATTCCAACACAATTCTGTATTTTGTGAATTCTGACTTTAAATCTCCTTAGTCACATTTTGCTAACAATTGGCAAAGATCATTAATGTAATTATTCATGGAATTGTCAAGATGTTGAACTTTTTTTATTTACTCTTGCTCCTTCGTGAATTTTATTTGCTTTGAGGTTGAAGTAATTATCAATGTTTTCAAAACTTCATCAAAAATATTTGTGGTTTATTTTATACTCAGGTAAACTATGATGTCATCAGCTATACTCCTAAGAACATCAATGTACATGTTACATTAATATGATCAACATTGTTACAGAGACAATTGAGGAAGAAGCAGATGGTTGGTGTTACTGCTTTGAAATTTTTAGCTGTTCTCCCCCCAAGACCATATGGACATTATCATAGTGGGTGAAGCTTATGATACTCATTAGAATCAAGACCTTCATTTCACTGCAGTCTTATGTGACAAATCACAGTTAAGACAGAGGTAAATATGGATTATTAAATTTTAACTTCCATCATTTGATTGCTGTATCTAAGACCTTTCATAGACTGAAATTGTTTTGAAAAGAAAGACAAATACTGAACTAAAATGGCTGCTCTGATCACTTGACTTCAGATTGAGGCAAGGCCAAGGCTCCACTTTGAAATAAACAACACTTTGTGCCCTGAAATTGTTATTTTATGTAAAGTCACTGGCAGTTTGTGTCAAGAAATTTGCAGCTTCTGTTTTGGTTCACACTTATTTGATAATTTCACGTGGTGCTTTCGTAAGGTTGACTACAGAATATCTCATTTGGAGAGACGTTAGTGCAAACTCAAGAACCATAAATGAACACTGTTTCACCAGCTGATTTTGAGTAGCAAAAGAGAGAAGGAGAGGAGGAAAATGGATTTGAAAATAAGAACAGGAAGATTCTGTCCCTCCCTCCCTCTGAAAAGACAGGGCACAGTGAAAAAGCAAACTTGGAAATAAACATTCACCACAAACTCACCTCCAAAATTTACAATTGTTGAGAATTTCAGTTAAACAATGATGGTCTCACATTAAAAATCTAAAACATCAAAAGTTCTAAGGACTTTTAAACTACACAGCCTTCATTCTTTCTGTATGCATTAAACTCTTTCCCATGTAAATGCCTGTATTTTAATGCACCTGATGTTGTTTTCCTATTACTGCTTTTTGGGAGTTAATAGATAACAAAATTTCTCTTTCTTTCACTTGGGCAAGCTTTGCAATTGGCTGCTTCATTTTGACCTGGCAAACTCCATCTTTAATTGAAGTGTAATAGCTGTGTGCTAAAGAAGAAATAAAAATATTTGTTGTCATTAACTGAAGGGTGTTTAAAAAAGGGAACTCCCCATTTCACCTTGTCATGACAATTTGGGGTTTCAGCATCATATTTCCATAGTGTATGACAAAATTAATTGCTCCTTGAAAAGCTTTTTTTTAAATAAAGAAACTGAAACAATGTTGTTCTTGAGTATTTAAGATTTAAAGATGCTAACATGCCCATGTTGATATTAATGCTTTCATAGAGAAGAATAAGATAATTTGTGATAAACTAAAAGCCTTGCCCTTAACGGAATTAAAATGAGTAGCTAGATACTTAGAGCTGGAATTTCATCCAAAGTTTGGAAAAAAGTAATTGCAAAACAAACAACAAAATATCTGGATTTTGAAGCCGAAAGAACTACAGATGCTGTAAATTAGAAATCTAGATTTATAACCTGATTGTAGTGAAAGAGGGACAATGGAATCGAGTTATAGAATCGTAGAATCCCTACAGCTCAGAAAGAGACCATTCAGCCCATCATAGAACATAGAACATAGAACATTACAGCGCAGTACAGGCCCTTCAGCCCTCGATGTTGCGCCGACCTGTGAAACCAATCTGAAGCCCATCTAACCTACACTATTCCATTATCATCCATATGTTTATCCAATGACCATTTAAATGCCCTTAAAGTTGGCAAGTCTACTATTTTTGCAGGCAGGGCATTCCACGCCCTTACTACTCTCTGAGTAAAGAACCTACCTCTGACACCTGTCCTATATCTATCACCCCTCAATTTAAAGCTATGTCCCCTCTTGCTAGCCATCACCATCCGAGGAAAAAGGCTCCCACTGTCCACCCAAGTCTGTGTCGACCCTCCGAAAAGCATCTTGCCCAGACCTATCCCCTCACCCTATCCCAATAACCCTGCATTTATCATGGCCAATCCACCTAACCTTAGCCTTTGGACTAATAACTAAGATGAGGAAAGAAAAGAGAAAGACAGAAAAGAGCAATACCAAGTGAAGTCAAGAAAGAGAGAGGTAGGAATGAGAATGATTAGAGGAAAGAAAATCCCAGGAAAGGAAAGAGGAAGAGAGTTCTAACTGAGACAGCTGGAGCTGAGAAGGGAGTATGAAAGCAGCTCTGCAGAGGAAAGCAGACCTAACTCTGATGTAAGACTGAAGTTTTCATGTTTTCTCACTTAATCCCTAACTTGATGTGGAAAAGGTGGACACCTCTTGTTTTTTTAATCTCTTCAGTGACCAGTTGAAGACTGGATACCAGTGTTATAGAGCAGGCTGATGAGGTAGCTCACAAAGCTTATTCCTTCTTCCCTGAGGAGAATGACATCAACTTTAAGCAAGGAAAGTCCATTATTTTAAGTGCATAACTGCTGATGCAGAAGTGTACAGACAAAAATTCTGTGCCCTTAAGAAATGGCTTGACCAAACAGTGGAGGCAATGGCCTGGTTGTATTATTGCTAGACTATTAATCCAAAAACTCAACTAGTATTCTGGGGACAATAAAGCATCTGGAATTAAGAGCCCAATGACGAGTCAGCTGAGTCAGCATCAGGAATTTCACATCTACTGTTTAATTCATACGTATGATCACTTCATGTATTTGGTTTGAAAATTTGCGTGTGGAGTACCAGCTTGGAGAGACAACACAGCCAGACTCTGGAGTCCACAATGAAATCTATTACAGCAGCTGATTTTGAATTGCGGAAGATAGAAGGAAAACGAATTAGTATGCAAGAGCTGAAAGATTTTCTGTTACTCCCTGTTTGTCTCATCACCTTCAAAGAGAGGGCCCAGTGAAAAAGCAAACTGGATAAAAGCCATTCATTGAAAAACGTTTAAAAACTTCATCATTGCTAAGGATACCAGTCAACAATCAAACAACTGTGTTCTCAGGTTAAAAACCTAACACCTTAAGGCCTTAAAGGAGTTTTGAACTGCATAGTATTTATTTTTTCAGTCTGTACCAGATATTCCATTTAAACTTAGAGACCCTACAGTGTGGAAACAGGCCATTTGGCCCAACAAGTCAACACCGTCCCTCCAAAGAGTATCCCACCCAGACCCATTCCCCTCCCCCTGCATTTCCCATGTCTAACCCAATGAACCTAAAAGTCCCTGGACACTACGGGCAATTTAGCATGGCCAATCCACCCTAAACTGCACATCTTTGGACTGTGGGAGGAAACCGGAGCACCCGAAGGAAACCCATGCAGTCACGGGAAGAATGTGCAAACTCCACACAGACAGTCGCCTGAAGGTGGAATCAGACCCAGGTCTCTGGCACTGTGAGGCAGCAGTGCTAACCACTGAGCCACCGTGCCGCCCAAAGAAACGTTTTGCATGTATTTTGTATGTTCGATGTTGTGTTCCTATTATTTATTTCTTGGGGTTGATAGTTAATAAAATTGCTCTTTCGTTCATTCAGGAAAACCATATAATTAGTTCAGTCATTTTGCTCTAGATAACTGCATCTTTAGTTGAATTGCAATAGCTGTGTGTTAAAGATGAAATAAAAATATTTGTTTCACCTGACTGAGATGTGGGGTGTGGTAATAAGGAAGGGAGTCCCTCCTCACCTGGTTGTAGCACCACCCTGCACGTAAAAGAGCAGATAATTGTGTTTGGATGATTATATCATTATGTCACCTCATTAGGAACACAACAGACTGGGAATCTATGCTGCAGAATTCAGGCTTTTTTTTAATATAGTCTGTCTCTCCAGAACTGAACATAGAACCATCTACAGAGAAAGACCTATCAGCTTAATATTTGTCACCTCTGTAATTTATAATATACTTGATGTATGCCAGCTTTGGTTAGTCTGTATAAATGAAGTCATACAAGATAAAGCTGAACAATTGGTACTGTCACATTAGGAGTTGTACAGTAATACATATTTGTAAACAGGACCTATGATTAAAAAATTGAGGTCATGTTATTTGCTTAGGAAAAGGCTTTAGGCTTGTTTGTTTACAAGATTGTGTTATATTGTGCATCGATAATTGGCATAGGTAATGGAGCTTGCAAGAGTTATAGCTGAGGTAAATAGACTAACCTTCTGTAAAGTGACACTGAGGTCATACTTCACACACTTGTTCTTGACTGTTACAGTTTCAACAAGTTATTCATGACAGTACACAGAAAGATGATAAACCAGGATACTTACAGTTCTTGGGTTATGATGTGAGGTTGATGCTCTTTTTATGATGCACCAGAATATACAATTCAGTATACATGGATGACAGGGTATAAACCTATCATTGCTACTCAGTGTCAATCTGCTAGTTGCTGTTTTGACAATTTGCTTTAAATCAGCAATACCACAACTGCTTCATCAAAGTAAAGAAGAAGAAAAAACAGCTCTCAGTTCCAAATATTTTACGTTTAATTTCAGTCAATGGCTCCTTTTTCTAAACCCCCAAATATTAGAAACAATATCCACTCTGTGGCCTACTTCCATGATTTTAAACACAGCCATTATATTTCCCTATAAACTACACCATCAAAAAATTGAAGATACTTTGTAACTCTTTCTTTGCATTTACACGACACCAAGCAGTATCATTGTTATGCCTGTATTTCACCCTATCAAAAGTTTTGATAGCCTTTTGTTTGGAGATTATTGAATTCTGCAAAATCACTGTATAATTTGTCCATATACCACAGTAATTGTACTTCAAAATAACCTGTGAGCTATGAGTTGTTTTGGTTTGTGAAAGGTGCTATACAAATGCAAATTCTTTCACTCCTTCTTACATGAACTGAGCAGACTTTCTTCACATAATGATGAATACTTGGAATAATCTTCTGGTAGGATAATGACACTTAGAAAACACCAGAGAATTTTCAAGAACAGTGTTTTAGTCACATTCTCTGGATTCAATAGGACAATTGTTAAATAGATGCTGATGCCTTGGAATCAGCTGTAATCTTCGGCAACATTCCTGAAACAATGGACTAGACACATTGTCCGAATGGTTAAAAAGCCTTGCCCCTGCCAGGGTCTGTTTTGTCAACTCTCAAAGATCCAAGGGAGGACAAAGAAACTGCCACAAAGACACTCTGAAACTCTCCTTGAAGCGCAACAGCATGGACACCAATGGCAGAAAGGTGCTCACCACTAATTATTTAAATGGCGACAACTTGTCCCTGTTCAGAATCCAAACACCTTCCTGATGAGGCAGAGCAGCAACTGATTAGGAATGAAAAGGAAGGAAATCCAGATTCTGCTGCTTTGTGGGATGTCCTGCCCCATGTGCTCAACGATCTTATGTGTTGAGAATCGAACAGTCAAGACACATAAAGACCCGCAGCTGAAATGCACAAATCTGGGTAGATGTCATTGTTCCTTTAAGGAAATCCGACAATAACATAATGGTGGAGGTAAAAGTTGGAAACCTGTGATGCGTTTCAATTTGATGCAAAGAGAATAATGTTGATAGACTCAATTATCTTCCTTCACTGTATTTAGTCATGGTATTGTGTTCCCTTGGGGGACATTTAAACCATAGTAAACACATTTACTGAATGAACCGCAAATGAAGAAATTATGATCAAGATTTCACTCGATTTAATGTTTACTTTAACAGATATCAGAAATAATGCAAATTAAGAAAAAAGCAGACAAATTATGTTGCAAACTAAACACCTTCACTTTAAACAGTCAATACAACAGATATATATCTTATGAGACCCGACAACACAACCTCTGATATGTGGAATTGGTTACTACATAGTTCCAGAATATACTGATCCTCATTCGTGCAGGGTAGGCTACAAGTCTGATCCAACAGCAGCTTTCACCTATGAGCTTTATCAGTACTATTATCATCAGCAAAGTACACTTTTATGAACTCTTCTACCGTTGGGTCATAATAGCCTTAATGGTGAAAATTTTCAGATTTTCTTTGCTACAGATCAACCAATAACACCCAAATTTATGGTTTGGCTGCTCCTGGTAAAACACATGTTCCATTTATATCTCCAAGCTATTCACTCAGATTTTCAGGCTTTAAGCGGTTTATTTTGTCTCCCTCCATAATGTCTACAAAATCTTCTGCATCTGGATACTTCGGCTCCAGCTTTCCTTTCTGTTTATCGGTCATATGGCTTTTGTACAACAATTTTCCTCGTTTTGGTACTGCTTCCAGATCAATAGCTGCCATATCTCCGTCTTTCATATCAGCCTAGAAATTCAAAATTGATATCTTTACAAATTATGCAAATTCCTGTAAGTCCCTTTTAAGCATATTTAAATACAAGTATTTAAAGAAATTGCAATTTTTTCTTATCGTACTACTTCCATTGGTCACTGTAATTGCACTAACATTGTAACACTGTGAACTTACTTTTCCTGTATATTAGAAGCATACATTCTGTTACAGTATTGACTCAGAGGTAGCACTCTTTCCCGAGCCTGAGGTCAGGGGTTCAAATCTGACGAGAGACTTGAGTGTACAATCCAGCTGACATTCAAGCACAGTACTGGGAAAATGTTGGATAAAACTTTAAATTGAGGTCTTGTTTATGCTTTTAGCTAGATGTAAAATATCCCGTTGCACTAATCTGAGGAGACCAGGGGCATCTTCCCTGTGATCTAGCTAAAATTATCCTTGACTGACATCAGTATCCAATTTTACTCCCATTGATGTTTGTGGAAACTTGTTGTGTGCAAGGTAGTTACTAAATTTTTTACATTACAACAGTCATTATATTTGGTAGAAGAATATGTTGTGACACCCTGAGATTAAGGAAGTTACTATTAATGTAAATTTCATTGCAAATTTCAAGGAAGTTGAGATATTGTTTTTGTGCAAAACATTCATAGTAGGAATCAATTATTTGCAAATGTTTTCACCTATCATTTACCCATTTCCTCCATTTACTGCCATTGTCATCTAACTAATGTGGTTTAAGGATATGTATTTTCTTATCATCTTTGAACGCACCTACTCAAATGCCTGTTTTCATGCAAATCATAGGAAGGCCTAATGCATAGGGTCTTCTTATCCACAATTGATGTTTCTGTCCATTGACATAGAAGCATATAAATATACAGTACATAAACAGGACATTTGCTCCATTTTGCCTGTGGTAGCTATTTGTAAGAGCTAATCAATTGGTTTTGCCGTGATTGTAATGAGGTCAGCCAGGTGGACATCATAGAATATGAGTTCCCTACTTTGATCTATTAATCGAGTCCAATCAGGGAGCCCTGGCTGACAGATAAAAACAGGAGAATCAGTCATCTTGTTCTCTCTGAGAGCTGGTTCGGAGGGAGCTGGATCAGTATCAAAGACTCTCCACATCTAAATAAAGGGTAACTTGGTGACAAGATACGAGCCTCTATGGTGTCAATTCAGTAGCAATGAAAGAAAAGCATGCTTCTGAAGAAGTTCACTTGCAATAGTCATCTTTGAATTGGAATAAGCACTTCTGGCATCATGCCACTATTTGGGAAACTTGACTCATTTGATCCTACCATCAAAGACAGGGCTCAGTATGCGGAAAGAATGTGTTCTTCTTTCTGGGCAGATGAAAAGCAACGAGTAATTCTCCTGACAGCTTGTGGACCCGCAGTTTTTTCGGTTATTAGGGGTCTTACTTTCCCTGAGGCACCAGACATTAAAACCTTTCAAGAGTTGACAGATTTAGTTAGGAATATTATGACCCCAAGCCTCCTCTAATTCTGAGACACCATTAGTTTTACTCAGCAAATCAAGAACCAGGGGAATCAGCATCGAGATTTTTGACTAGATCAAGTCGACTTTGGTTTAACCCTTAGTGAGATGCTGAAAGACCATTTGGTAAGTGGGATTGATGATGTATTCATGCTGAAGTGTCTACTAGCTGACGCCCAACTGGACTTCAAGTCGACACTACAACTGGCTTTATCATTGGAAAATGCAGCAAGTGCAGCATTTGAATTGCAGGGTATTCTGATGGAAGTGGACACCCTCACTGGTCCTCCTGCGTTTAGGGAACACCACTTGAGTGAGGGCAATTGCATAGTCTCACTCAGGACATATCCTGAACAGAGGGACTCTAGGTCAGCCCACAACAAAACCTGAAAACAAAGCCAAGCCTCGGTCATACGGTTAAAATTTTCTTCAGGATCCGGGCTGGCAAGCCATTGCAGTTGCTGCCAGTATGTGGACTCAAGACAGCAAAGGAGTCCCACATGACTTAAATTGAGTCAGAAAACTCAGGCCGGTATCCAGGAGAGTGCACACCATGGAACGTCCACCTACATCTGGTTTGGACATTCAGTTGCTGAGCAATATCCAAATCAGACTCAATCAAAACAAACATCTGGTTAAATGACCATCTGGTTCAAATGGAGGTCAACACCAGAACGGTCATTTCAGTGATCGCAGAACCAGTCTTCAACAAAATTTGCTCTGGACTCCAACTCTTATGTTTGCATAAGACTTTGGCCAGACAGAGAACCAATACCGGGGAACCTTTACAGGTTAAGGGTACAATTTTGGTTCCGGTCTCCCGTGAGACCGTTGGTTCAGTTACCACTGATTATAGTAAAAGTTTCAAACTGGAGGGGGCAAAATTGGTTGAGATTCACCTAGATTGGCTCAACATCTTACAATTAGAAAATGGTTGCCTGAGTGAAGTCCTAATTAAATAACCAGAAGCTTTTAGGACGGTGTAGGGACAATCAAAAGAGCCAAGCTCATCTTGCGTGTTGACCAGGAAGCCATTCTATGATTCTGCAAAGCCCGCCCGGATCCTTTTGCCTTATGGGCAAAAGTGAAGGCAGAAGTCAGAAGGCTGGACAGCAAAGGAGTCAACAAACCAGTCCAGTTTTTGGAACAGACAGCAACATCCAGCCTGATTGTGAAGCCCAATGGCTCAGTTCATTTTTGTTGGAATCTTAAACAAACAGTAAACCACTCTTTGCAGCTGGATAAATACCCAATCCCTCACATAGAGGATTTATACTCAAAGCTGGCAGGGGGTGCTGTCCTGCTTGACAAATCTTTTGGAATTCTATGAAGACATGATGAGCGAGGTGGACAATGGGGACCCAGTGGATGTGGTGTACCTAGATTTCCAAAAGGCCTTCGACAAAGTGCTGCACAAGAGGCTACTGCATAAGATAAAGATGCATGGTGTTAAGGGTAAAGTACTAGCATGGATAGAGGATTGGTTGACTAACAGGAAGCAAAGAGTGGGGATAAATGAGTGCTATTCTAGCTGGCAGTCAGTGACTAGTGGTGTGCCTCAGGGATTGGTGTTGGGACTGCAATTATTTACAATTTATATAGATGATTTGGAGTTGGGGACCACGTGTAGGGTGTCAAAGTTTGCAGATGACACTAAGATGAGTGGCAGAGCAAAGTGTGCAGAGGACTGTGAAACTTTGCAGAGGAACATAGATACATTTAGTGAGTGGGCAAAGGTCTGGCAGATGGAATACAATGTAAATAAATGTGAAGTCATACATTTTGGTAGGAGTAATAGTAAAAAGGATTATTACATGAATGGTAAAAAGTTGCAGCATGCTGCTATGCAGAGGGACCTGGGTGTCCTTGTGCATGAATCACAGAAGGTAGGTCTGCAGGTACAACAAGTAATTAGTAAGGCAAATGGAATTTTGTCCTTCATTGCTAAAGGGATTGAGATTAAAAGCAGAGAGGTTATGTTGCAGCTGTACAAGGTGCTGACGAGGCCACACCTGGAGTACTGTGTGCAGTTTTGGTCTCCTTACTTGAGAAAGGAGGTACTGGCACTGGAGGGGGTGCAAAGGAGGTTCACTAGGTTGATTCCAGAGTTGAGGGGGTTGGTTTATGAGGAGAGACTGAGTAGATTGGGATATATTCATTGGAATTCAGAAGATTGAGGGGGGATCTTATAGAAACATATAAAATTATGAAGGGAATAGATAAGATAGAAGTAGAGAGAATGTTTCCACTGGCAGGTGAAGCTATGACAAGAGGGCATAGCCTCAAGATTAGAGGGAGCAGATTTAGGACTGAATTGAGAAGGAACTTCTTCACGCAGAGAGTTGTTAATCTATGGAATTCCTTGCCCAGTGGAGTAGTTGACGATACTTCAGAGAACATTTTTAAAGATAAGGTAGACTTTTTTTTAACAATAAAGGAATTAAGGGATACGTTGGGAACGCGGGTAAGTGGATCTGAGTCCATGAAAAGATCAGCCATGATCTTATTGAATGGCGGAGCAGGCTTGAAGGGCCGGATGGCCTACTCCTGCTCCTAGTTCTTATGTCCTTCGTGAAGCTGGACATGAGCCATGCAGAGTTGCAATTGAGATTAGCTGAGGATTCCCAGAAGTATGCTACAATTATTACCCATAAGAGTTTGTATCAATATATGAGACTGCCATTTGGTGTATCATCAGCCTGTGTCAATTTTCCAGCGGACAACATGTTACAAGATCTACTCCAGGTCACCATTTATCTAGATGACATGCTAATGACAGGGAAGACCAATAAGGAGCACTTACAGAGCTTTGACATCATCATTAGATATTTCTCCCAGGCGAGCTTGCATCCTAAAAGGGAAAATGCATGTTCCTGGCTTACCAAATTATCTACTTGGGCGACAGAGGTGCAAGATCGGGTTACACTCAGAAGACAAAGTGAGGGTGATCATAGGTGCACTGATTCCCATGTCTGTATCAGAGCCTAGGTCTTTCCTGGGCTGGTGAATTATTATAGAAAGTACATATGTAACCTGTCCTCCATCCTGGTAAATTTAAAATCGACTCTTAAAAAGGGTCAGCTTTCAAAATGGTCTGGAGCAGTCAGCTTCAGGGAAGTGAAGAAACAGTTATCATCCTCTAAATTGTTGGCACACTATCATCCCAAGTGAAATCTGACATTGACATGCGATGCCTCTCCATACAGGATCGGGGTAGTATCAGCTCATAGGTGACCCAATGGAGAGGAATGCCCAATAGCATACGCATCCAGGACTTTGGCTGATGTAGAGCATTAAAAAAAACCCAGATAGAGGAGGAAGATTTGAGAGTCATATTTAGAGTCAGGAAGTTCCACCAATACCTTTACTGATGTAGATTCGTGATAATAACGGAACACAAACCCCTGATGGGTTTACTTAAAGAGAACAAGGCAGTGCCACCCATAGCTACAGGCTGAATTCAGCGGTAGGCTCTGATACTAAGTGTGCATAATTACACACTGGAACACCGACTGGGAGGACAAGTAGCGAATGCAGATGCATTGAGCTGCCTCCCACTGGCAGATACACCACTAGTGGTACTGCCAATGGAAGAGTCCGTAATGTTTTTAAATTTTCTGGATACCCTTCCAGTCAAAGCTGACAATATCAGACTTTGGACGCAGAAAGATCTGGTCCTGGAAAAACTGAAACAGCTGGTGGTGATAGGGGAAATCAAAGGGCCGTCACAACCAAAATTCAAACCTTTTTGCACCAGGAGAGACCACATCACAGTAGAGGTCAGCATATTATTATGGAGAGCAAGAGAGATTGTCCTGAGCAAAGGTTGCCACCAGATACTGGCTGAATTCCACCAGGATCATCCAGGATTATGCCTGGTGGCCAGGATAACATGCAGACATAGCTGCGTTGGTGGGGCAGTGCTCAGAGTGCCAACAAGGACAAAAATTACTGCCAGTCGCTCCCCCACATTTGTGGTAATGGCCGGGTAGACCCTGGACTCAGTTACACATTGACTATCTGGGTCCTTTCAATGGCCCAAGGTTCTTAGTCATTGTGGGTGCCCACTCAAAGTGGTTGGATATACATAGATAGGAGGAACTGCAGATGCTGGAGAATCCGAGACAACAAGTTGCAGGGCTGGATGAACACTGCAGGCCAAGCAGCATCATAGGAGCAGAGAGGCTGACGTTTCGGGCCTAGACCCTTCATCAGAAAAGGGGGAGGGGAAGGGGGTTCTGAAATAAATAGGGAGAGAGTGGGAGGTGGATAGAAGATGGATAGAGGAGAGGATAGGTGGAGAGGAAACAAACAGGTCGAAGAGGCGGGGATGGGGCTAGTAAAGGTGAGTGTAGGTGGGGAGTTAGGAAGGGGATAGGTCAGTCCAGGGAGGACGGACAGGTCAAGGGGGCGGGATGAGGTTGGTCGGTAGGAGATGGAGGTGCGGCTTGAGGTGGGAGGAGGGGATAGGTGGGAGGAAGAACAGGTTAGGGAGGCAGGGACGAGCTGGACTGGTTTTGGGATGCGGTAGGGGGAGGGGAGATTTTGAAACTTGTGAAATCCACATTGATACCATTGGGCTGCAGGGTTCCCAAGCGGAATATGAGTTGCTGTTCCTGCAACCTTCGGGTGGCATCGTTGTGGCACTGCAGGAGGCCCCGGATGGACATGTCGTCTGAGGAATGGGATGGGGAGTTGAAAAGGTTCGCGACTGGGAGGTGCAGTTGTTTATTGCGAACCGAGCGTAGGTGTTCTGCAAAGCGGTCCCCGAGCCTCCGCTTGGTTTCCCCAATGTAGAGGAAGCCACACCGGGTGCAGCGGATGCAGTATACCACATTGGCAGATGTGCAGGTGAACATCTGCTTGATGTGGAAAGTCTTCTTGGGGCCTGGGATGGGGGTGAGGGAGGAGGTACGGGGGCAGGTGTAGCACTTCCTGCGGTTGCAGGGAAAAGTGTCGGGTGTGGTGGGGCTGGAGGGGAGTGTGGAGCGGACAAGGGAGTCACGGAGAGAGTGGTCCCTCCGGAAAGCAGATAAGGGTGGGGGGGGAAAGATGTAATCTGACCCCACCACCAAAGACATCTTCTTTCGGCACTTTTCCCTGGACTGACCTATCCCCTTCCTAACTCCCCACCTACACTCACCTTTACTGGCCCCATCCCTGCCTCTTCGACCTGTTTGTTTCCTCTCCACCTATCCTCTCCTCTATCCATCTTCTATCCGCCTCCCACTCTCCCCCTATTTATTTCAGAAACCCCTTCCCCTCCCCCTTTTCTGATGAAGGGTCTAGGCCCGAAACGTCAGCCTCTCTGCTCCTATGATGCTGCTTGGCCTGCTGTGATCATCCAGCCCTGCAACTTGTTGTCTTGGATATACATAGAGTTCATTTGCCAAACACGGGGACGACGATAGAAAAATTGTGCGTATTGCTTGCAATATACAGACTCCTGGATGTGTTGGTCACACTGCCACCGTTTACCAGCAGAGAATTTGAGTATATCCTAAAGTCAAATGGCATTCGAAATATAAGGACAGCTCCATACCATTCATTATCCAGTGGTTTGGCAGAAAGAGCAGTCCAAATTTTGAAGGCATGCTTAAAGAAACAGCCTACAGCTTCACTCGATATCAAACTATCCCGGTTCCTATTTGATTATAGGACCACCCCTCATGCAATTACAGGGATAGTTCCAGTAGGGTTGCTAATGGGGAGAAGACTCTGCACTAGGTTAAATCTGATCTTCCCGAACCTGGGGCTGATGGTGAAATGGCATCAGGAATATCAATGCTGGACACAAGACTCCACTAAGTGAGAAAGACAGTTTACTTCAGGGGACAAAGTTTGGTGTCGGACCCACAGGAGTGGCCCTGCATGGGTAAAAGAATGGTTGAAGTGAGTTCAGGTCCAGTGACATATGAAGTTCAGGTAGGATGCAACAGTCCTGAAGAAGCATGTGGACCATATGAAAGACACAAACTCGCAAACAGTGTGGGAGCAAAACCTGCCGGGTTCCTCGACTGCCTTTCCAACTGTTCCACAAGTTCTCTGTCTTCATCAAGTGTTGGAGATAGCTCGGAATCTGAGATGGTCACAGTTGATGACACCACCCTGATGCCTTTGTTGCCTGAAGAAGAGAATGAGTATCTCCGAGATGCTCCGGGCATAAGAGGCGAGCTACCCATATCAGAGGCTGAGTTGGAGAAACCTGATCTGGTGCTAAAATGCCCCAAGGGGTGCTACAAAAAAAAATTAAGCAACCCATGTCTTCAGATTCAGAGGGCACAGCATGTAGTGATTGTAATGAGGTCAACGAGGTAGACCTCACATAATATGAGTTCCCTGATTGGGAATGTTAATCTGGTCCAATCAGGGAGCCCTGGCTAATAGATAAGAACATAAGTGTCAGACATTCTGATATTCTGAGACCTGGCTCTGCGGGAGCTGGATCATTGTTAAGGACTGTCCACATGTAAATAAAGAGTGACTTGGTGATGGGATACTGTCCTCTGTGGAATTATTCCTGTTTAATTTCCCTATCCTTTCCACAGCATTGCAATGTTTTCATTTTCAAATATATATCCCATTCTGCTGCACTACCATTTCAGGAAACTTCTCCCAAAACATAAAAAAGCTCACTGTGTTAAAAAAAATCTCCCCACTGGCTCTTTTCATTAGTTATCATAAACCTGTGTCCTTTAGATATCAAGCTTACTGTTGTAACAAATCAAGAAGGTCAGTTGATAATGTTGCTGATAGCATCAATGCAAGATGTAATGTTGCCCTATTTTGGTAACTCTCTGAATGCTGATCCTAATCCAGTTCACACTTGATTGTATTAGCTCCCTTGAAGCAAGAGCCATAACTTCTACTTGAAGTCAGCATTTGAATATATATTAATGCGAGCATTAAACTAACAAATAAAACATTGCAATTGATGGCATTGGTGGATTTTATTACTCTCCTGTATAAATGATAATAAATCTGTTACACTTTACTTTGAGGAAAATACTGAACCCTGTGATATGCTACCAGAAATGTTGCGTATATGATGTTGTGTACTGACACAAGGATAAGATACAGTATAATGCATATACATCCTTTGCTCTCCTTTCGCCCTGCAGCAACATAATGATTTTGAAAATTTGTTTCAACATGTAATCGTTTTAAAGGTTTTGCTTCAGTGGGCAATTTGCGACATTGATTGTGCACTCACATTATATTATCTAAACTTGCATAGAAAGAATAGAAAATGTAATCTGACCTAATTATGTTAGTGGAATATCAGAAACACAGTCTATTTCAGAAAGGAAGTGTCAGCATCACTAATCTGCTCAATATAAACTGATAACAATGTCACAAACAGAGTTGGACCGAGCATTTTATTAAAGTTTGAACTAGACACAATAAATTTAAAATTGTTCCAGCCAATATTTATTTCTCAACCACATCACTAAAAATAGATTACCAGGTCATTGTCACAATGTTGTTTGTGGATTTATTTTAGCCCAAGTGGCTGCCACATTTCTTATGTTAGAACAGTGAAAGCATTTGGAATGTCAACAAAACCTGAAAAGTACTTTATAAATGCAATGTATTTCTTCCCTTCTTTATTTAAAACAGTTAACCTTACTTTTGAAAGCTATTTCTGGAGGACAATTGAACCATCAGTCCATGTATGTTTTGTATAATTGATGCAAAAGGGCATTTGGTACCCATGCTTAATTGCTTTGAGACAGTGATGCTGGGCATGCTTTGTCATGGTTAATTTTTAAGAATTGAATGGCTGATTTCCTTCCATGAAGGACATTACTGAACCAGCTGATTTCAGACTTTTTGTCAATTCATAAATGACCCGGTTTACTGAATTTAATTTGTCCATGGTGTGGCAACAGGGCGAATTTAAATAAACTCAAAACTCATTTGTAATGGGTAAGGTCGATGAACTCAAGGCATGGGTGGGAACTTAGGGCTGGGATATCATAGCAATTATAGAGACGTGGTTCAGGGATGGATGGGACTGGCAGCTTGATGTTCCAGAGTATAGATGCTATAGGAAGGATAGAAGGGGGACCAGCAAGGAGGAGGAGTGGTGTTTTTGATTAGAGATAACATTATGGCTGTACTTAGGAAGGATATTCCAAGGAATACGTCCAGGGAAGTTACTTGAATGGAACTGAGAAATAAGAAAGGGTTGATCACTTTGTTAGGGCTGTATATAGTCCCCCCAGTATTTAGTGGGAAATTGAGGAACAAATTTGTAGAGGTCTCAGTTATTGGTAAGGATAATAGATGGTTATGGTAGGGGATTTTAACTTTCCATAGATAGACTGGGACTGCCAAAGTGATAAAGGCTTGAATGGAGAGGAATTTGTTAAGTGCGTATAAGAGAATTTCCTTATGTAGTATGTGGACAAGAAAAGGTGCAAAATGTGACCTACTCTTGGGAAATAAGGTAGGGCAGGTGACCAAGGTATCAGTGGGAGAGCACTTTGGGGCCGGTGACCATAATCCTAGTAGTTTTAAAATAATGCTGAAAAAGGATAGAACTGAACATATACTGTCATTGAGGCTGCTTGCTCCTTATTACCAAGTAATTTTCAACTCATTAACCACTGTGAAGCTCTTGTATTTACCTTGGAAACTCACAATTTGTTAAATGGAGCTTTTAGTACAGTGTCTAAGACCTGTCTCTTCACACACTCATTCTGGACTGATGTTTACTGATACCATAGTTATGAACCAGTTACATCATCATGGTTTACATGAATGTCACTATACTACACTGAAAGTCTCCATTTGGAACCTTGTCCATTCCAAGTGACCCGATATCACTGAAGCACCTGTATATGTTTGTAATCACTTGCCTGACCTGGATAGTGCCAAGTAGTCTGCTCCCTTAACTGACTGCTGTGACGATGCTGTGTCCTTAAGAGGTTATTTTGTCCTTTTGTTTTAAGAGAGGTTTTAAGGCAGGGGTGATGAGCTAGCTAGTGGTTCCCTATAAAATGAAGAGCTTCGGAGACCTTGGGGTTTTTAATAAAACTTTGCAACAGTAAAAGCAGCCTAGCTGGGTGTGGCCAACTCTCACAGATCAGGTTTTTCAGGTTTTTTTTTAAGTTTTTTTAGCTTTTGGCATTGCTGTTGGAGTGTCAACAGGGCATAAGCTGCAGAAGTTTTGAAGAAGTAGGAGATATCTTCTCCCTGTCTCGGTTACAACTAGAAGCTGGGGTTTATGTCTGCTGCAGGGTTACCTGTGAGATAAATCTATTTTTTTGAATTTACTGATTTGCCAAGGGGTATGTTTATGGGATGTTACTATTTTGGACCAGTTAATTAATAATAGTTAGGGTATCTATTATTCTGTTAAGTTTTCCAATAGAGTTGTTATTTGAAGTTCTTGTTTCTTTTGTTGTATTTTAACATCTGTTCTTTTTTTGTTTAAATAAATTGCGTGTTTCTTAACGTCAAGTATTTTGACCAGCCCCATTGCATTTGCAACAAGGCACCTTTAAAATAAGAAAACGTTAGGGTCTAGGCTAACTTCTTAAAATATTTTGAGGAGGTCTGGTTTGGCCCGTAACACTGCCTTTTCCTGTTAGTAGAGCCCACCTCTGCTAGGTGGACATGTTTGGACATTGGAAAAGCAGGTGATGAAATCCAGGTGTAATGCCATTCATGGTACGTAGGCAACTTCTGTTCAAGGTGTCTCACATGAAGAAGGACTATCTGGCAAAGTGATGCAGAACTGTTGCTACTTGTGCAGCTGCCCCCAGCAAGAGCCAGTGCTAGAAGAAAAGTAGGCTAAGAATATTCACTAAATTGTAGTGGTGTGCTATCAGAGTCACTCAAGGACAAAAGTTTAAATGGATATTTCTAACCTGACAGTTTCCTGGCACAATGCAATGCACAGTGTTTCCTTTTAACCAATCTTACTTTAAATTGAACTATTCATCCCCTTCACTGAATTGTCGTATTTATAGGAAAACTCTTACACTACATTAAGTATAATCAATGTGCAATTACCATTAAAGTTAACTTTTGTTTATAAAGTGGCTCATTTTTAAACAGACCTGAATGGAATTGCTGTTCCATCGACTCTGCCTGTATGTTTGTCCATGCACACATGTGTCTGCCCAAATACATATATCTGTATAAATGTGTAACTGAAGAAAGAACACACTAACATATAACATGTTCCATGACCTCAGACTATTGTGGAATGCTTTACAATTAATTAAATGTTTTTGAAGTATAGTTACTGTTGCAATATAAGAAACACAGGAGCGAATTGTTATATTTAAATGTCCAGATATTCTGTTTCATTTAAAGAACTGGTTAAGAGATAAACATTTTTCCAGAACATTGGAAAAGCTTTCATGTTCTTTGCCAAAATGGCACAGGATTCATTTCCTATCTGAAAGACTATAGAAGGCTTTATATATATATAGAAACCCTATAGTGTGGAAACAGGCCATTTGGCCCAATATGTCCACACCAACTCTCTGAAAAACATTCCACCCAGACTCACCCTCTACCTATCCCCATAACCATGCATTTCCCACAGCTAATCCACCTATCCTACACATCTTTGGAGAGTGGGACGAAACTGGAGCACCTGGAGGAAACCCGCACAGACACAGAAAGAATGAGTAAACTCCATACAGATGCTTGCCTGAGGCTGTAATTGAACACAGTGCTGTGAGGCAGCAGCGTTAACCACTTAGCTACCATGCCACCACATCTGAACAGAAAGACAATAGCACGCTCTCAGTACTGCACTAAAGTGTCAGCCTTGACTATATGTGACAGTCTTTGGAATATTGTTTGAACTCCCAAACATTCTGATTTAGATGCAAGAACCATACTGCTGAGTCACAGCTAACACCTGTGTGTGTGCATCTGAGTGTATATATTTGCATATTTGCACGTTCATGTATCAACATGCAGGTAATTGAGATTTCCAGTTGCTGCAATACAGGTTATATGAGTTAATTAAAAGGCTTGCTTCAAGGAAGTATCTACTGGAATATTAATTCATTGTCTGTGCTTCTTTCTCATAGCGCTATTGATATGAGACATTCTTGGAATTATTATTTTAAGGTGAATGTCCCTCCATAAATAACTATGAGGCAGTAAGAGGAGAATTCTGCACAATAGAATCAATGGACTCTATGACCTTTTCCGTTAGGAAATTTTCAGGTCTATTCAATTGGGAGGGACAGATTTACCTAGTTGCGTCAATGTGAAATAATGGTATTACCAGTGACCAGCCTCACGTAAAAATAAGCACAGGTAGAGCTCCAGTCTCTGAGGCTGGAATGCTTAGAGCTGTAAATTGTGAGCTGGCACCTTACGGTTGCTAAGCTGTTAATTCAATGATACAAATGAAAGCTTGTGGATCTATTTTGACAGGTGGATGCAGTTGGTGAATTTCATCTCAGGCAGTAGCGCAAAAAATAAGTAATTTGGTGACCTGTTCTACACTCTATCTTATTTTCTTTTACATTCATCACACAATAGCATATTCCCACCTTTAACATCAAAACTCCAGCCCAGATGTATGTTACACAGAATGAAATACTCGTGGGAAAGGTATCTGGGTGGTAATGTGATTCCTATGTTCTTCTGGCCTCATAACGTGCACTAATGACTCTTTCACAGCTTGTGGCAGTGGCAGAACCCCTCAAATGTGTTCTGGCTCAACTGTGGTTCAACATTTCAAACCCTCATTGTGAGCGTCAGCTGTCTTGAATAAGTATGGTTTTCCTTCATCCCTCCCCTCACTCTTTCCGTTTCCTGCTTCTCCAAGCAGCATATAAGGGATCCAGTTCAGGTCTGTATGCAAAGTGCTATTCACTGCCACACATCTTCGAGTGGGATGCAGAACAAGAATGTGGACGGTTCTTTTTCATTCTACATATCTCGTGACAAAGAGGGAATGGAGCCTCATCTCGGTGGTAATATTCCTACTGCTGAGTCAGAAGGTTATGGGTTTGATCCAAATTCCAGGCAGCCCTGAAGACTTCAACAAACCAGAACTCTGGCCTCTGACTGGTGGATTGATATCTACTTGCTAATCGTGTCTGATGTGAGCATAGAAGTGGCACCCATCCACTGTATCTAGCCTGTCCCCTGGGTCAGGCAAATGATTTCTCTACCTATGCAGTGAGCATTAAGCACAAGACGTGATCTGTTGGACATAAAGGGTGGAATTTCCCAGGTCCATCCAGACCTCTAAGGAGGGCACATTGAGGAACCAAACGGCATAGGTGGCAAAAATCAGTTTCCCAACAATGGGTTAAACTTCTGTTATTAAATCCTTCAAACTCTTCTGGTGGGTCAGGTTGGCCAAACTTCATGATCAGGCACCTGTTTTGAATCAGAGCATGTCATGAATACTTTGGCCCACTGGAATGATTTTCACTGGAGGAATCTTGCAAGCCAAAATTAGGAAGCATATCTGTTCATAAATTCAACTAGGTATATACATGAGGTGTGAACCTGACAGGATAGACTCTGAGTTCCAATGAGTACAAACTTGTACAGTTACTTTGATCCTTCATAACTAAGTCATTTCTTTGTGCAAACATTTGCTGGGTTAGGGGTGAGCCTCTTCATGTTGATTTGCTAGTGAGAAATCAGGTGCACCATTGCGCATGGCCTCATAAAGGAAGACGCCACCTGAACTCTGCAAGAAATGTGCTGCCTCATTAGACACATAAGAGAAGTAAAAGAAATAACAGAGTGGACATGGATAACTATTAACTCAGTCTGAAATAACTACTAAACCTAGTACACACTTTTAAAGGTGCAAGTTCCCAATCTCATGTTGCATTGAATGCTTTCCTGGAGTACTCAATGTGAATAATATAGGTGGAAAAATCAACACAAATAATTCTTTGGCCAGGAGTAGATCAATGAGAACTATTATATGTTGTTGTATGGTCTGAGAAGGGTCAGAAACTAATTAGTTGGAACCAACAATGTTTAAGGGTTCCATTAGGC
This sequence comes from Rhincodon typus, assembly GCF_021869965.1. Lineage (NCBI taxonomy): Eukaryota > Metazoa > Chordata > Chondrichthyes > Orectolobiformes > Rhincodontidae > Rhincodon > Rhincodon typus. The sequence goes on along the minus strand of NC_063337.1, from coordinate 100,985,291 downwards.
AACATTCATGGCTGCACTGAACATAGATTGGCAGGTTTCTGAAGAATTATGAAATTAAGGACAATTGGCATATCGCAGAAAAATGGCATTGAGAAAAAACATCAGCCATGGTCTAGAATGGAAGATTCAGGTCTTGTGTATCATGACACCAGCCTCAGCCAATGTAATCAAAGACCCCTCCCACTTCTGTCAGACTGTCTTCCACCCTCTTCAATTGGGCAGATGATACAAAAATTTGAAACATGCACCAACCCATTTAAGAACAGCTTCTTCCCCATTGTTATCAGACTTATGAACAGACCTCTCCTATATTAGAGTTGATTTTTCTTTGCACCTTCTCTGTAGCTGTAACACTATATTCTGCATTCTGTTCTATTACGTTGATATACTTATGTAAGGTATGATTTGTTTGGATAGCACATAAAACAGTACTTTTCATTATATCTCAGTACATGTGACAATAATAAACCAAATCAAATTCATACTCTTCATCTTCATCTGGCTGGGCAGAACATTAACCTGTTGTTGTGTAGAACATTAACCTGTGTGGATTTGTTCTTGTTATGTCTTCCAGTTATCTTTTGCTTCCCCCAATATTTGAAATGATGGCACTTTGTGATTGCAAAACTTGGAGCTCATTATATTTATTAAAAATATTATGTTACCTGGTTCGAAGATTGCATAGGCTGGTGTCATGTTACTCAATACAGTGCAATCATGAATGTTGCATAATGGAATGATTAGAATTATAATTGGTCCCAGCTAATTAGCTCTTAGCTCTTTTCAGACAGTACAACAATATGTGAGATCTCATTGAGCAGCTCTTAGCCAAAGGAAAATCTGTGCTGATTCTTGTTCCTGTTATTGCACTGTTGCTTTTGGTGTCCCCAAAGAATCTAACTTTGACTCTTTTATTGATATCATCAGTTTTCTTATGATGTCTACTTCTATGTCACCATTACCTCTCTCAATCCCTCATCTGTCCCAAAATCGTCAAACTGATATTCCAACATTCAATAGGAGATTTTTAAGAATTCATTTCTGGGATATGGCTAATGCTGGTGTCACCAGCATTTGTTGCCAATTCCTGATTGTCCATGAGAAGGTAGTGAGGAGTACCTTCTCAAACCGCTGAAATCCTTGGGGTTTAGGTGCTGCCTACTTCCTGTGATGCTGTTAGGAAGGGAGTTCCATGATTTTGATCCAGCGACAGTGAGTCCTTACAGCCCCATGTCAGAGAATTCCGAAGATGCAATGCCTTCTGAGTGAAGAAATTCCTCCTCATCTCAGTTTTAAATGGCTTGCTCCTGTCCTGAGATTTTGTCCTCTGGTTTGAGAGTCAGCAGCTGAAGGGAAACATCGTTTCTATATCCACCTTGTCATGCCTTATAAGATTTTTATAAGTTTTAATGAGATCACCTCTTATTCTTCAAAACTCTAGGGAACACAGACCCCAGTTTCCTCTTAAAGCAACCTGCTATCCCAGGGATTAGTCTGATGAACTTCTGCTGAAATTCATGCATGGCCGGTATATCTTTCCTTAGATAAGAAGATCAAATCTCTTTACAATCCTCCAGGTGATATGCCTACAACTGCAGTAAGACATGTTTACTCCTGTACTCAAATCCCCTTGTGATGAATGCCAACTTAATGTTTGCTATCTTGATTGTCTGCTGCATCTGCATGCTAGGTTTTCACGATTCATACACAAAGACAATCAGATCCTTTTGGATCCCTTTGCACTGCCCAGCTTCTCACCTTTTAAGAAATAGTTTGCTTTTCTATTTTATCTACCAAAATAGATAACTTCACATTTATTCACATAATATTCCATCTGCCATGTTCACTTAACCCAACCACGTCCACTCGAAGAGTCCTTGAATCCTCTTCACAACTCATATTCTCACCCAGTTTGGTGTCAACAGCAAATTTGCAAGTATTACAACTGACCCCCTTCTAAACCATTTATGTAGATTACGAACAATTGTAGACTTAGCACTGAACGATGTGGTACTCCACCAGTCACAGTTCTGCTATCCACAGCATGCTCCAGCCTTCTGCTTTCTGTCAATTAACTAATTCTCAGTCCAAACAAGTACAGTCCTTCCAATTCCATGTGGTTTCATTTAAATTACTACACTCTTTTTTTGGACTTTATCAAAAGCCATCTGAAAATCCAAACACGCCAGAACTATAAGCAGCATCCTCAAAACCTCCAACAAGTTTATCAAATATGATTTCCCTTTCATAAATCCATGTTGACTCTGACCAATTTTGTTATTATTTTCTAAATGTTCAGTTGTTACTTCCTTTATAATAGATTCTAACAGTTCCCTATCACTGATATCAGTCTAACACATCTGCGGTATTCCATTCTCTTGCTTCATTCCTTCTTAAAGTGATAGAGTCATTGAGATATACAGCATGCAAATAGAGCCTTTGATCCAACTCATCCATGCTAGCCAGATATCATAAATTAATCTAATTCCATTTGCCAGCATTTGACCTGTATCCCTCTAAGCCCTTCCTATCCATACACCCATCCAGGTGTCTTTTAAATGTAATTTTACCAGCTTGCACCACTTCTTCTGCAGCTCGTTCCATACACACAACACCCGCTATGTGAAAAAGTTACCCCTTACGTTCCTTTTAAGCCTTTTCCCTCTCACCTTAAACCTATGCCTTCTAGTTTTGGACTCCACTACTCTGGGGAAAAGACCTTGACTATTCACCCTATCTATGCCTGTCATGATTTTATAAACTTCTTTAAGGTCACCCCTTAGCCTTCGACGCTCCAGGGAAAATAGCCCCAGCCTATTCAGCCTCTCCCTATAGCTCAAACCCTTGAAGCCTGAAACATCCTTGTAAATCTTTTCTGAACCCCTTCAAGTTTCACAACATCCTTCATGTAGCAGGGAGACCAGAATTGCACACAGTATTCCAAAAGAGACTTAACTAAAGAAACTTCATTTATCACCTTTCAATTAGTGGGAACCTGTACAGAATATATAAAATTACAAAGATAATCATCAATGCATTCAAAATCTCTATTACTACTTAATTCAACAAGTTGGAATGAACCACATCTAGTCCAGGAGATTTACTAAACTTCAATCCAGTTAATTTTTCAAGTTCTACCTCTTTATTAATATTAATTTCTTATAGCTCTTCAGTTACACACATTCCTTAGTCACCTAATATTTCTGGGGAATTTTCTGCTCAGCTTATTTGAAGACAAATTCAAAGTAACAGTTTAGTTTCTCCTCCATTTTCCTGTTCTCCAATATAAACTCTCCTATGCCCACTTGTAACAAGCCTACATTTATCCTTGCTTATACTATTCCTCTCACATATTGGTAACAGCTTTGAAAATCTTCCTATATGTTCCTTACTAGCTTGTAATCATATTCACCTTTCATTTTTCGTACTGGTTCCTTTGTCCTCTTTTGCTGGGTCCTAAGTTTTTCCCAGTCCTTAGACTTACCTTTGAAACTGGCATTCTTATAATCTACTTTCTATGATATCATGCAACTTCTAATTTCTTTTGTTAACCATGTTGATTCACTTTCCCAATTAATTATTGGGAAGACAGAAGTCATTTTGTTTGGGCTTTTTTAGAAACTCCATTCATTTGCTACTGACTCCAGCCCTCTCCCTCTCTGTTGATAAAACTGATTACATCTTGTTGTCATATTGGACCAGGAGATAAATTAATGATCCAGTAGCCTCTTAAAGCAACAGCATTATCATATTGAGCATCAAGAAGAGACTTCCAAGCTTCCATTATTCTTTATATACTGAAATGTTTCAAATTTCACTGTTGAAAGGTTTGACTCTAATTTTTAGATGATTCCTCCCATTTCTACCTTAGCTAATCAGCGTAAACAATAAATTTTCCCCCAAATTAAGCTTTTTGTTCCCTTTAAAATCTTGAAAATGCCAAGAAAATAGCTTCTTAACTTTCTGGATTCCAGAAATACAAACCTAGTTTGTGTAATCTCGTTTTATAATTTAACTTGTAGTTTCCAGGTATCATTGTGATAAATCTGTGCTACACTCCCTCAAAGGCCAAGTTATCATTCCTTAGGTGTATTGCCCAGAAGTGTTAAAGGTACTCCAGGCGCATAGCCTTTTGCTAGTTCTGGCATAATTTCTTTCTCTCACATTTCTTGCGCAGTGATTTATTGTGATTCGGAATGTATTATGGATAAGGTGCTCAGTTACGAGTGGTGTACCACAAGGATCTGTTCTGGGTCCTCTTCTATTTGTGATTTTTGTAAATGATTTGGATGAAGGAGTGGAGAGGTGGATTGGCAAGTTCGTGGACGATACAAAGGTAGGTCACGTTGTGGACAGTGCGGAAGGCTGTTCTGGGTTACAAAGGGACATTGATAGAATGCAGAGCTGGGCTGAGAAGTGGCAGATGGAATTTAAGCCTGAAAAGTGTGAGGTGATTCATTTTGGAAGGACAAACTTGAAAGCAGAATACAGGGTTAACGGAAAGATTCTTCGTAGTGTGGAGGAGCAGAGGGATCTTGGGGTTCATGTCCACAGTTCCCTGAAAGCTGCCACCCAGGTGGATAGAGTTGTTGAGAAGGCGTATGGTGTGTTAGCTTTCATTAGTAGAGGGATTGAGTTCAAGAGCCGTGAAGTTATGCTCCAGCTATACAAAACCCTGGTTCGGCCACATCTGGAGTATTGTGTCCAGTTCTGGTCACCTCATTACAGGAAAGATGTGGAAGCGTTGGAAAAGGTGCAGAGGAGGTTTACCAGGATGTTGCCTGGAATGGAGGGAAGGTCTTACGAGGAAAGGTTGAGAGTGCTAGGGCTTTTCTCTTTAGAACGACGAAGGATGAGAGGTGACTTGATAGAGGTGTACAAAATGATCAGAGGTATAGATAGAGTAGACAGCCAGATACTTTTTCCTTGGGTGGAGGTAGCTTTTACGAGGGGACATAGTTTTAAAGTGAAAGGAGGTAGATATCAGGGAGACGTCAGAGGTAGGTTCTTTACTCAGAGAGTGGTAGGGGCGTGGAATGCATTGCCGGAGAGGGTAGTGGAGTCGGCCTCATTAGGGGCATTTAAGCAGCTATTAGATAGGCATATGGCTGATAGTATAAGATAGCGGTGGAGGTTAGATAGACCTTAGGTTTAGGGTAAAAGTTCAGCACAACATCGTGGGCCGAAGGGCCTGTACTGTGCTGTATTGTTCTATGTTCTATGTTCTATGTATATTTTGTATTCATTCATGGGATTGTGGGCATCACCGGCTAGGCCAGCATTCTCTAATTGCTCATGTGTAGACCCTTAAATCCAGATTTATTTGATTGATCTGAAATTCTGTTGTCTGTCATGGTGGGATTTAAACCTGGATCCCAAGAACAATGCCTGAATCTCTGGATTAATAGCTCAGCTATAATACCACTAGATGAGGAGAGATTGACAGCCCTTGATATCAAGGCTGCATTTGACTGAGTACAGCATCAAGTAGTCCTAGCAAAACTGGAATCAATGGTTATTGGGGTAAAATGCTCCGCTGGTTGAAATCATACCTGGCATTTGTGTTGATGCTCATAACTGTTGGAGGTCAGTCATCTCAGCAATGTGAGTGGCTTGGAGGGGAACTTACAGGTGATAATCTTCCCATTATCTGCTGCCCTTGTCCTTCCAGATGGAAATGGTCCTGAGTTTGCAAGGTGCTGTCTGAGGATCTTTGGTGAATTCCTGCAGTGCATCTTTTAGATAGTAAACATGCTGCTACTGAGTGTCGGTGGTAGAAGGAGTAGATGCTTGTGGATGTGATGCCAATTAAGTGGGTTGCTTTGTCCTAGATGGTGTCAGGTTTCTTGAGTATTGTTGGAGCTGCACTCATACAGGCAAATGGGGAGTATTCCATCACATTCTGAATTGTGCCTTGTAGATGGTGGACAGGCTCTGAGGAGTCAGGAGATGAGTTGCCCGCTGCAGTATTCCTCCCTTCTAACTGGTTGTTGTAGCCACTGTGTTTATGTAATGAGTCTAGTTGAGTTTCTGGTCAATGGTAACCCTCAGGGTGTTGATAGTGGGGGTTCAGTGATGGTAACTCCACTGAATGTCAGGAGATGATAGTTAGAATGTCTCTTTTTGGTCATGGTCATTGCCTGGTGTTTGTGTGGCGTGAATGTTACTTGCCACTTGCCAGCCCAAGCCTCGATATTGCCCAGATCTTGTTGCATTTGAACATGGACTGCTTCAGTATCTGAGGAGTTTTTAATGGTGCAGTTGTGCAATTATTGGCATGCATCCCTGCTTCTGACCTTATGATGGGAGAAACGGTCACTGATGAAACAGTTGAAGATGGTTGACCCTAGGACACTACTCCGATGAATTCTTGCAAGATGTCCTGGAGCTGAGATGACTGACCTCCAACAACCATGGCGATCTTCCTACGTGCCAGGTACGACTACAACCATCAGAGAGTTTGCCCTCGATATCCCTTGATTTCAGTTTTGCTAGGGCTCCTTGATGCAACACTTGGTTGAATGCAGCCTTGATGTCAAGAGCATTCACTCTCGCGTCATCTCTGCAATTCCTCAATTGCAGATGCTTCATGCAATTCTCTATCACCTCGGGACTTGGTAGGTGGACCCAAATAGAAACTTGAGAATGACTTAATTAAATGTGGGGAGCATGGGATTTAATCGTTGTCTGCATGATCATGGGGGCTAGGCAGTCAGCTTCCAATACAGTCTCAAACTATGATTACCCTGACCGCCTTTCTGCTATAGCCTCTTTCTACCTTTACAGTGAGACACAGAATCTTCATTCACCTGCTCTGCTGTTCAGAACTTCTTGCATGGTATGTTGTTTGGCACCTTGCTTCCATGGGCAATCCTACCTGGATGGAATTCCCGAAGAAATTCAATTTCCAATCTAAGGAGTCTCTGGAATGTGCCAGTACTGGGCACACATAGAAGACAAGCTACTTGGACACAGTCATCATTCCCTATATCAAGCTCGCATCAGCCAAGCAGGACCAACAAACCCCAATTTGTGCACTCTTGTTTGTTGTCAAAGATTTAAAATAGAGGCATTTTTACAAGCTTTAAAATTTGCTAATAGAATATTGGCTGCTGCTGGGTACAGAAACTTTATCTCGCATGTGAAAGAAAACTGATGAAAAGGCTGGGGTTAAAGGTTATGAAAGGCTAAGCAGTGCCAAGAAATCCCTTCTAACGAATTCCACTTAAACAACAAAGGAGGAAACTATCCCACTAAATTGGCTCATGATCCTGAAAATTTTAAAAAATGTATAAGTACTAATGGTGTCTGTCAGTTGTCTCTTCTTATATTTTATACATCCCAATTAGATATTTAAAGTAGCAGAAAAGCAGATTTTTGTTTTAAATGAGCTTTTCTTTATCTGACGTAATGATATTTTGGTTAGTGACTATGAATAGGAGGACTCCATTTATTTTGCCTCAGAAGGACGACTCAGTATTTCATGAAAAAATGTTAAAATATATGCATCTAATAATATCAATATCATTAGCATTTTCTGAATTTAATTATTAACCGTATCCAACTGTCATAAACTAAACTGCAAAATCTAACCAAAAACTTAATCCCAAACTCTTAATACGAAGCAGTAATTCTGACCTCAAACATTTCTCCTAACCTCAAGCCACTAGCCACATAACAATATAAGCCCTAACTCTAAACCAGCTGTTAAACTTAATTGCAATTCCTTAATCCTCAACTCTAACATCCTTAGCAGCAATGGGGGCAAGTGGGAATATCAGGGCCCAATAATCAGGCCCACAGATCCAAGAGACTCACTAGTATTAGTTGCAATCAGGGCCACTGGATCTGGATCGGGGTCCAGGTGTCCGAGCCAGGAGCAGCACTAGTCCCGCTGACCCTTAGCACAAAATCTAATCTCTAAATCATGCATGTCATCATTATTCTGGCACAGCATTGCCTCCATTTTCAAAAGTCACTGTAATGCCATCAATGCTGAAGCTCAGCTATTTTGTGAATAGTGAATGTGATGATATCAGCGTGTAGCCAACTGGAGGTCCCATTGTTATTGTGGCGCCATTAGTGATGCAGGTCAGCCAGTTTGTCAATGGTTACTCTGCATAATAATAGGCACCAGCAGGTACAAATTCCTGATATACATTCAAACAAGAACCTCCAATGGTCAGTCCTGGACTGCTAAAAATCAAAGACTGGAATCTCCATGGGTGTTCTGCCAATTATCTGCTGTTGCTTTGGCAGAAAGCTCTGCAACTGGCATAAAGTTTCCACACTGTGTCTCTGGGGTTTCTGTCGATCTTCTAGCAAAGCCACAGCTCTAGGTCTTACAAGTGGCAAGTTCAGGCACAGCTACTCACCATGGTAACAAATCTTTACGTATAAAATTGTTGGATTTGGAAGTAATCTGGTAGAATATACTTCCGTCTTAAATGCTAAACTTCAAATAAGGAAATGTTCTACCAATAGGAATGAACATAATGAACAATGCCTCCTTTTATTCTCAGCGTAACTTGTTTTATCCATTCTTGCATACTTCCGTATTAGTGTATGTTCGTGCTTTCTTATCCGTACTTACTGTTTCCAAAGTCAATAAGTTTTGCTGTTCTGTCTGTGCCCATCAGTCTCATCATGATCTCTAAATGTTTACCCAGGCAGGGGGCTCTGCTGCTCTGCTTTGAAAAGCACTTCAAACAGCAGTATCGCACATCTCTCAGGATGCACTTATGTGCATCAACTCACTGTGACACAAAGGGAGACTGAGGAAAATATTCTTACAATCATGAACTGTCAGAATATCTTCTCAATGCATGGTTTAAGTGATAACAAGCTCATATGAAATTCTATTTCTCACATCTCTAGCAATGTTCTTAATGAGTTCATTTTAAAATTGATCAACACCTTTAATAAAGAATAAGGAGGAATATCATAGGGGTGCTATAGGGTGCTGGGTATTAACACTAAGGAGTGTGATCTTAAACTCCCTATTGACTGAAACTAACATCACACATGTGCCTGTTATATTTTTGTCATCACTAAGTGGTTAACTTTTCAGTATTTTATTAATCAAGTTGAATTGAGCTTTCTTTCCTTGTTTCACTTGTAGTTTAGCTCCCTTAAGTGAGTCAATATTTAAGTTCTACATGAGCATAAATGTTGTTAACATAAAGGTACAGCAGGATGCTTGGATAAAGAAAGCACTCATAATTGAAAGCTGTTCCCCATCAAGCCCATAAATAGATTTCTAGTCATGTGTGAGGTGCTGATTTGGCACAGTGTTATCTGACTGCCTCATGTACATTTAAACGCTGATCTCAAAATGATGGCTAAGAACATCTGGAAAGATGTACAGCTTAATGTTAAAGCCTTTCCAAGGTATAGAGTGAATCAACTTAATCTTATCCACAGACATTTCTTCCCACACTCCTATAACTCCGGGCAAACAATGGGATAAATGACTTCACTCTGTTTAAAATGTGGCTCAATCCACTACCTCAGGGCTGAGCAGTTTTTTTGTGTAATATTTGATATAAAATCAGGTGTTAAGTCTGAACTTGTAGTTTGATAGGAACTGGGTCTAAATCCAGGCCGATAAGTTGTCTGTTATATTCCTGAAGTACTCAGAGAATGAGTGGATCACAGTCTGGCTGAAGGCTGTGTGCATAGTTTCAGTTTTTACTACTAGCCTAAGGCCTTGCTTGACCTCACCAATATTGAAGCAATGCCTCATGTCAACAGATGACTAACACAGGCAAAATGGAGATGCTTACTGGCCACAAGGCAGGTCAGAGGGATCATCAAAGATGATACCCTTGACAGAAGCCTGTAAAGAGCCTGCATGACCTGACATGCAGGCAGCAGCATGGCTAGCTGTGCGGAACAATACATTTTCTTTTCAAAAAAGAAAGAAAGCTTAAGAAAAAAGATTAGCCTGTTTCAGAATAAAGGATCTATCAAGCTAAATGATAGCCCTTGAATTGACAAACACGTGATTCATTTATTGCCATTTTAAAGCAACAATTCAAAGTGACTAACTGGAGACTTACCATCGTGGATGAAAGCAAAATCAGATTACTTATATATTAAGCAACGTGTTGAACAAATCTTGCACTGACTCTGCAGTCATGCTTTATTTTGAAATCTCATTTCATGCCAAACCACCCATACTCAGTTTTCAGCCATTTTCCAACATGAGCAAACAAACAAATGGAAGTTATTTTCAGCCTGTTACTATGATTTGTTTAGTCTTGTGTTGCTTTTAAGTAAATAAGAATATGTGAGAGTACATGTAGGGTGTATTAAAAAGGTTATGGCCATTTGGTGGCCTGATGGCTCAGTGGTTAGCAACACTGCCTCACAGCGCCAGGGACCCAGGTTTGATTTCAGCCTTGGGCAACTGTCCGTGTGGAGTTTACACATTCTCCCTGTGTTTGCAAGAATTTCCTCTGGCTGCTCCAGTTTCCTGCCACAGTCCAAAGATATGCAGGTTAGGTAGATAGGCCATGCTAAATTGCTAATAGTGTCCAGGAGTGTGCAGGCTGGGTGGATTAGCTATGGGAAATGTAGGGTAACAGGGATAGGAGAGGGAGGAGGAGGGTGAGTCTGGATGGGATGCTCTTCAGTGGATCAGTGTGTACTCGATGGGCTGAATATCCTGCTTCCACACTGTAGAAATTCTATGACTTAGTTTGCTTTCTACTATCTCCATTGCTGGCTGCTGCAGTGATAATGGAGTTGTTTACAATTCAAAATCTGCAGTCTGTATTTATCAATTGACATTAGACTCAGACATGAGGTAAGGTAAGCTTCAGAGATGGACAGCTTTAAAAATCACAGGCCCAAGGTCACCTTTTCCTGAAGCCTGCCACACTTATCACATGTCATGTTCCAAAGTTTAATGTAATATATCCAAAAATATTATTTCCTGAAATAAGTCTGTTTGATTTGCTTTTGAATGAATCAATACTAACTGCTTCCCCCATTTCCCAAGAGAAACAATTCTATAGATTTGCCACTCGCTCACTGAAATAATATTTCTTGCAGAGTTCATTAAGGTTAGACTCTTCATCACTCACTCCTAGTGTCTTTTCCATTTGTAGATGGCCTAAGTACATAAATATGTCCTTATAGCAGATGGCAAAACTCTGCAACTTGTTCCCTGTTGGCTTGGAGCCTGTGGCAACAATTCTCCTTGGCTCTTGGCAGGTGTGATCAGTAGAATAATGGCGAGGTTATACACTGCTACAAGCCTGCTGATCTTTCTGGAATAGCTTCTTTCATCTTGTACCACTTTGAGCATTAGAGTGATTGTTTTGTCTGGGAGCCGCCTCTAAGCCAGAAAGTACAAGGTTCAAGCAATATTCCAGATAGTGCCGGTGAACAAGACTGGAACTCCAGCTCAGTATTCTTCAATGACATCAGCAGTTTACTTGTGTTTGAAGGGTGTGGGGTCCCCCAACATTGCATGGTTTGTGGGAGTCCATAAAACACATCTGCTACATTGGATTAACCACCATTTCAGCCATTCTAAAGCTGGTTATTGGCATGGATAAAGCATTTACACTTCAGTCTGTCAGACTGTTGATCAACCTGGATCTCACTGCCTTTGAGAATGGTGGAAATGGTGACAATGAATCCTATTAGAGGGGAACTGTGGGACACTTGAGGGTTTTTTTATCGGCAGGACTACAGGGGTGCAGTGGGATACTTAAACTCACTTGCTGACCTCTTTCTGTGTTATAATGGCTCTGTGACTATAATCTTTCCTCAGGTAGTAGTGAGACAGGTAATAGCATACAGATAGTATCAGTATAAATTCCTACGTTAGAAATAAAACCAGTCTGACTCCAAACCAAAACACAAACAGATTCTAAACAAGACCTTGCACCTAACGTGCATTGCCTGACCTAAAATGACACCTCTTCTTCACACTGATAAAACCTTTAGTTCTCTCAGGACAGTGACTTGGAAGGAATTTGGGGATTTACATATGCATATTAATCAGCATCTTGGGTTTGTTTAATACATCCTCAGCAGTGGTGTGAACCTTTGATCTTTTACTTTCAAATTCTGTGTCTGATACTACCTCCCTCACAAACGGCTGAAGAAGGGGTATGGCTCCAAAAGCTTGTGTTTTCAAATAAACCTGTTGGACTGTAACCTGGTGCCATGCGATTTCTGAACTTGTCCACCCCAGTCCAACATCGGCACCTCCACATCATATAATCTTTCTGTTATACACAGGATACAAAGATACAAAGATACAAATACAGCAAGGTAAATGTCGTAGATCCTCTAACCTAATGTATTCAAGGGTGGGGGAAGCACATAAGATGAAGACATTGACTATCCCATTGCCCTTCTGCCCATCCCTGCCTTGTCATCATATTATGGGAATTGGGGTAAATAAGGCATCAGGTGGTCTTTCTACCCTTAGACCTACTGAGGCCTATAGAAGACAACGTTATCTGCCACTTAAGATCCTAACTATCCCTCTGCCACAATTGGTCAGTCTGCATTGGAAGGCAGAGACACGATGAACATCTCATCGGCTCTCATTGTAGGGGATACAGGTGTGCAGGGAGGGAGACGGGGTGGACTGTGATCCAGGACAACCCCCGCTTCTCTAATCTGACCTCCCTCAATCTTGCAGGCCATTACTCCCCACCCTTGCCTGCCAACAGCTGCCCCTCCACACCCTCCACCCTCCCTTCATATATGACGTCTCACAGTTTTGCAATCCAAGTTCCTGAAACTTACCAGAAATCTGGAAAAAAAGTCTTCACTTCTTCCTTGGGACTTGTCCCATCAGTAGTCACTATGCTCTGGCAATGCTGGGACAAGAAACCTTCAAGACGTAATTGACAATAACTGTCGAGGGTAGGACCTCCAATACGAATTAATGCCACTCACAACATTAGACTGTTGCAGGGCACCCAAATGTCACATTGATGAGATCTCACCCAACTTTTGGATAAACAGGGAGCTACTCTGCGTCCATCTCCCTGACAACTTTGATTGTGAAATATTGCAGTTGGTTTGAATCCAAGCCAATCCCATCATAAACTGCACTTTTGCTGTGTGGACATTGTTTTTGGGAGCGCGGTGTGGGGTGGAGGAATATGTTCAAGTTTTTACTGTGTTGGTCAAGTAAAGATGTCCCCTCATAAGATACTTACAATGTTAAACTTGCATTAAGAGAACTATCGGATATATTGGGAAAAAAAGTCCTGAAAATTTTGGGCATCACCAAAAGTAATTTATGCGACACTCAATGTATTATCCACCAATCTCCAACCACGCCTACAGGAAAATAAAACATCAAAACAGTAGCTGAAACACTATCAAGCTTTATTTAGAAAAAAATAAATTACTTGTTTCAAAGCTTTGCGCATCACTGATTTCTTATAAATCTTATGCATCCCTGACATGCAACAACTGGTCACAGTGCATTATTGGGATTACAGTTTAAAAGCTGCATGAAAGCCCACTGCTTCTCATTGGATAGCTGTTTCGTGGCTGTATACCACAATAAAGGACCCCTATTCACCTGTCTTTTGGGAGGTTTTGATAAAGGATCATACTACATGCGTTAGCCTGCAAAATTTAAAACCACTGTAAAGGAAGGTGTATTTTCGCTGTGGGACATCTGAAAGTTTTGACAGAAAAATTAACTAGCAAGAAGGGCAACATTGCCAAAATGGCAAATAGACCAGAGAATCGATTCCAAAGATTTCTGATCCAGTATTGGAAACATAAAGAGAGATATCCTCTTTCCCCTCAGGAAGTTCTGCAGTCAGATACTATGATGGTTGTTGGAACAAACACCAAATAAACAACACAGTCAATAACAGCAATTTGGCCCAGGAACCAGGATGGAGCACTGCAAGGACTATAGCAACAGCAACTGTAAATGAATGGTTCAAGATCTGTCTACAGATCTTCACATACAACTTTCTCATAAATTAAGTCATAGTTTCACAGACTGCTTTGCCACAGCTGCTCAATCACCTGACAACAAGCTTGACCAGTTATGACTCATACCTCACATTCATGGCCTCACATCAACCTTATACACTTTGCAGCCCTGAGAGCTGTATGCCTATATCTCACTGCTTGCACACACTATTCTATTGTGGCGGGTACATCACTCAAATAAGTTACACCATCTCATGGACACGCATCCTGTTCTCTTTGTAGTGATTGTAACAAAGGCCATAGTCATTGACTATGAGATCTTTGATGAGGGTTGCTAATCTGGGCTGATCATGGAGCCCTGGCTGACAGCTATAAGCAGGACATTCAGTGACACTCCTCATTCTGGGGACTGGCTCTGCGGTGGCTTGTCAGAGACCATTGACTGTGCATGTGTAAATAAATGGTGACTTTGTGATGGGATACCGGCCTCCATGCAGTTATTTCACACATGCAAGGTGAATTGGCCCATTCGCAGAGGCAACAGCACCTAACAAGTGGAGACCAGGCAGGGTTGCATGCTTTGACCCCATACAGAAGGTGTGCTGCTAAAGTTTAGGCTGTTGCCAGTAGCCATATTGGAACCATCAAGGATGACATCAGGTGGAATTTTTTTTGGATAAGTCTGAGATACATCAAGTTGTTTTGGAGGAATTTTCATCTCGAGGCCTAATGAGTTTTCTCACCATATCTTATCAGTCTTGCGGCACATACCCAATCCCTGTGGCATTACTTATTTTTCATTCAAGCCCATCTTTCCATGCCATCCCAGACGGGGTTACTATGCACCTCCAGTTTGTCCGTCCACTTGCCTCACTCAAATGATACATTTCTGCATCCATGCTTTCATGCATCCATGCATCCAACTGCTGCCTGGACTCAGGACTGCTGAAGTACTCACATTTCAAAAGTAACATGGTCACTCGATCTTGAATTTGCAGACATCAGCACCAATACTGGGATAGTAGGAACTGCAGATGCTGGAGAATCCGAGACAACAAGGTGCAGGGCTGGATGAACACAGCAGGCCAAGC
>NC_063337.1:100947810-100970168 GCF_021869965.1 Rhincodon typus | reverse complement strand
ATCCGAGACAACAAGGTGCAGGGCTGGATGAACACAGCAGGCCAAGCCTCTCTGCTCCTACGATGCTGCTTGGCCTGCTGTGTTCATCCAGCCCTGCACCTTGTTGTCTCGGATTCTCCAGCACCAATACTGGTTCTGCTTGCCAATTAAAGAACAGGGTAGAAGCAGGTTTGTCGATGGTGAGCTGCTCAACAGAGGTGGGGTACAATTAATGAAAGATGAATGATAATACAGATGCCAACTTTCTGGAGAGGAAGGTTGTAAAAGATTTCTGGTGCAGAGAGTTCAGGTGGGGACGTTGATAGGAGTGTCTGTTAGAAATAAAGACTCATGGGCATTCACATGAAATAGTCGATGCATCTGCTGTACAGCACGGAAACAGATCCTTCTCGTCCATTCAACTTGTCCATTCGGACCAGATATCCTAAATTAATCTAGCCCCATTTGCCAGCATTTGGCCCATATCCCTCTAAACCCTTCCTATTCATATACCCATCCAGATGCCTTTTAAATGTTGTAATTGTACCAGCCTCCACCACGCTTCCTGGCAGCTCATTCCATGCACGCACCACCCTCTGCATGAAAAATGTTGTCCCTTAAGTCCTTTTTAAATCTTTCCCCTCTCACCTTAAACCTATACCCTCTAGTTTTGGATTCCCCCGCCCCGGGAAGAGACCTTGACTATTCACCCTATTCATGCCCCTCATGATTTTATAAACTTCTATGTGCTACTATCACTGTCACTGCATCTGTGCCATTCTTGTTGTGACCTTACCAGTCAACCTAGGGTGTATCTGTCCCCGCTGCAGTCTGAAACTGTGACTTCTCGGCTTAGAGCTGCTCAAGGCAAACTGCATTCTCCCTCAACTGATGTGCAGCAACCCTCCACCAGCCATGCTGTAGTCACTGGGTGGCACTGCATTGGAGCACTATCCAAGGCAAAGATAGGCACCAAAGGAATGTACAAAAGTGATTGGTTGAGTTTTGAACGGGAATTGGATGTTGTTTAAACCATTCTTTTCCTTATTCTTCCCTTCTTCCTCTTCCTGGACTGTTTACCCAGTCCCTGATGGTAAGGGCTGTGTATTCATAATGTTCACATTGTGGAGGATACAGAGAACAACTACAGATCAGGCCATTTGCTCCATGGGCTCCTTCATGATGTGGAGCCATTGCTTCAGGACCCCAGCTGTCCAATTGATAACATTTCTTATGGCAGCATGGTTGAAAGCACATCAGCTACGCATTGCGGAGAGGACTCATGAGAGCCCTGTATCAAACTCATAGCATTTGTCAGCCAGGTCTCTGGTTTAATACTTGCACACTCCACCCTCTTTCCTCTGTTCAGGAAGAACGTACTGCAGCTCCCCCTGAAGGCATGGAGAGCCTCTGTCACCTCTCTGATGCAGCAATGAACAGTGAACTGTGCCACTCTAGGAAAGACTGTGTCCCACAAAGAAATTCGGAGACAGAGTCATCTTCATTGCCTTTGCCAACTGCATTCTCATCCTACCCTGAGGCTGCAGATCTGATTCCAAGTGGCGTCAGACGTCCTTGAGTATATCTTATGCGAATCACAAATGTGCACACACTACTCCTTGCTTCAGTGGAGTTAAGAAAAGTGTTCCATCAGTGAATACGGCCTCCTGCAGAGAACTTGTTTCTGCCTCTGTCTCCTCCCTCTGTGAGCAGCATGCCACAGCTCCATCTCTTCCTCTCATGGTGTAATCCAAACGTGACTGCTAAGAATAGCCACATCAGCAGTCATCCAGCTCTACACCTTGTTATCTCACACACTCCAGTGGTACTGGGTTTATAGGAACATTAACTGCAGCAGCAAGGTTAAAAATGGAAGTGCTGGTCTTCAATCAGTGTTATGCACTGACTGAAGTACTCTGCACACTTCCAGTGCATACTTCTAATACCTGCACGACTGCCTGCAATAATGGTGCTTGGCATGGTTCATGTCAGAAATGTGTGCAAACAGTAAGGTTACATTTTGGAAAACAGCACCTGTTACGCTAAAACCAAGCATGCTATAGAGCTGAATCTTGTGACAGAAATCTTTCATATCTATTTCAGAATTACAGTGTTTGTGTCAGAGCAATGTTGAAGTCTGAGATTTTAAAGACACTCTTATTCTTAGTGTGGAAAATGTGTTGAAAATTGTTTTGTGCTATGATGACTAACTTGATGGCTAAGTTTGGCATTTTTCTGAAGATAGTTACTTTGAAAATAATATGACTTTCTTCACTGTCCATGGGTCAGAATTCTGGAACTCCCTTTCCACCAGCGCTATTGGAATGTACCAATGCACTGTACTCATTCAAGAAACTGGCTGACCCCTACCTCCTCAAGGGTACTTAGGAATGCAGAATGGACACTGGCCTTGACAGTAATGCTCACATTCCATGTATAAAATCCTTGAGTTGCAGAGGGCAGTGGTAGAAAGGCTTTATTTTAAATGAGTATCTTTCTGCAAAGTTGTTTATCGTGAGCATACTTTGGGAAATTGAATGCCAAGATTGCAAAGTGCAGTTGGATTGTCTGTCCTAGATTCTTAACTTGCAATATTAGCAGGTGAAGCTTTGTGCTCAACTGTCAATATATAAAAATGTACAATTAGTACATACGCTAATTTGACCCAGTGCCAGTGGAAAATTTCTTATAGTGATACTGACAAAAAAATCAATAATTTTTATTTGTTTCATGATGTACCTGTGTAGTGAATAGAAGCAGCTTTTCACTGGTTTGTGTTTTCTCTGGGGAACATTTGGGACAATCGAGTTAGTTAAATCAATGGCTAATAGAGTTTTGATGTTTTAAAGAATGATATCTTCAAACTGTCATGCAATGGACATGGACTAACATTAACCTTGTGATTCAATTGAAACATTGTGAATTTATCCTTTATTTTGCTGGTTGTCCTCTTGCCAAAATAATTCTTATAGTGTATATGCTTGTATATGGAAATGAGCATTTAGTTTTAGGCATTTTTATGGCTCACTCTCAAATGACTGCATTGTTCAAATCGTAATTTGATCTTATAGGCCTTCAACCCATTCAGTAATTCAGCTTTATTCTTTTGCATTAGTTGTAGTGTGCCTAGGCTTTGAATTAGATTCATAGTGATCATTAACATTACTGCCCTCTCATAAATAAAACCTGAGACTTGTGGTGTTGGCAAAGGTTTAGTGTTTCATGGCAAAGGTTCTGGTTGATTCTGTAAGTTTGACACACAATAAATGCAATGAAAATTGTGAATGTAAGTAACGAGTTGGTTACAAAGCAAATTAATTTTATTTTAATGCGTAACTTAATTTTCAGGTTTGAGAGTAAATCGCAGAATTGCTTACTTCTTTATATCCTGTTTCTTCTATAATTAAATGTTAAGATTCTGAGCTTGGCGTCATCTAATCACGATTGATCTACATCAAATCCTATCAAGTGCTGTCCACATTTCATTTAAAGTGAATCAATGTGATCTTTATTTAGGCCCAAACTACTGTTTTTATGTTGTTTCTTTTTTTCTCAGAGAATTTGCATTGCAGAAAGAGAAAATGAGTAATGAAAAGTAATTTCGCTCAGATGTTTTTTGCCCCTTGCTTTTGGTGTCAGGCTAGGTTTTGAATTGCAATTTGGGCTATATTGGCAGCAGCAATCAAAACAAAACCTGTTTGGCATTGACACTGCGATTAACACCAAAATGTCCATCTTCAGAAATGATCAGTGCTGGGACTGGTGCAAGACAAACACAAAGTGGAGAATAGATTCTGAACTCAGCATGATTTTGATGATCCTGTTCTGATCATTTCTGCAAACTTATACAAAAGTTACGCTGGTATCAGTAAACACGCCTGTTGTTGACAAATACTGGGATTTTCTGCATAATGCTTTGAGCAACTCAAAATTCCTGTGAGCTCATGTAAAGGAGCAACATTAAAATTGTCTTCTGCTTTGCTGAGTAATAGATAGCCTTTGCGAAAGTAACCAGCACACAGCTTAATTTAACTTGCCATAAGTTACTCACTGGCAAGCTATCTTGTGAATCTATCAGGGGAAAGAACAATCCGTAACAGCTTCTAAAACGTAATTCTTTGCACAGGCAAGAAACTTCAAGTCATTGTCTTTGCCTCCTTTGTATTTTGATCACAATTAACATTTTGCAACTTTTTTTAATTGAAAGAACTACATTGTCCGTTCATTTCTGTTACAGTTCCTCTGTAGCTTATGTTTGGTACCGACATGAATGGCTTGTGTTTATACACCATTGATGTATTAAATTGATGATATCTCTTAGTTAATTTTCAGCACAGTGACCATTTGTTTTTTTCTCTTCTCAAGTCTGCAAAGGATGACATCAGATTTCATGCTTCCCCATCAAACCCCCCCCCCCCCCCCACCCCCACCTCCACCGCACCCTCTTTGAGTTACCTAGGTGACAGGGTTGCTAGGGATTACACAGTGGGAGTTGTACAGCCCAAAGAAGATCAGAGCTTTGTCATTCTCCATTCAAAGGCAATTGTCCCTGAAAAATGTGAAGTGCTTCAATATCTGAAGGCCTGGGTACTGATATAAAGGCAGACGGCTACTCCAAGTAAAAACTCATAATTAACTTGGTGTTCACCAATAGATCGCTCATTAATGGGTATTTCATGAAGTGGACAATTCTCAGACGTTCATTGTGTAACACCCACAGAAGTATTAAACAATGCATCACCCCAACATTCCAAGATAATTGTGGTAATATATTTCATGCCCTTCCCCCAAACACTTGAGACCTCACATTCCCAAGTCTCTCTCAGACGAAATCTACAGACTGTATAAAATAACCTGACATCTATTAATATTCACTGCCATATGATCTTTTTGGAGAATCTTTGGTCTGCATTTTTTTTGTTGCTGAAGATGTAATGTTAAATCTAAGCCATGAAAAGAGGTAGTGGTGGTTATGGGTGAAGGAACTACTCCCAGGATCTCTGTCCTACATCTTTAACTTCCCTTTTTGCCGCCTGCTGTTTTTTAGATGTCATAAAAACTGCTTCCTGTCCTGGTCTTTCATTAAAGCTGTGGTATGCCTTTATATTAGCTTCAAAACCTTCCAAATATTGCCCTGGCTCTGCCTGTGTTCAGATTTTTGATATTCTAAATTTCATGTAAGATGGAAAGATTTCTTTCACCACCTGTTACCTCAGGCTATGGAGAAACACAGTGCATCAATAAAAGTGAAGTTATTTCTCAACACTTATAGGAATCTGTTTGATACACTTGCTGAATGCCAGAAGGGACATGAAGAATCGAAGGGATTTCTTGATGTTTATGTTTAGAATTCTTGCCTCAGCCTGCAGTGAGAAAAACCCACAGCTTCAGGACTATGTTTGTGGGCAATAAGGGAAATGAATATGAATTGTGTCCAGCTGAATTTTCCGATTGTATTTTCATTTCCTACTGAGTTGATGTTCAGAAGCAGGGATGCATTGACAATTTCAGATGTGCACTATTCATAAGATTCTAAGAACTAGGAGCAGGAGAAAAACATCTGCTCTGCATGCCTCATCTGACTGTGTCCTAAACTTCACCTTCCTGCATGCCCCCATTACCTTTTACTCCTGAGTCTGTCTAACTCAGCCTTGACAACACTCAATGACTCAGTCTCCACTGCTCTCTGTTGAAGAGAATTCCAGACTAATGATCCTCTGAGAAAAGAAATTCCTCCTCATCTCCATTTTAAATGAGACACTCCTTCATTATTTGTAAACTGTAGCCCCTGGTTCTAGTTAACCCCAGTCCCCAAAAGGAATCCTTCCAGCATCAAGTCTGTTAAGTGCCCCAGATTCTTATACTTACAATAAGGTTATCTTTCATTCTTCTAAACTTCAATGAGTAGAGACCCAACCTGCTCAACAATTTCCTCATAAAACAATCCCTACATTTTAGGAACCGCACTAGTGGATCTTCTCTGAACTGCTTCAAGTGCAAATATATCCGTCCTGAAGGAAGGAATCCAAAACGTGCACAGGCAGCTTGCCTTGTTGGTCAGCATTGCTCAGTCAAAGGGCACCTTGTGGTATGACAGCGTGTTATGTCAATTTCACACCCGCACCGTGTGCTAGCACCTTACATGGCAAACATATTGCAGTGTGCGATTTGCAAGCAGTCATGTCTCAAAGACTGAGGGGAACAGTCCTCACAGCAATCCATGGAGGCACCTGCCAGTCAGAGGATCCAGGCAGAGTAAGTCAAGAGCATCTCACATACTAGTCCAGGGATTTGGCCATGGTCAGGCATTGGTCGGGTTGTTGATGGTGGGAGTTTGTTGCCTCTACAGTCTGGTCTATCGAACCCAGCAGCCTCCCTGTTGCCTTGGAAAGGCCTTTTGAGATATCTGACTGCTGACATTTGTTCAGTCAGCTCAGCACCATGCAGTCTAATGCAATCCTCCACCACAACATGTCACGCCGACCCTTGCTCTGGCTCCCACAGAAAGGTGTAATGCACATTGTTTGCATGAAGTGTGGTATTATAGTTCCATCACTGTGTGTGAACTGAATGACAGATGCAGTCATGTTAACCTGTCCTGTATGTATGATATGACAAATAAAAACCTAATACTTCCAGTTGATAAAGTTCACTGAGCTTTTGACACCCTCATATTATATTCCTGCTGTTCTGCAAAAAAACCACATGGTTAAAATAAACAGCACACAGAAGAACCCAATTCTAATTCTAATTCTAATGAATTCTACACATCAAGTGTTTACACTATAATATGAACAGGCATGTTGAATGTATTATTTGAAACAGCTCAAAGCCATCAAAACAAGTAAAGCAGCCACTTTAAGTGCTTTTAAAAGAATTGTAATGTGTACAGTATGGAAAGAGGTCATTTCGCCTGTCAGGTCCATGGAAAGGCACTCTCCAATCTCACCTTTCTGTCTTCCCACCATAGCCCTGCGATTTTCTATTCTTTAGCCAATTCTCTTTTGAAATCCTTGATTCAATTTGGCTGAAATAAACTTACTCACTGAGTTTTTTCCTCATGTCACCATTGCTTATTTGACAATCACCCCAAATCAATATCTTTTGGGATATATCCCTCCACAAACAGGAACAGTTTCTTCCAGATCTCCAAACCCACCCCCCACACACCCCCACCCCCTCCCACCCCCACAACAATGATTTTGAAAATAAGGCAATACATATGGACCTTGAAACAAAAGATTGGGAGAGTGCCTGAAGCACTAGTTTCAGAAGGCTATCAAAGATGAGGAGAGGTGAGAGACAAAAAAGACATTTTGAGAGAGAGTTTCAGAGAGCAGTGCCATTAATGATCAGGAGAGGACAGGAGCTGTATGAAAGACTCGCACTAGAGTATCAAATGATGCTGCCTGGACAGCATTAAAGTCAGTGTGGGAAAGATCATATGGGGATATTTTAAGGAGATTGAGAGGGAACTGGGAGGCAGTTCGGAGAGGTTAGGTGTGGGATAGAATATTGGGTGGATGTGAGATATTTTATTTTTGACAGTCGCACTTTGTGGAAGATGAATGATATGTTCAGGTATTGGAATTTTGGCAGTGGACGGAGGACAGATCAATGTGAAATATATTGTGGAAGTGGAAATAGGTTGTAATGATTAGAGTATTTGAAAATTAGCTCAGGTTTGAACAAGTTTATTAAGATCCTGTATATTGTATTCCAGATAAAGGGAGCCTCTGAGAGCGAGTGGGATTGTGTTGGATAGCAGGGACTGGACACCCTCGGCCAAATTTAACTCTCAGCGACAAACTGTTCACTACATGTTTACCACATCCTTCCTATGGGATTCAGCATTGCAACCTAATAGATATTAAACAACCAAAATGATAGGGCACCCTCCACAGGGATATCTGTGAACTGGGCAAACTTTGGATCATCAAAATATTACTGAGCAGCACAGAGTTTGAATCATGAAGTTTCAATGAGAATATTGAATTTGATCTTAAAACAAAATAGAGGTAAAGAAAGATGAAAATAAGCAATATAGATAAAAGTAACAAAAAAACTGAAGTTTATTAAAACTATATTCTTTCAACTCTCCAACAATTATTAAAATTTCCAAGAGTGAACCATCAGTTAGTATGCAGTGTAAATTAAGATGCTTAACATGTGGTGACCCTCAGGTTAAAACACTACCAGTTGTCCCTCTCTTTCTCGAATGAGAGAGTAGCCCCCTTAGTAAGACAACAGTAACTTCACCATTATTTACAGAGGAATGTACAATGCTTCATCTTTCTTACAAAGTTAGTTTCTATCTCACAGGCAGAAACATCAGAATGCCATTCTATGCAGTTAAGCAATGAGTCAACTATGTGATAGCATGATATCACAGCTTTTGGAGGAGTAAAGCATTTCAGACAACAAATTGCAGATTTATGCATTTGTCAGGACCGTTAGTCAGACTTACTCCTTGATAACAACGCGCTTGGTTAGCATTAATGTTATTTCTAAGGCAAGATGTGATTCACTGGGTATTGAAATGGGCCTTGGAGTCATAGCGCTGTACAGCACAGACACAGTCCTTTTGGACCAACTCGTCCATGCTGACCAGATATCCTAAATTAATCTACTCCCATTTGCAGCATTTGGCTCACATCCCCCTAAACCGTTCCTATGCATGTATACATCCAGATGCCTTTTAAATGTTGTAATTGTACCAGCCTCCACCACTTCCTCTGACAACTCATTCTGTACATGCACCATCCTTTGTGTGAAAAAGTTGCCCCTTAGGTTCTTTATAAATCTTTCCCCCTTCACCTTGAACCTATACCCTCTAGTTTTGGACTCTCCCACTCTGGAAAAAGACCTTGACTATTCACCCTGTCCAAGCCCCTCATGATTTTAAAAGCCTTTATAAGGTCACCTCCGGACCTCCAAGGGAAAATAGCCCCAGCGTCTGTAGCCTCTCCCTACAGCTCAAACCCTCCAACCCTAGCAACATCTTTGTAAATCATTTCTGCACCCTCTTAAGCTTAACAACGTTTGAGCTGGGCAAGTGAAAAATTGTGGCTTTGGTCTCCCTAAATCCAGAATGGGCTCAAAGAATCTAAAGTTTACAGTAAAACATGAGGCCATTCATTCCATTTGCTCTGTGCAGGCACTTTGACAGAGCAGGAAAAGGTCATCCCACCATCTCTCTGACTCTCATATAACCTCTTCTGCTTCATGTATTTACCTGTTGTTCCCTTGAATGACAGTTCCCTTTTGCAAACAGAGATACAATTGATATACTTCAACAAGCCCAGAGCATCAACTGGATCATGCTTAGCGGTATTGTCTCTAAATCAAAAAAATTGTGAATCTTCAACTCTGAAAGATGTGCTTTTGTTTGCATTTCAATTTTAAATTATTTGAGCTTTTCATGCAATTCTCTTTCATTTGTGTGAGATCCTTTTATAAAGACGGCTAAAATGATAGCTCCTACATGCTTATACAACTGCAACATAATTTCTGCAAATTCACAGAGAGCTTGAAATACTAATATGTTGTTATGAGGGACTTGTTACTAGACTGTAAAGAAAGACGTCTTTAATAGAAGGCTTTCATTGTTGTTGAACACACTTGGGATTATATTTACCTCTTTTTGATAATATTAGTAAAGTATGTACATACAAGTTAAAAAGTGGTATATTGCCAAAGGAAAACGCTCAGAGAATTGGTACCCTCTGAGCTATTATCCTAATCAGAAATAAGTTTATAAACTGTAAAGAAATGTAAGAGAGAAATGCAGAATTCTACTTGTTACAGCCTTGGATAAAAGACATTTCTTAAAATCTTACCCGGAATAAATAAAGGATGGTAGATAATCAGAAAGAGCATACTCCACTGTGGTGACTGCTGTTCGACAATGTTGTTGATTTTTAACCACTCTCTGAAGTGGTTGAGAATGCCACTCAGTTGTATGAAACCATCACAAACTACAGAAGGCCCACCTACGTCTTCTAGGAAGAAACGAGTTAGGGAATAAGTACTAGCCTTTTCAGTGACAGCCACATTCCAAGAATGATTTTGTTTTTGAGTAAAAAAGCTCTAGGGCAGACCTGGAGTTTAATAAACAGATTTTGCAGTATTACCATAGCAGTGAAAGAGGAGTTCTTTTTCTTTGCCTCAGCTTATGGATGTTGCAATCATTGTAAATACCATGCAGCAAGAGGAGTTAAGGCCAGTCTGAGTGTGCAGGAAGCATGGGAGAAACTGGGCTCATTGCCAACAGCAGTATTGCAAGAGTCAATTAACTAGGCGTGGAACAGAAGTGCACGAGTAGGCAAAAGCTTAGGTAAGAGATTGTGACTGAGATGTGCTTTTTGATTGAAAATAACTGCAGGAACAATGGGTTATTTGTGCTGCTTAAAAGTAGCAGTGAGGATCACCTCAGTCCTCTAATTTCATTCCTCAGAGTTCTTTTAGACATCAGCACGGGACAAGTCGCATTGCTAGGCATGAAACTAATATGCAGATAACTGAAACCCTATATACCATTGTATTAAGTACATAAATCTCAGAAATAACCAAGAAAAGTAACAGGCACATAAAATTTGCAACATTTCCAGAAGTAGGGTAAAACTGCATTGCAGCTTTTTGCATACCCTCTCTGTAAGAGATAGAAAAATAGAATGCCCAATTCTCAGTGATCTGTGCTACATTATGATGTGATAGCTAATGCAGATGCATTACACATGTTCCTTGGTGGAAGGAACGTACAAAGTATTACATGGGAAAACAAGCGGCCTGGTTGGACAGATGTTTTGAGCAATGCTTTAGATGCTTAGAGTGGGAGGAGGAGGTGGCCTATCTCATCCTCCCTGAAGAGGATTTTCAAATTTATGACCTGTGATACTCAGGATTACAGCAGCTGGAGGAATTTAAATTCAATTAAAAGCTGGGGTTGGTGGTGGTACCCATGAACCTTTCATTGATTGTCCTAAAAAAACTGTGTCATTAATGTCCTTCAGGGAAGGAAAACTGTCTTCTTACCTGGCCTGGCCTACTTCAGACTCCAGACCCACAGCAACATGAGGTTAACTGCCCTATGAAAAGATCTGGTAAGGCATTCAGTTCAAGATCAATTTGGAATAAGTAATGAATACTGGCATTGCCATTGATGGCCACATCCCTTGAATGAATAAAGAAGAAAATATAATTGTTACATTAACAGAGGCCTCACCATGGGCTTGAAAGGCCATTGACCTGAAATGTTCGCTCTATTTTTCTCTCTACTTCCATACCTGCTGATATTGTCAGTATTTTCTGTTTTTGTTTCAGATTTCTAGACTTTGTACTATTTCATTTCTGTGATTAACTGAAGTCACTCTTTGTCACTCAAAGTGGACTTAAGAAATCCAATGGTAGTCCTGAAAGAAGAGTAGGGATATGTCTAGGTCTCCTGGACAATATTCACCCCTAAATCAATACTCCAAAACTAGTTTATTTGTACATTTGTCTAATTTTCTGTTTGTGGAACATTTTGACTGCTCTATTTACATACATAACAACCATGACTGTACATCAAAAGAAATCCATGGGGCTGTCAATTGGATGGGAAAGGCGTTATTTAAACACAAATCATATTTTATTTTTCCAACATCAAAGACTTTGAATCCGGTTGAATCTATGACGAACTCATGACTGGTGATTAGCAAGTTGAACTTCCAACTATTCATGTTGGCACCTCATCAATCGCTACACTGACATCTTTCCATGACTAGAAGGATAATAGTCATAGTGCTCATAGTGTTCATTAAGGAGGGCGCGCGAAGACTTGTTTGATGTACAAATAGACCATTTGTTTCAATTGGACCATTTCAATGCTGTAAATGCAATGTAGTGCTTCATGCTCAATGTTGTGCTTTTTGTTCAAACTCACTAGCATCACTATTTTTGAGCTGGTGTTGTGAGTCATATTTGGGTGGTTGGCAGTTGCTGTTGTGTTAGATTATGCTCTGACCTGTCTATCAGCATGATAACTCTTGTTTTTCAACAAACTTCCATTGTAAGCCAAAATACTTTTCAGTTTGACTTTCCACCGTAAGGGTAGAGTTCTTACAATATCCTAAAAGATCAGAATTAAGAATCATTAGCCTGCCACATTTCCCTTCTTATGCCTGACCCAGAATGACTACATTCCCTTGGTTCAACACTTGCTTATCCAATTGTAGCCTAAACAACTTGAGCACAGCTGTCTCTTCCTGTTCTTACATTATTACCTCTGGATATTCCAAGGATCCATTCTTTATCATGTACCCTACATTAAAATGACCCCTATCTCATATTATCCAAATAGATGGATTCAGCTTCCACATGTAAATTTGCAACGTGCAGCTCTACTCCATTGGATAAGCCACAATTTCTCTTATTTCAAGATTTCAGATACTTTATTTGACCTTTATCGCAATATTTGGAGCCTTTCCAATGGCTTTATCTTTCTCTTCGAACACTGTCTGAAGTCCTAACCCTATTTGACTTCAAGGAATACATTCACTTCATGTCTTCATAATCACACAGATCATTTACTTCCACATCTTTGACGCTGCCCATTTCTGTCGCAGTCTCATCCAATCTTCCAGTCAAACATTTTCACGTAATTTAGTCACTTCCAGATCTGACCATTTCGTTACTCTCTGAGCCTACCTCCCAGTGTGTACCCTCCATAAATTTTAGCTCATAAAACTTTGCTGTCTGTACCCTATCCACATCAGAATCTGTTCATCTATCATCAGGTCCAAGTGGGTATCAAGGGACTTGATGATCTGACTGTCTTCTGTGGTTACATTTGTGTTCGGGATCCCTAGGGATTGAGCATGTGGTATCTACCATTTCACTTGAGGCTTTCCACGATTAATGAACATCAGAGGGACTGAAGTGCATTATCAACCCTGGGGACTACACTTTAATCTGTTATTAAGTTACCTTTAGAGTATTGGCTCGTTTTGTTTGGCTTGTTTTTTGATACAGTGAGTTATCAGTGCCCCATTAAGAGGGATTTATGAGCTCCCCAGTACTGTGACATTCCATTCAGATGTCTAACTCCTACACTCTCCAATAAAAACAATCGTTTTAAAGCCCATCCCATCATCAAAGCTTTAGGTCACCTCACCTAATATTTTGGTTTTTGGATTGGTCTCCAATTGTATCAGATTATACGTTAAAAAAACACTCTGGACCATTTGCATAATTTAAAGTTGCTTTATAAAGACAAGTTATTCCCTCACATTTATGTACAGAACTGATACAAACATTCACAGTAATGAAATGGGAAAGAGAAAAGCGATGATTTTACAGCTGCACTGAAGACAATGTAACACTTTCACAAGTGGTGAAATGGATACTATAATTTTAATTTATGTCACTTCAAGTGTCTTCTTTTGATCTGACAAACCTCTGACAGAAACAATAAAGAACTAGAGTTTAACAAGTTAGGTAACCGTTGCAGGGTCTGAAACAGCCTTGTTTCTCTAATTTCCTCTGTCCTTCTCCTGTTTACTTTTCACACTTCAGTTCACTGCTACTAATTCTCCTCCCAGTTTTCCCTTAATCCTTTTCTGCTGTGTTGTTTCCATCAGTGGCCTGGCTGAAGTAACCAACCAAGTGTAACTTCCTTAGTGACTTGTGATTCAATAGAATCTTAATGCAACAGTTTTAACAAAGAGATCAAGGGACACCCAAATATTGGACAGAGCGTCCTCAAAATCACAAACAGTCCAGATTTCCTTTTACAAATCCAAATAGGGTTTAATGCAAGATAGCCAGAGTATGGTTGGTTGGGTGGGGTGGGGGAGGTGGAGCCGGGGGAGACAAGGAGAGAAAAGGGGGGGGGGAGAAACAGGTGCGTTCTTTATTACCTAGCATAACAACAAGCCCCTGTATTCAGTCAGCTCACTGCAACATAAGATAAGCAGACCTCCTACTGTTGAATTATGACCTAACTTTCAAAGAGATGCCCTCAGGATCTGCGGCAATCCTTCAAACAGCTTGAAAAAATGAAATAATTCAAACGAAAGGTTCACTGCTGCTGGGGTTGTCTGATTACAAGGACTTTGTTTTACTTTGACTTTTAAGTGGATCAGCAACACGAAAAGGTTCAATGTCATTTGTCTCCAAAAAGGTGCTACTGTTCTTCATAATAAATTTTCCTTTGTGTTTAAGTATTCGTGAGAAAAGTATTCGTGAGAACAGTATACGGAGCAGGCCAGGTACTGCCTGCTTTCACTTCTACAGCCTCACCGGTCTATTTCTGGTTTCAGTTTTCTGCTGGTGAAACCCTTATTCACTCCTTTGTTACCTCCCAATAATGATTTAAACACACTCCTGTCTGGCATCCCATGTTCTACCTTCGTGAACACAAGATTAATTTAGGATATCTGGATGGCATGGATGAGTTAGACCAAAGGGTCTGTTCCCATGCTGTAAAACTGTATGACTTTATAAGATTGTCCAAATAATGCTACTCATATTCAAACTCATACCAAATGCCCTTTATCCATCATCCCCATGTTTGCTGAAGAAAATTGGCTCCTGTTTAAACAATGCATTAAGTTTAAAATTCACCTGTTTCTTTATAAACACTTCCATAGTCTGGCCCCTTACAATTCTCTGTAAATTCCTCCAGTTCAACAAAGCCTAACTATTCTAATTTTAGCCACTTGAACATCCCCAGTTTTAATCATCCCATCATTTATGGTCATACCACCAGTTAACAATGCTGTAAACTCTCAACTCCCCATATTAAACATCTCTATTCATTTTCCTCCTTTAAGACACTCCTTAACTTCGAAAACTTTTGGGCATGGATCTAATATCTCCTTATGTTGCTGAATGTCATATTGTTTTTTATAATGCCACTGAGAAAATAAAAATTTGGAACATTTTATTAAATTAAAGAAGCAAAATATAAATAGAAGCATTTGTCATTGCATGTGCACAGTTACCATTAACCTCCCCCATTAAGGGTGCTATCTAGTATAAAGAGAGGCAACCCCATGTTTCTCCGAGTCTCATGAGTTGTCATTATTCTCCATTTTCTCTTTCAATGAATGATAGTTTCAACCATTAAACAACAAGAAGAAAGGGAGATTTTAGGATTCTGGCCTTCACTTTGGTGCTGTCCTCCTAGAATTGCATGTGTTAAGGTGCCCAATGTTGTGATGCACAGTGATATTTAGTTTACAACCAAAGTGGGCAGTTCATATGCTGGTAATTTGTCAAAGTTTAAATTTGCTTTTCAGCAAATAACTCATTGAGAGTGCTAAATCACAAACAGAAATATATCATTCTATTCCTCATTGAAGGGTCACTTTGTCCCCAACCGCTGCCTGTGTCTCAACATCTTGCACTTCTGTTTCAATCAATCACTTTCAGTCATGTAGGATCCTCCAAGGTCCTTAGCACTCCAAGCACTAATAGCTCACTGCTCAGTGCCAAAGAATGTGGAACAGGGGCATGTTGACATTTTCTCCAGCATCTCCTTGAATCCCAAAATATCCATGAGTTTTTGTTGCGACTTTAGTGGAAGCTGTTGTTGATTTGCACCTTGATGAATTGCCTCAGAATATTATTGCGACAAAAGAAAAATAACCTTTAAGAATTTCTGTGACTTTAATTAACTATTGAATTGGTAAAATCCAGCAACTGGAGCAGGTAGATAGATTTAGATAAATGAGA
The DNA here is from genome assembly GCF_021869965.1 of Rhincodon typus. Lineage (NCBI taxonomy): Eukaryota > Metazoa > Chordata > Chondrichthyes > Orectolobiformes > Rhincodontidae > Rhincodon > Rhincodon typus. Next base: position 100,954,472 of record NC_063337.1, on the reverse strand, counting down.
CCAAATATTTCCTGATCTTTATCACAAGAAGTGCAGGTATTACTAGTGAGACAGAATTCACAGTGTGTTTACAGAACTGATCATTGATCTTCACTGATGTTTTCTGTTTTGAGATAAGACTGCAAGGGCTGGGTACAGACCTGAAATATTGATATTTTAACTTTTCATGAGTGGGAGTAACGTTTCTGCATTACAAATAATGACAAGTAATAGTCTGTTGTACGGTTACTTTAGCACCTACTGATATGTGAAATATTATTCGGCTTTTAGCTTTTGCTTCAGTTCTTCCTGAATATATTCAGAATGAAATATGTTTAGATATTATTTTACTGTTTTCATGTTATGTACAAATCTTAATTCAAAAGTCACTATTATACAGGATGTGTTCAATTATCACTCATCTCCATTGCAGGCTTTAAAAATAAGCTAGGCATAAAAAGTCATATTCTTATAAATTATGTCAGATTACCCATAAAATTATGATTGTATCTGATTGAGATTTATGCTATTCTATACTATAACAAGGACAGCACAAATGTTGGTGTTTCCTAATTTCCAACGATAAAAGCAAAGTTTTACTAAGACTTCAAATATTAAAGATTGAAGCTGTGGGTTGCAAACAAAATAGAATACAATAGTTTGTGGGAATTAATCCAGTCCATTGTGGTGGGAAACATGTGATGTGAATTTGCTCCCAATAAGATATTTTACTTGATATAGTAATACTTTTGTTATCTCCTGTGGCATAAGAAACTGGATGTAGATAGCATGGTATTTAAGAATTGAAACGATGTTGATTACAGCTAACTATTATACAGAAACATTCACAGATACTGAAGTGCCTGGGATAAAATGAAACTATTCGAATATAACAGAGCAATGCGGTTCTAGTATACTGGGATGCTTCAAGTGATCTGATGTAAGATGGAGTATGAGATATTTATACCCTCAGATCATATGCTACGACACAGTGATATGTCATAACTCTGTGTCCTAAAGGAATATTGACCTACTCACTGTGGGGCATAACGGAAGGGACTGGGCTCATGGAACTAATTGGGAAGCCTCGTCAGTCCAGTGATGGTAGGACACCTTCCTGCTATTAAGTCAGATGTGGAAAGAAGCCAATGTGTGCAAATCTCATGATCACAGCAGGATGTTAATAAAGTTCATTGATGCACCGCTTGACACTAATCATCCCTAACCCCACCAGAATTTAATGGAGGCCTCAGGAATTATGCAGGATTCACACAGGTCTCGCTGACCTGCAGAGTGTCTGCCTGTGGGCTAAGGGTCAGGCAGGGGAATCCATCTTTGACAGCTCCTCAGTGCTCAGTTGAGAAACCTGACATCAATGAAGGAAGGGACACCGAATGTCAAAATCCTCCCTTCCCTCTGATCCCTAACACTGCACCCAGCCGCGCAGATTTCCAGGGACACCCTCATTGTAATCTCCATCTCTCCTCATTAATCTGTGCTGTACAAGACAGTAACTGGAAGGACAAAGTATCATCACAAGATAAGGCCTATCCTTCAAGATATCGAGGACTGTTGCTGTGTGGAGCTAACCACTATGTGTTCTAAGACCAGTGCTACAATATCAGCTTTTCTAGTGTTAAGTCCATATTGTATTAATGGGTACTTATTGTAAAGTTGAACCTAATGTCTCAAAGGAGATCATGATGTATCACAGATGTAATGTAATTAGGTATTATGTAGTATGTAATGAAACTTTACTGTTTACAAAGATTGTTCCTACCTTCTGCCGATGACGTCGTGTGGGCATATTTCTCCATTTTGGTATCCATGACATAGACTAACACCAAGAAGAAGGATTAGTGGCAATGAATCTAACTGAGACACAAGATCACAATAGTATAAGTTGATGTCAGTAGTGGTTATCTGTAATTGCAGTTTAGCCACACCATATGATAAGATGATGACAGCAGTGTGGGTTTTATCATATTGAATGAACATTGAAAGAACATTGTAAAGTGAAAGGCTGACAGCTCTTGAAGGCATTGTAATCTCCTCCCCATGGGTCTTAAATAGCAGAGAAGGTCTGCCACTGGCCAGCCAGACTCTTGATTTTGTCACGCTTGGCCCACAGAAGTGATGAGTACTTGTGATAACGAAAAGCAATAATCATTGGTGGCTTTAATCTGCATATAAACTGGAAAAATCAGATTGGCAATAATAGCTTGGATGAGAAGTTCATGAAATGCTTTTGAGAATTTTTTTTAACAGCAGCTCATTCCAAAATGAACTTGAACAGTTGAATGTATTTAGTCCTTGCTCAAAAATCATGTATAGTCAGAGCTGCTGGGATGGCACCACGGCACAATAGTTAGCACTGCTGCCTCACAACACCACGGATCTGGGTTCATTCCCAGCTGAGAGTGACTGTGTGGAGTTTGCACATTGTTCCCATGTCTGTGTGGGTTTACTCCCACAATCCAAAGATGTGCAATTGGAAGTGTAGGGGGGCAGGTCTGGATGGGGTGGTTTTTGCAGCATCAGTGTGGAGCCAATGGGCTGAATAGCCTGCTTCCACAGTGTAGGGATTCTAAGAGATTATATTAGATTTATCATTGTGTTACATGACAGGATTAATTAAAGACCTCAAAGTGAAGGTACTTTGAAGTAACATCCAGTTTAAAAGGAAAAGGCTGGGTTTAAGACTAGCATTTCACACTTAAATAGGGAAAACTATGTAGGTACAAAAGCTCAGTGAGCAGGCATACTAGGCTAGGGAATCAATCAATGGAGACACAATAGCTAACATTTAAGGGGCATTTTAGAATACTCAGAATAAGAATGTTTCTATTGTAAAGAAAAGAATCTTAAGAGTGGATTGTGGTTAGCTAAAGAAGTTCAGGAAAATATCAAACTTAAGGAAAACAGATATATAATTGTACAATGGTGAGTGGCAGTCAGATGATTGGTCAGTATATGAAGAATGTTAGAGAATACCGAAAAGGTGAATCATAAGGAAGGCATCAGGGTGTGAGAATAATGAAGGAAAATGGATAGCAAGGGTTTCTACCAGTATTCAAAAAGTTAGCCTTGATCCTCTAGAGATTGAGAATGGGGATATCACAGTTAGTAATAAGGAAATGGGGGATGAAATGAACATAAATTTTGCTTCTGTCTTAACTATAGAGACTATAGAAACATTCCAGTGATAGCTGTGATGAGGACGTGGAAGGGAGAGAGGAATTTAATGGAGTCACAGTCACAAGGAGAACAGTGCTAAGCAAACTGCTGGAACTGCAGGTTGACAAGTCTCTGGGTCTTGATGAATTTCATCCTACTGTCTTAAAGAGGTGACTACTGACTTAGTAGCTGCATTGGTTTTAAGTTGCTGAAGTTCCCTGGATTCAGTAAAGATTTGATCAGACTGCAAAGCAGTAAATGTAACCTCTTTATTTAAGTATGGAGAGAGTGAGAAAACTGTAAACATGCTGGCTTGATATCTGCTTATGGGGAAGTTTTCTATTTCCTAATCAACCCATTAAATGATATTCTTACACACCTCTGGAGCAGGAGGGACTTCAGTGCAATTCTCCAGTGCCACCATAAGCCCTACGGGGAAGAATGTTTTTTCTCTTTGTTCTTTTTATTAATATACAGAAGTGCTCCATCACACAACTGAATTTTTCTTTTCCCCACCACTAAATATCCTGTACTATTTCTTCATCGATTAATCACGACTAGTAGATCCTAGCATAGTTTTTTTTTTAAAAAAGCCTATTTTCCAATCAACCTGTTTAAAGATGTTATCACACATCTCTGGAACAGGTGGGACTTGAATTGGGCCTCCTGGATCAAAGATAGGATACTACCACTGTCCCACAAGAGCCCTCTGGAGAAGGTTTTGTTCTTTTCTTCCAGAACCAAAACTAAATGTCTTCCTATGGCTAAAATCACCATGATTTTTTTTTTGCTTTTTATTTAACTAGTAACCATCACTGGTAAAACACTTGCGTTGCCAAATGAATACTTACAAACAAAACCTATTATGTGCAATGCAAACCATCAAAGGTGAGGGATGTGGGTGTGGGAATTGGGAGAGTATGAAGGGACTAAATCAAAATAGAGTTGGATGGGGAAATAAAGAACCATATCTGCACCTGCAACAACACACCCCACTCCCCTGCCTCACCACCACCAGCCCCCACCCCCATGCCTACCTCACTCAAACAGAATTGAGAGCATTGATGAACACTGCGTGTTCCTTCTTCAAGGACATCCGGGCACAGATATAACTGTGGAAGAGGGGCAGACAGTCGGAAGAGCTGGGAAAGGTTTTACAATCGAAATTAAAGGGGTTACAGCTGGGCACTTAGGAAAACTCCATGCAATTAGGAAGAGTAAGCATGGTCTTGTGACAGATAAATAGTGTCTAAACAATTTCTTGGAGCTCTTTGAAAGAACAATATAATGTGGATAAAGGGGAGTGAATTGTTATATTGTATTGGGATTTCTAGAAGTCATTTGATAAGGTGCCACATCAAAGATTGTTACAAAAATTAAAAGCTCATAATGTAGAAGGTATGATGTAAACTCTGTGATTTGGATATGTGTAGGTTTATAGTTCCTTGAAAGTGGAGTCACAGGTAGGTAGGATAGTGAAGGAGGTGTTTGGTACGCTTGCCTTTATTGGTCAGTGCATTGACTATAGGAGTTGGGAGGTCATGTTGTGGCTGTATAGGACATTGATTAGGCCACTTTTGGAATACTGTGTGCAATTCTGGTCTCCCTATTATAGGAATGATATTGTGAAACTTGAAAGGGTTCAGAAAAGATCTACAAGCATGTTGCCAGGGTTGGAGGGTGTGAGCTATAGGGAGAGGCTGAATAGACTGGGGCCATTTTCCCTGGAGTATCAGAGGCTGAGCGGTTACCTTATAGAGGTTTATAAAATCATGAGGGGCATGGATAGGATAAATAGGCAAGGTCTTTACTCCAGGGTGGTGGAGTCCAAAATTGGAGGGCATAGTTTAACGCTGAGAAAGGAAAGATTTAAAGGGACCTAAGGGGCAATCTTTTCACACAGAGGGTGGTGTTTGTATGGAATGAGCTGCCAATGGAAGTGGTGGAGGCTGCTGCAATAATAACATGTAAAAGGCATCTGGATGAATAGATGAATAGGAAGGGTTTAGAGGGATATGGGCTAAATGCTGGCAAATGGGACTAGATTTATTTAGGATATCTGGTCGGCATAGATGAGTTGGGCTGAAGGGTCTGTTTCTGTGCTGTACATCTCTATGACTCTATGACTCTATATATGTATTTAACATCATTTATTGAAAGTTTGGGTTTCTGTTTTTTGAGATGGTAACCTGTAAGTTTTTTTGTGTGACTGAATTAACTTTTAAATATTTCTGTAGCCAGAGTGAATTTTTTAAAAATAGTTTTTAGAGGCCTGTCATTAGAGTGATTTTTTTGTTAATGGATTTCTTTGTCTATCTTAGTTTGTTTTGAATTGCAGCAAGAAAATAATGGGTTTTCAAGGTTGGTTAGAAATGTTTGGAACTTTTAAGCTGTAGTTAATTATGCATAACTTAGAGTGGAATTCTATTGGTTTCAGTTTTACTTTGAGTTTTGAGAAGATTGCATGGAATAGGATAGCTATATAGACCAGTATTCATGAAAAACTAAGGATACAGAGTGAACTAGGTCACCTTGGAATGAAGAGTTAGTGTTTTCAAACCAGAAGTGTAGGGATAAAACCCTGAAGAGGTTACCTAAAGCTGAGCACAGTTGAACCCATGTGTATGCTAGTTGTCAAAAGAAGCTATCTGTAGTTCCAGTGTAAAAGTTAAAGTCATGACTTTAAGTGTTTGATACAAGGATTCTGATGTGAGTGTGGTGTGAGTGGTGTTTTGGGCACTATATCGGGGATATGTTTTGTGCACGATAAAAAGGCTTTCTTTTTTCCTGTTTTTGGAAATGATTGTTTTATTATTTTGGAGATTAATGAATAATTCTAGGAGGCTCCAAACATCTTGGAGGGTTGGCAACTCTTAGTCCTGGATAACATTCTGCCTCAACCAGTAGCAAAACAGGACAACTGGTCAATGTTCGTGAGAGTTGTTCTTGATCATCATGTATTCCCCTACTTAACAATTATGAATCTTCAAAACAAATCATTGTCAAGAAGCTCAAGTCTCATCTTAGAGATGTAATGAGGTGTTATACATTCCTTCATTTCTGATAATTGAAGGAATTTATTTGGTGGAATTGATGACATAGCATATCATTCAGGGAGAGAACCATTTCCCAGTCTAGACATCGCAGGATGATGTTGGGCAACTATTAATGGACTGATAGGGAAAAAATCATTGCCAGTGTCACCTCCAAGTATTGAATCCAGTGAGTTGCTGCTTACAGAATGGCATTGGTAGATTTTGGACACACGTCACCTTAAGTGGCTAGAGACCGCACATATTGAGGGGATACCAAGAACACAATCCATTGAACGAACAAATTATGAAGAAGAATTAATTTGAATACAAAAGATAATTGTCTTTTGACTGTGCAGAAACAAAGGTTAACATGCAGAGATAGTAGGAACTGCAGATGCTGGAGAATCCGAGACAACAAGGTGCAGGGCTGGATGAACACAGCAGGCCAAGCAGCATCATAGGAGCTCTGCT
>NC_063337.1:100869386-100947410 GCF_021869965.1 Rhincodon typus | reverse complement strand
GGTTGAGGATTCTGGGTCTGTACTCGATGGGACTTAGAAAGATGAGCGGGGAATCTGATTGAAACTTACAGAATATTGAGAGGCCTGTATAGAATGGACATGGAAAAGATGTTTCCTCTGGTAGGAAAGATTAGCATCCAAGGGGACAGCCTCAGAGTGAAGGGCCAACTCTTTAAAATAGAGATGAAGAGAAATTTCTTCAGCCAGAGGGTGGTGAATCTGTGGAACTCATTGCTGCAGAGGGCTGTGGAGGCCGAGTCATTGTGCTTATTTAAGACAAAAGTAGATAGTTTCTTGATTAGTAAGGAGATCAAAGGTTACAGGGAGAAGGTAGGAGAATGGGGTTGAAAATCTTATCAGCGATCAAATGATAGAGCAGACTTGAAGAGCCAAATGGCCCAATTCTGCACCTATATCTTATGGTTTAGGTTGATGCAAATTATTGAGAAAGCCGCAAGAAATTCCTAAACATACCACTGAAAATATCTTGTCTAATTACATTGCTATGAAATTCCTTTTATGAAAAACACAATTTTGTTAAGTGGTAATATATAAATGAAAGTTGTTGACCACCTTACAAAATGACTGTTTTCTACATCAATAACTGCAGTTAGACTTGATTTTTTTCTGCTTTGATTACAGCATTTTACTTTAAACTTTTGTCATCTGTAAACCTTAATAAAAGGATAAAAATATCTTGGTCTCAAGACAACAGGTTTTAATTATCCGTTTTAATCCCCATTTTCACACCAGCTGCTGAGAATGTTGTTGTCTTGTTGCTGTGCAGCCCTTTTCTCACTGAGGGGGTGAATTTTGGGAGTGGGATGATGGGTTTGTCCACATGGGACCAAAGGTACTATCCAATGCAATCTCTTTCTCTGTCTCATATTTCCTGTGGGTTTATGCCTAATCAAGTAAGTGTGAGTAAACATGGTGCTGTTTTTACTGCAGTCCCCAAGGAAAAATGATCATAATTTAAAAAAAAATGACTCACTAAGATTATAAAACCTTACAGCTTGCTAATCATAGGCATATAGGTTTCAGATGTATTTTCTCATGAGATGGATTTAAGCTGACTAAAATATATAGCTCATAATAGAGGTTCAATGTTCAAACCATATATAAACCCAACGGTTTTTAGATGGAACTGATAAAACCAAAATAATCTGTTTGCTGGGGTAAGATGTCATAACAAAGAGTTTCGTTTTTACTGGCTGATCTGTGTGGGCATAACATTCACAATTGAGGAGTTACTTTACAGGATAATCAACTAGATCGCTGCCGAACAAAGAACAGAGTGAAAGGGCTGTTTTGAAAGAACAGGAAAGGATATTGTCTACTGAAATGCTCAGCAGAACTATCAAATGATTTGCAGTGGGGTGCTACAAGATGCATTCTCGATTGCAATTTTCAATTTCTTGAGGCTTAAATGAAATAAGAAGGAATGAGATGTTATGACCATCCATCTGTGTTGGCAAGTTTGGCCTGGATTTTCTTTTAGCAGAAGTATCTAGTGTGGAATTGAGCCAGCGTAATAAGCTAGGGTAGGTCTAACAGAAATGAATTGAATGCAGTTTTCTGACTGTTATCTTCGTGTTGTACAGTGCTCTTTCTCTACTCAATCTTCTGTGATAACTGCATCAGCTGTGATGCTCACATAATGTTAATGATTGAATGAAATCACCCCTCAGCCCTGGAGTTTACAACAACTTTCAGCTATCAGGAACTGATTAGGGTCAAGAACCTAGGTTAATTTGTTTCGTCCTCTCTGCTAAAGGACACTATCGAGTCATCAGTAATAGAACATTACAGATGAAAGTGGACTATGTTTGTATTGGTGTTTTTCTCCACATGAACTGCCTAAACTAAAATTGTCCAGTTCAGCTCAGAGTAGGATCTTTGCCTCAACCAGTGCATTTTAGAGCAATAAAGAATACGGAGCAAGTGGGAGTCTTCCCAGTGCAGTTTGAGCATCAAAATGATCTCCTGTTGCTCAAAGGGGATATCCTAGGTAAATAAGTAGCATATGTCCTATTATATTGCTGGAGGGAGTTAAATAATCCCAGAAAGCACTAGACTGGTATGCAGGAAGTGTGCACAAATATGCAACCAGAAGCATACTGTCACCATTTTAGTTAGGATCAAACCAGGGCATCTTTTAATCATGCCTGAATTTTGCATTAGCCTCATTGCATATGCAAATAATGGGTCTAATGCTTGATTCAGATCCCTGCCACAACAATGGTTTGACTTGAGGCAGCCAATATGAACTGTAAACATTGTAAAATACATTTTAAAAAAAGACAAAGACAGACCATGACCGTCCTGATTGCTGCAATTTCCAAGACCTATGACTTCCAGGCTCCACCCTGACCCCGACCGATGGCTGATTCCACATCTCTTGTTCACCCAGTTACTTGATGACCACTTCAACTAGCCCAAACCTCTCATTTAGCTCCTAAAACAAACTAAAGCCAAACTAAAGTATCTACCTGTGCTAATGCAGCAATACAAGCCCTACCTCCTCCAGCAGATGTCTGAGGTCCAGTATCCGAGCCTCCTTGGACCACACCAGTTTTGTGATAATCTGATGCTGGGTCATGCAAAGGCAAAAGTGAGCAGTCCAACATTAACACCTGAGACTTAATACCTCAGGAATTATCTATTATTTAAATCTGTTTGATAGAATTTCCTGAGACTCAGCCATCCTGAAGGAAAGGAAAGACTGCTACATGGAAAAGCTAAGTTCCTTTCTACATTGCTTTGAGGTGGAAGAGGTAAGTTTCTTCCCATCCCCAAGTTAACCACTTTTCCCTTTCCACAATAAGTATCCCTCATACTTACTGATCAATGCCGACGCAATCAGAACCCTTCCTGTGATCACTGATACCCATTTAAACCTCTGTCTGCCCCAAAATGTTATAAACCACCCACAACCAAACCTAATCTTGCACCCAATCTGTAAACCATTCTAAACTCAATTAATAAGCAATGCAGGCTAACCTGCTCCTGTGCTATACTGTGTTCTGCAGTATTCCATTGTCTGTCATTCAGGCTGGCCTTCGGATGGAGATCCTGTGCTGAGGAAACAGCGTCAAAACTCCAAATTCTTCAGGTCAATGTGGACTTCCTTAACTAGAACCACTTCTCCCAGCCCATTTGGAAAACCAAGCACAATAAGTGTCAGTGCCATTGTCCTAATTACAAAGAATTTACTGCGGCTCACAAACACATAGTGGAGATGCGCTTAATTGATCAATGCAGCTAACCTTCACCCAAATAAGAATGAGAGCTATTATTGGTGAACTGCTATTTTTGAAGTAAAACTGAGCTTTGCTATTAGCAGTACACATGAAGAGTAAAACTGAATCCTGGGCTGTTTTTATTGTCACAAAATGCAAATCAATTTGACTCAGAAAATGAATCTGGTGTACTCTACAGATAAAAATGAATGTTCCAAAGACAAGATGCTAATGTATATTTAATGCATCCGTAATGAGGCTAAATCCAGCATGCAATGCAGTATGGATTAGCTCAGTTGTTGGTGACTGGGCTTGAAGAAAGAATGAAATTGTACAATCTCATTTTATTAATCAATCACCAATTGAATTGATACAAAGTCTAGCAACAATGATAACAGGGAGTGTTCACTCCATGCCCTGTCTGCTTTAGGTTTTGAAATGATCTTGAGTATTATATTTCTCATTTATTTGTCCATATTTTTGCCATTCTCACTGACAGGAAAATGAATTTACTGTAATTTAAATACTGCTGTGATTGTATTTTTATCCCATTGTACTCTAAGGGGGTTAAATGACCATCCCTGTCACTGTTGGAGTGTTTTATACATTTGTACGCATTGTGAAATAGTACACTGTCTGAAGATTTCCTTTATCACAAGAGAATTTCTGACACGCTTCATTATACTGATGCCCTGTTGTCTTTTAAAACTGATATTCTGTACAGACTGAGATTGCATTTAACGTATTGTCATGTTTTAGATACCGTTTTCAGTCTCGAGTGGAATTTGGTTTTGGCACATGGCTGAGATATAATTTCACTTTGGCATCTCCTCCTCAATACCCTGGAATCATTTGCTATTCATATCAAATGATAGTTTACAAATCTGTTCCAATTCTGGGAGCCATCAAAACATTTTGTGGATTAACTCCAGAATCGAACAACCTCCAGATGTTTGAATTGAAATATATATCCCATGAGTGCCTTGATTACATTTTAGGCATTGACTATGAGAAAGTATGGAGCAAATAAGGAGCTGTTTAAGGCTTGAACATTTATTCTCCTGTTTTACACTTATTTGATGTTACCTAATTATCTGAAACACATTCGAAGTTGTAATTTAAAATTGTGATTGAAGATTTTTTGAGCTCTGTTTCATTAGTCTGTTGATGTGAGTTTCACATTGAGTAGGTGCTTTCAATGAATGATAAATAAGCTCCTACAAATAAGCCCTTTTTTTGTACTTTTGTCAATGGGGACTATTTTGGCTAATGGGTTATTATTGAAGGCAAAAAGGATAATATGTAGGATGTTACACACCATCATCTCTGAGCTCTTGCAAAGAGAGCTTGTGTCAGGAAAACCGATCTTTCAATCACTCTTTCAAAGGCCCCTGAGTTCTAGAATAGCCAACCAGTGGAAATAGTTTATCTTTATCTACCCTGTCTTTTCCTTTTAATACCTTGAAGACTTTGATCAGATTATTGCTTAAGCTGTAAATTTGAGAGGAAACAAGCCTAATTTGTGAAATCTTTCTTTATAACATAATCATTAGGTCAGAAGATATAGGAGCAGAATGAGGCCATTTGGCTCATTTGATCATGCTTGATATGTCTTTCAAACCCATCACCCTGAACTAATGTAGCAGGCTTTGTTTTCACAAATTGGGGAGATCAGCTGGGTAGCTGGTTCATAGCAGGCTTCCCTCTAACTCAGTTTGTTCTTAGCAGGCTTCCCTCTAAATGAAATACAGAAAAACAAGGTAAAAACTGAGAGAACTGCGGATGCTGCAAATTAGAAACAAAAACAGAAATTGTTGGAAAAGCTGTGCAGGTCTGGCAGCATCTGTGGAGAGGGATCAAAGCTAATGTTTCGGGTTGAGTGGCCCACCCTCAGATGTCTCCACAGGTGCTTCCAAACCTGCTGAGCTTTTCCAGACATTTCTGTTTTGGAACAGAAAACTAGAACCTTACCGAGCCAGTCAAAGGCAGTAGGGTTGCAAATACAGTGATCACCAGTCATGTAGTTTTCAGGAAGCCCTGTTCTAAAAAAGAAAGACCTTCAATGTCCATAATGAACTTTTAATGATCTCTTTTAAAGAAACCTCTCCAAATATGCCCATAAAACCTGAAATAAATTAATTTTTTCACGACCCTTCTAAACGTAAGTCATCCAAACATATAAAGCATCTTGATAACAGTACCTCTAAATACCTGGCAGCTCAAAAGCTTCTGTGGTTGCAGAGCCAGAAGCTAAAAGATGAGCAGCACAAACAGCATGACTAAGTCTGCCAGTAAAAATTTAGAACAGCTGGGCATATTGAAAAAGATTCTATGATTCTGTGATCAGCATAGATCATAGGAACAATGGAGTAGGCCATTCAGCCCCTTGAGCTTGTTCCGCAATTCAATGAGATCATGGTTGATCAGTGGCCTAACTCCATATACCTGCCTTTGGTCTATATTCCTTAATTCCTTTGTTTAACAAAATACATTTATCTATCTCAGGTTTAAAATTAACAACTGACCCAGCATCCACTGCCATTTGTGGAAGAGAGTTCCAAACCTCTACCACTCTATGCGTGTAGACGTGTTTCTTAATATTTCTCCTGAACAGCCTGGCTCTAATTCTCAGACTATGCCCCTGAGTTCGAGAATAGCCAACCAGTGGAAATAGTTTATCTTTATCTACCCTGTCTTTTCCTTTTAATACCTTGAAGACTTTGATCAGATTATTGCTTAAGCTGTAAATTTGAGAGGAAACAAGCCTAATTTGTGAAATCTTTCTTTATAACATAATCATTAGGTCAGAAGATATAGGAGCAGAATGAGGCCATTTGGCTCATTTGATCATGCTTGATATGTCTTTCAAACCCATTCTCCAGCCTTTTCCCCATAATACTTGATCCTCTTATTAATCATGAACCTATATATCTCTGCCTTAAATACATTTAATGACTTGGCTTCACAGCCTTCTGCGGCAATGAATTCCACATATTCTGGCTAAAGAAATTCCTCCTCATTTCAGTTCTAACTGCCATCTCTTCACTCTGAGGTTGTGCCCTCAAGTCTTAGCCTCTCCCACTAGTGGAAATATCTTCTCCACATCCCATCTACCCAGGCCTCTCAGTATTCTGTAGGTTTTAATGAGCTTCCCCCCAACCCTATTAAACTCCATTGAACACAGACTCGGAGTCCTTAACTGCAACTCATATGACTAGCCCTTCATCCGGGGATCATTCTCATAACCTTCCTCCAGACCCTCTCCAATGGCAGCACAACCTTCTTTAGATATACGGTCCAAAACTACTCTCAATATTCAAAATGTGATCTGACCAGAGTTTAAACAGCCACAGCAGTACATTTCTGCTGTTGTATTCCAGCCCTCTTGAAATGAAAGCCAACTTTTCATTTGTCTTCCTAACTGCTAGCTAATCCTGTATGTTAACCTTAAGGGCATCCTGAACTAGAACTTCCAAGTCCCCTTGTGCTTCAGATTTCCAAAGCTTTTCCCTTTTAGAAAGTAATCTACACATTTATTCTTCCAATCAAAGTGCACAACCTTACACTTTCCCATATTTGTATTTCATCTACTAGTTCTTTGCCCACTCTCCTAGCCTGTTGAAATCCTTCTGCAGCTTCCCTGTTTTGTCAACACTACCTGTCCCTCCATCTCTCTAGGTCTCTGCAAATCTAGCAGCAATGTCCTCGATTCCTTTGTCCATATCATGCTCCCATTTACATGGTCTACAATGCCATCTAACTTTATGTTATCAGAAAATTTTAATTTATGACTTTCTATTCCATTATCCATATTCTATATTGTCTGAAGCCCAAGGATCATTGTTATAATCCAGTGTCTAGATCGGCTCAGAGTACTCCAAGTGAGATCTAACCAGGATTTTGTGATACTGCAGCATAACTTCTGCATCCTTGTACTCCATCCTCTAGATATAAGGCCAGCATTCCATTAGCTTTCTGATTATTCCCTTGCCCAGTAACTTAGTAACCTCTACAAAAAATTCAATGAAGTTTGTCAGTCATGTTGTATCATGAATCTATGCTGGCTCTTTCTTAATGAATAGAAAATTAAGGAAAATTTCCGAAAAGGGCGACAAGAAATTAGAAGTTAAAAAAAACTTCAAAAAAAGCAGAGATTTTAAGGATGAAACTTTATTAGCATTTCATCATCATTATCTGATAATTAAAGAAAATAGTTAAAATCTCTAGGAAACTAGGAATATTCAACATTTAATACAATAGAAATGCTTGAACAATTTCAAACATTGAATAATGAAAAAGTTACATCTGGTAAATATTAGAGAATTCCAGCAGCTGCTTTCATGTAAATCATTTAAATAAGAGAAGCTATAGCAGCGAAATGAATGACAATTGAGGAAGTGATTCCACTCCTAAACAAATGTAAAATTACAAATCATTCAGACAGGGAATTGAACTGGACTATTAAGGAGAAGCTAAGTCAAGCAATGTAGAACTCCTTGAGGATCACAATAGAAATCCAGAGAAGAACAAGAGAATGCATTTGTATTATCTTCATGCCAGGTTATTGGTCTTGTTTTAAAATCACAGAATGTAAGTGATTAGCCATTTACCTTTAATAATATTGTAAGAGCTGTTGACAGTCACTTTGCATCAAGTACCAATTTTATAATAGAGAGAGCAAAATTGATTAGAGACCAGCTGCTAGGAGAACCTGTTGGTAAAATTATAAATGATCTTTACAGATCGTCAGAATTTTGTGATATAGTGAGTTACAAGCAGAACAAAATCAAGATGGAATTCTCAGAATTGATAAATGATCTCTTTCAGATATAAGCAGATCGCACGTTAGAAAGACCTATCCATATCGTGGTGAAAAAATAAATTTAAAACAAAACTCAAGAAACATGGAAATGTAGAAGGTTGAACAGTAGTAGGCCATTCAGCATGAAGAGCCCTCTCCATCATTTAACATGATCATGGCTGATCCTCTATTTCAATGTCATACTCCTGTTCTTTCTTGACATCTTTAGCCACTAGAAATCTATTGATTTATTTCTTAAACATATTCAGTAACCTGGCTTCCACAGCTTTTTGTGGTAGAGAATTCTACAGATTCGTCATTCTCTGAGGGAAGAAATTTTTTCCTTGTCTCAGTGGCAAATGGCCTATCCCATATCTGGAGATAGGGATCCTTTGATCTGGATGCCTTGGCCACTGCTGCATCCAGTCTGTGGAACCTTGTCAGATTATTACATGTTTTAATGAGATTCCCTCTCATTCTTCTAAACTACAGTGAATACAGGCTCAGTCAATCCGAACTCTCCTTAAATGACAATCTTGGAGGACTTGAAGTAGTCAGTCTGGTGGCCTTCCTGCAATCCTTTCATGGCAAATATATCTTTCAAAGCTGCATACAATACTCCAAGGTGCAGTCTCACCAAGGTCCTGTACAGCTGCACTAAGATTTCCTTGCTCCTGTACTTAAGCCTTCTTGAAGTCAAGGCCAACATACCATTTGCCTTCCTAACTGCTTGATGCACTTGCATGTTCGCTTTCAATGAGCAATATACAAAGCCACACAGGTCCCTTGGTACATCAATGTTTCCAAATCTATCATTATTTACATAATGCTCTGCCATTCTATTTTTCCTGCTTTTGCCTTCCAACGTCACACTTATCCAGGTTATATTGCATCTGCTTTGCATTTGCCTATTCACTCAACTAAATCACCTTGAAGCCTCTTTTTACCCTCCTCCCAACTCGACACCCCACCTAGTGAAAACTTGGAAGTAATATCTTTGATTCCCTCAGCCAGATTATTCATAATATATTGCGAATAGCAGTGTGTTTGGGGTAATCTGAATTTCCAAGATTTATAAATAGCATTTGAAGTAAATTTCTGTGAATGAATTAAAAGGATTCTGTAGTTGAGTGCTTTGCATATAGTGTCAGTGAACTTGCATCCAATTGTGAGTGAAACTTTTGTCTCCAACCCAAGACTAAAATTAGGCAAAGTTTGGAGATCGAAACTTTGGCAAATTCCATAACTTCATAAAATTTATTTTCTGCTTACTTGCACAAGCTATGCTTATGGGAGGCAACAAGGTGCAGAGCTGGATGAACACAGCAGGCCAAGCAGCATCATAGGAGCAGAAAGGCTGACGTTTCGGGCCTAGACCCTTCATCAGAAAGTGCTTTGACTTATTCGATCACATTCAACCAATCATTTCAAATGTAAGTTTTAATGTGGAGTGTATCTTTTTTGTTCCTTAGCAGGAAGGTTCCCATCATTGACATGTGTTAGAGTTGCAGCTCATATTCAAAAGGTGTACTGTACTGCTTCCCCTTGCTGCCATCTTGAATTCCCAGCAGAAAAATGGGCCCATTGGCAAAGTAAAGGTCAGATATATTTGCAAGCAGCGGACCTTTAACAAATACAGATTCCCCGAAAATTTTTACTCATTCATGTAGTATGGACCTGAAGGAATTTCTGAAGAATATTGTTTATTATCATGACAATGGACAGACTACCAGATTATGCATTATCCTACTTAATTCTTAAACTCACTCAGTAAAATGCCTCTGAATCTTCTTGCTGCTTTCTCTGTGTCTTTCTATTATTCACTTATTCCACCAAATGCTCAAACATTTTGTTAATCCACATTATTCATGTGCAACTTGTGGTCCTCCTTGGAATCTTTTAAAGTGATTAATTTTAGGTTTTCAGTTTGTTTTGACTGCATTAATCATCACCTGATCTTGCTCCATTTATTGTTGTGATACATTATCTCCATGTTGCTGAAACAATTTCTCCCCTATTAGTTTTTAAATGTTTAATTATTCTTATCCAAAGGTTGTTTTTGAACAGTCCTAAGGATAAATACAGCCTAAGGACGAACAAGCAGAATTGTGTCAAACTTGACATAGCTGTGAACAAACATTTCAATCCCATCCGGCAGCTCAATGACAAACTGAAAATTTGGCTGATCTTCAGAGCTCATCTGAATAGTTTGTCAGCTCACCATGAAGCTATTTATACTTTTATATCGTCCAACACCTGGGTATTTTTTAATCCAATTAAATCCAAGTTTCCATTGCCCATTGAAATAGTTCGTATTTTATCGTGGAATGCTTGATATTCTCAAGATAAAGCATTACCCTCTAGGGTAATATAATCTTGCCTCAAAACATTCTAATGATTTCATGAGAGAAATAAAAATAGCTTTTATGAATCATTATGAAAAGGATTCCTAAGTTCAAGTATTTTCTTTAATTGGGTAAAGTTAAGCCAATGATGTAGTGCAGTGTAACAAAGTATAATATTAAATCAAAAACAATTTACCATAGAACATAGAACATAGAACTGTAGAGCACAGGAATGGGCCCTTCAGCCGACAATGTTGTGCCAAACATGACACTAAATTAAACTAATCCCTTCTGCCTGCCCTTGGTCCATATCCCTCCATTCCTTGCATATTCATGTGCTTGTCGAAAAATCCCTTAAACGTCCCTATCGTATCTGCCTCCACCACAAGCCATGGCAATGTGCCCCAGACTCCTACCACTTTCTGTGGAAAAAACTTGCCCCTTATATCTCCTTTGAACTTTCCCCCTTTCATCTTAAATGCATGCCCACCAGTATGAGACATTTCAACTCCAGGAGAAAGATTCTGACCGTCAACCATATCTAAGCATTTCATAATTTTATAGACTTCTATCAAGTCTCCTCTCTCACACTTACAACATCCAACTGTTTCCTGCATGCATCCTGCATCCTGGACTTGAGCATCTATCCAATAACCCATTACTGTTATATTGTTTTGCCCTTCCAGGTATCCCATTCACCTCCCCACAGGCGCTCTATCACTACACCTTCCCCTTGAATAATTCTACCGGCACTTTCCCATTTACTTTCTGAGACTCTACCATGTTACAGTCAATGGAGAGGTGCTGGGATGATTCCCCCTTTTCCCACCTCTCATCCTACTGAAGACAGATGTGCCTTGTGGGGAGGCAATGGCCTTGTGATATTATTGCTGGACTGCTAATCCAGAGACACAGGTAATGACCTGGGGACAAAAACAAAAATTGCTGGAAAAGCTCAGCAGGTCTGTCAGCATCTGTGGAGAAACGTTAGAGTTAATAATTAGGGTCGAGTGACCCTTCCTCAGAACTGGAGGACCCGGCAACAAATCCTGAACCAGAACTAATAACCTGGGAGCCTGGGTTCAAATCTTGCCATGGCAGATGGTGGAATTTGAATTCAATTAAAAGAAATCTGCAATTAAGAGTCTAATGATCTCATGAAATCATTGTTGATTTTTGGAAAATCCCATCTGGTTCATGAATGTCCTGTAGGGAAGAAAACTGCCATCCTTACCTAATCTGGCCTACATGTGACTCTAGACCCACAGCAATGTGGTTGACTCTTAACAGCCCTCTGGGCAATTAGGGATGGGCAATAAATGTTGGCTTAACCAGCGATACCCTTGGCTCATGAATGAATTAAAAAAAAAGAAGCAATTTAACCTCATGAGCACTGTAAAGCTCAAAAGTAGATAAATGATGGGTTTTCCTGTTTTGTTTCTGAATTGAGGGCAAATGTTTATTGTTCAACACTGAAATGAATGTGCAATGTCACTCACTCACACAGTCAAACACATACAACACAAAAGGTGATTACAAAGAATGTAGCATGTAGTTTGGTGTTAAAAATTCATAGAAACCACTGTCAAACTTGCTTCCTGTGAGATGATAGTTTGAAATGTGGCAGACCAGTGATTTCCTTTGGTCCGCTGAAGAAATAGTGGTTGGAGATGTATGAAGGTGGATTTGCAGTCACTTACTTCTTGCAATAAAAGATTTCTCTGCCTTTACTTCTCAAGGTGCAGCTGAACTCTTGCAGTGAAGAGTTTGTTTGGTTCTTTAAAGACGTGAAATTCTCTGCCTTTTGATGGATTTCAGGCAAGGTCTTGGTTCTTCGTTTGTTTCAAATTCTTCTTCCTTCTTTCAAAAATTGTGTTATTGAATGTCCTGAATTAGAAATTTGATTTCTTTAATATGACCATGAAGTCTGTTTCTTATGTCATCACAAATAGTCCCTTATGTCTTGGCCATTACTTTGGTGTTTGGGTTTTGTATGTCCTTCTGATAAAATAGGTATTTTTCATATGCATTCTTTTGAATTCCATTCCACAGCAAATAAGTCTGAATGGCTATTGTGAACAAGTTTCAGCAACTATTTGGATAATAGCAGTCATTAATTCAGAGGATAGATTTGTTGCATTTTAATGTCTTCTCAGTGAAATGCCCAGAAAGACATTTTACATTTTAAAATCTTGTCAAAATGTGCAGACTAATTTCTAGGGCCTTTTCTAGCTCCATCAATATCGATTTTAAAAAAAATTATCAGGTTTCTTGCCCTCTCAACTCTGTTTTGCCCATTCTGCATTTTGGATTGAAGTAACATGTTCATTTAAAATAAATCCAAGAGTCACTATTGCCTGAGCCTGACAAGTGTCATTTTTAGTTAATTCACCTTCCTATTCACCTTCAGTTTAACACACTTTCGGTTCACTTTCAGTTGCATGTTTTCCTTTCACCTCAAGCTTTTCCGAGTTTTTGGTGATTGGAGCTATACTATCACAACCTTGAAAATAAATGCAAAGTGAAACAAAATGTAGCAATCAGTTGCTTTGTTAGAGGAATGGGTGCAATGAACAGTTGAATTGCTGCTCTGTTACGTTTCAAAGATTATTTCTGAAGTACAGAGACCAGAAAGTGTTGACATAATTCTTTGTTGTTTAATTGTATAATTAATGAACAGCAGCCTCTGGTTCTCTTAGGAGGAGGAGGAGAGAAGCAAATGTATGAAGTGATCGGGATGGTGATTCAGCAGCTGATAGAGACAAGAATAGTTCCTGAGCAGTAACTGAAACAAAAAGTCAAATTTGCGAAAATGAAAGAGAGCTTCCATATTTCCTGCATTGCTGAAGTAACTATACTTTAAAAGTGTTTAGTTAACTGTAAAGCATTATTGAGATGTTCAGTGGTCATGAAAGGGCCATGTAAATGCAGGTGTTCCTTTATTTTTCCTTTTTATTGTGGAATGTGGCTTGCATTAATGGCATCCTAATAATTATGTTCACTTGTATTGTGGAACATATCACTGAAGGAACATCTATGCTTGCTGTAGCCTTCACAAATGTATCTATCATCAAATTAATTCGCTATATTGTTGTGATGCATCTGGGAGGAGGGAAGGGCATAACGTGAACACAAAACAGCATGCTATGATTCGTTTGTTGTGGCAGGTTTTATATCAGATCATCTGCAGTACAATCAATAAACTTGACACAGCATATCCAGAGACTGCTGGAGTAACCAGAAGGCCAGGTTAGCATACGCTTCAAGCCAAATAATAGATCTTCGTGTTGGTTATTGCTGTACACCCCCTGGCAAGTGCATATATATATCAACATTATCAATATGTATATTTGAAAGAAAATCATAGGGTAACATAGCACTGATGATAGTTTGGACAATAAGTAATTAAGATTTCCTATTCCTGAAAATAAGCCTTAGGGAATGGATTTAAATCACATTGTCAGTGCCGTTCTTGTCTGTCATTCCAAAGCATAAATAAATCCAAACGTATATTTATTTTTTCAGAGTGTGTTGGACATGATATGTGCAGGAATATATGTAGATTGAATTTTGAATTCTTCACTCAGTCTGTCACAAAACAACAGGTCACCACAGATAATGCATCATGTACTCTTTATATCTAAGGATTTGGAGGTACTTTGTGAGGCATTGACGGTGACATCTGACCTCTTCATTCTGTATTTCCCAAGAAAATATTTTTTACAGAACTGTTCAAACCTCCAGGGCAAATGAAACTTAAGACTTGACCTTCTGGCCTAGAGGTAGAGACATTACCACTGCACCACAAAGCCAAGCTGGTTGTACTAAAACACCAATTCTAAATGACAAGGCACTTTAATTGGCAGAAAAATAAAATAATTAATTGACTGACTCGCTGTGTGACGTAGAGAAGATCTAGTTTTTCTTTCAGGAGGTGTACCTGTTCATCATTCAAAAGATCAAGGAATGAACTGCATTTACAAATTTAGAATAGAAATAAAATTGCTTTTGTAAGTTTATATCAGTCAAGAATAATATGAATGAGCTGAGCATTTACAGCTGCGACACCTTGGCTTTGATAAGAATGCATTTATTACATCTCATGCTTCAGAGTCTCAATAAACACACGAATCAACATGAATTTTTTTACCATGACATTTAATGTTGTCATACTGAAGACATCCCTAGGTAACAGTGATCAAAATACAACTGAATTTTACACTCAGTTTAAGGAAGGTTGGAGTGAATCTGGTACTTTTATTGTACATTTAAATAAGGGGAATTATGAGGTCATGAAAGAGGAGCTGGTTAAAGTGAATTGACAAATTAAGTTAAAAATAGGTCAACAGAGATGCAGTGGCAGACAGTTAATCATAGAATCATAGAATCCCTACAGTGTGGAAACAGGCCCTTCGGCACAACAAGTCCACACTAACCCTCAGAGCATCTCACCAAGACCCATCCCCGTATAACCCACCTAATCTACACATCCCTGAACACTACGGGCAATTTAGCATGGCCAATCCACCTAACCTGCTCATCTTTGGACTGTAGAACACCACTAATTAAACTATGATGAGTGTGTGGTACCTTCATCAAACATGGTTTAGTAACCTGTAGCTTTGGGGACATTTGATGATGCTTGAGTATATCTGCCTGGAACACAGAAGGGAGAAGTTCAGCCTATTGTGTTTGTACCAGCTCTTTGAAAGAACTGTCCAATGTATTCCATTAGTTAGGTCTTTCCCCATTGCACCACAATTTCTCCCTGTCAAATATTCAACGCTCTTTTGAAAGTTATAGACATGTGAACATTTGAATTAGGACCGAGAATAAGCGAATCAGCCCCTCATGCCTGCTTCACCATTCAATAAGGGCATGGCTGATCTGATTGTACCCACAAATCTACAATCCTGACTACTCCTGATAACATTTCTACCAGTTGCTCAACAAAATTCCATCTACTTCTGACTTAGAAATATTCAAGGACTCTATTACATTTCAGGAAAAGAGTTCCAAAGCCTTCTGTGAGAAAGAAAATCACTACATCTCTGATATAAATGGGTGACCCATTAGTTTGGAACAATGGCACCTCTTTCTAAATTCTCCCATAAAAGGAAACAGCCTCCACATAACACATCCTCTACATGTCTACTCTGTAAAGATCCCTCATGGTCTCATATGTTGCAAAGAGGTCACATCTTACACTTTTAAACTCCAGCAGTTAAAAGCCTAGTCTGTGCACAATTTCCTCATAAGGGAACCCATCCATTCCAGATATTAGTCTAGTAAGTTGTTGCTGAATTGCCTTCAATGAGTTTACATCCTCCTTTAAACATGTAAACAGTTTCATGCATAGCACTCCAGATGTGGTCTCACCAAGGTACCCTGTGTAACTGAAGGATAGCCTTCTTATTTCCGCATTCAGTGTCCCTGACATTCGATGATATCATAGTATTAGTTAGCATAATTTCTAATTGCACTTGTATACTAACCTTTTGCAATTCATGCACAAGGACACCCAAATCCCTCTTGTCTCAGAGCTCTGCAATCTCTTACAATTTAGATAATATGCTTGTGTTTTTATTCTTCTTGCTAAAATGAACAATTTCACATTTTCCTGCTTGATACTCC
Source organism: Rhincodon typus (assembly GCF_021869965.1). Lineage (NCBI taxonomy): Eukaryota > Metazoa > Chordata > Chondrichthyes > Orectolobiformes > Rhincodontidae > Rhincodon > Rhincodon typus. The sequence goes on along the minus strand of NC_063337.1, from coordinate 100,931,388 downwards.
ATTTGCCTGTTTTGTGCTCACTCATTTGGCCTATTTATATATTTTTAATAGCCTCCTTATTTCCTCCTCACAATTTACTTTCTTACAGATCTTTGTGTCATCAGCAAATTTAGTATTCATACCTTCTTATCCTTGCAACTAAGTAATTAATATGGTTATAGTCAGATATCAGGGGAAGCTTAAACACATGTGCCAATAGGTTCAAGAACAGATTCTTCCCCTTCTGTTATTAGAATTCTGAATGGAGCTACTGAATTTCAAATCTAATGTTGATCTCGCTTTTTGTGCACTTTCTTTGCAGCCATAACTTTGTTTTCCTTGCTCTGTTCAATCTTCCTATGATCTGCCTCTATTGCATGCAACACAAAACTTTCCACTGTACCTAGGTACATGTCACAATAATAAATCAAATCAAAAAAGTTCCCAAGATATTACAGCTCCACATGGAGACCCCAAATATTTAAGCTCCTGGGTGATGACAGATGAACTGGCTCTCCATTATTTACATGCCCCCAGTGTGGTCAACAACAAGGCTAATAAATAAAAGGACCCCTCTCCTATGCATGTCTATGTTTATGTTTTAAAAGAAACCAATTCAACCAAACTTTCTTCCGTTAACAAATGAGTAAATTTATTAGTTTCTAAATGCAATAATAAATAAAAATGCTAGACACATGCACATAGATTAGGAATAAGTAGTAAGTTCAAAAACAGATGGAAATTTAAAATTAAACAATCTGGGTCATTCGTGAAGAGGTAATGATGAAACATTGGTATTTGAACAGTCAACATTGGGATTCTTGGCTTTTGCAGGATAACTGAAATTCACTAGCGATTTATTTTAAGGCTCAAGGATTAAGCCCATCAGAACTAGGCAGCCGTGAAACCACAAGTCCAGCAATTTACTCAATACCATTTTTCTGGGGATTGTAATTTTCCTGAGATCCTCCATTGCTTCCATTTCCTGATTTAATGCTGTTTCTGGCATTTTGACTGTATTTCCATAATGATGACTAACACAAATTACCTGTTCAGTTCATCTGCCATTTTCTTATTTTCCATTATTAATTCGTCAGTCTCACAGGTTATAGTGCCAACATTCACTTTCTTTTTACTTTTTTGCTTTAAAAATTTACGGAAACTCCTAGTATCTGATTTGTATTTCTGCCTAGCTTTCTCAATCAGTCTAATTTTTTCCTCTTTATTAATCAGAATTCTGTATTCGGAATTAGCCTTTGTCTAGCATTTTTATTTATTATTGCATTTAGAAACCAATAAATTTACTCATTTGTTAACTGAAGAAAGACTGGTTGAATTGGTTTCTTTTAAAACATAAACATAGACATGCATAGGAGAGGGGTCCTTTTTTTTATTAGCCTTGTTGTTGACCACACTGGGGGCATGTGAATAATGGAGAGCCAGTTCATCTGTCATCACCCAGGAGCTTAAATATTTGGAGTCTCCATGTGAAGTTGTAATATCTTGGGAACTTTTTTGACTTGATTTATTATTGTGACATGTACCTAGGTACAGTGGAAAGTTTTGTGTTGCATGCAATAGAGGCAGATCATAGGAAGATTGAACAGAGCAAGGAAAACAAAGTTATGGCTGCAAAGAAAGTGCACAAAAAGCGAGATCAACATTAGATTTGAAATTCAGTAGCTCCATTCAGAATTCTAATAACAGAAGGGGAAGAATCTGTTCTTGAACCTATTGGCACATGTGTTTAAGCTTCCCCTGATATCTGACTATAACCATATTAATTACTTAGTTGCAAGGATAAGAAGGTATGAATACTAAATTTGCTGATGACACAAAGATCTGTAAGAAAGTAAATTGTGAGGAGGAAATAAGGAGGCTATTAAAAATATATAAATAGGCCAAATGAGTGAGCACAAAACAGGCAAATGGAGTATCAAGCAGGAAAATGTGAAATTGTTCATTTTAGCAAGAAGAATAAAAACACCAGCATATTATCTAAATTGTAAGAGATTGCAGAGCTCTGAGACAAGAGGGATTTGGGTGTCCTTGTGCATGAATTGCAAAAGGTTAGTATACAAGTGCAATTAGAAATTATGCTAACTAATACTATGATATCATCGAATGTCAGGGACACTGAATGTGGAAGTAGGAAGGCTATCCTTCAGTTACACAGGGTACCTTGGTGAGACCACATCTGGAGTGCTATGCATGAAACTGTTTACATGTTTAAAGGAGGATGTAAACTCATTGAAGGCAATTCAGCAACGACTTACTAGACTAACATCTGGAATGGATGGGTTCCCTTATGAGGAAATTGTGCACAGACTAAGCTTTTAACTGCTGGAGTTTAAAAATGTAAGATGTGACCTCTTTGCAACATATGAGACCATGAGGGATCTTTACAGAGTAGACATGTAGAGGATGTGTTATGTGGAGGCTGTTTCCTTTTATGGGAGAATTTAGAAAGAGGTGCCATTGTTCCAAACTAATGGGTCACCCATTTATATCAGAGATGTAGTGATTTTCTTTCTCATAGAAGGCTTTGGAACTCTTTTCCTGAAATGTAATAGAGTCCTTGAATATTTCTAAGTCAGAAGTAGATGGAATTTTGTTGAGCAACTGGTAGAAATGTTATCAGGAGTGGTCAGGATTGTATATTTGTGGGTACAATCAGATCAGCCATGCCCTTATTGAATGGTGGAGCAGGCTTGAGGGGCTGAATCGCTTAATCTCGGTCCTAATTCAAATGTTCACATGTCTATAACTTTCAAAAGAGCGTTGAATATTTGACAGGGAGAAATTGTGGTGCAGTGGGGAAAGACCTAACTAATGGAATACATTGGACAGTTCTTTCAAAGAGCTGGTACAAACACAATAGGCTGAACGTCTCCTTTCTGTGTTCTAGGCAGATATACTCAAGCATCAACAAATGTCCCCAAAGCTACAGGTTACTAAACCCTGTTTGATGAAGTTACCACACACTCATCATAGCTTAATTAGTGGTGTTCGAATCCCTGAATCACAAGGTTGTAAACAGGAACCCACTATAGACATAAGCACAATACCTTTTATGTCATGCAGAGGCAATGGCCTAGTGATAAAATCACTGGACTGTTAATCCAGAGACCCAAATAATGTTCTGGGGATCTGTGTTCAAATCCTGTCATGGCAGATAGTGGAAATTGAATTCAATAAATATCTGGAATTATGAGTCCAATGACCATAAAACTGTTGTTGATTGTTTGGGAAAAAAACCTGTCTGGTTCACTCATGCCCTGTTGGGAGGGAAGCTGCCATCTTTACCTGATCTGGCTTACATGCAACTCCAGACCCACAGCAATGTGGACTTTTAACTGCCCTCTGGGAAATTAGGGATGAGCAATAAATGCCAGTTCAGTGATATTTTCATCCTATGAATGAGTTTTAAAAAATTACAGTTCAGTGACGTGCTGTATTATGATAGAAGTTTTATGATCTCTCTTCCTTACTTTGGTTAAACTTCTAGAGAAATAGCATAAGTGGCTATTTCTTGGGAGTAGAAGGCAGCATGATGTTATTTGAAAATGACCAGTGTGTTCTTCATTTTCCAGGCTATCATCTCTCCCTCTAACAAAACCGTATGGCTTAGTCTGCCCACTTCCTGCTGAGATACTATCAACTGTCTCAGGATAGACTGTTACTGAACCTACACTTTCTGACCTTGCAGGTCAGTGCTATACCACATGATGTATTTTCCACGAAGCCATTGAGAGAGCTTTCAACCATGACTCAGTTGCTAGCGTCTCTGTGTCAAATAACACCACAGAAATGTGAACACAACAAAAGACACAGGTTGACACTTCAGGAAAAGGAGTGCAGTGATGTCTCAGGGATTAATAGAAATGACAATTAATGTTGGTCTGAGACTCAGCTATGTCAAAATTCCATTATCAAATGAATAAAGATCTGTTATGTTACATACAAAAACCAATTACCCATCACTGTATATAATAGAGAAGTTGTAATATTTTATGATAATTTAAAATAAATGAATGTTCAACACATGGTATTGAAAACTGATGCTTTGTTTATTTACCAAACATCTAACTGCCACTGATTGTAAAATGAGATTAACTGATCTGAATGCAGTTTAACCTGAAGCTGTTTTTTTGTTCTACATGCTTTTACTTTCATTCGAAATAAGTTAAGTTCTACTTTGAAATCACTTTGGAAAAAAATGTTTTCATTCAGTATTTTATGAGACAAATGCATTTCTATGTAATACTGCTGTTTTGTTTTCAGATACAAATTCTCATTGTTCCAATAAGGCAGGAATTAAGTTTGTGTGAATGTCTGCCTTAGTTTCAATAATCATGTTGCACTTAGTGATGGAAATATACGTGTGCACTTATTACATACTTATTGTAACTTCAAGCTTTCAACAGGAGTAAAGTCATTGCATTTAACCACCCTTCAGTTAAAAAAAGTAAAAGGATTCTGTATTCAGTTTGAAGTATGAAAATAAATGAAATTGAGAGTACATGGGAAAACAGATTAATGTCAAGGTATTATTGATCTTTCTATATGTACAGATTGAAACAAAATACTATTTTCTGTTGCTGGATAGCCTAATGCAAACAGTGTTTACATAGAAACATAGCAGCACAGAAATTGATGCAGGAGTAGGCCATTCGGCCCTTTGAGTTTGGACCACCATTCAATATGATCATGGCTGATCATGCAATTTCAGTGTCCCATTCCTGCTTTCTCTCCATACCCCTTATTCTTAGACCCCGAGTTCTGCACTTGTCCAACATCAAAGACATTCTTCCCACATCTAACCTGTCCTGTCCCATCAAGATTTTATATGTTTGATGAACTCTATAGAGTTCAATATTGTAGATTGTTTTGATTTTTGTTTATTTGGAATTTAAGACTTTGTTGCCATAGTCTAGGATTAATTTAAAAGAGAAATATCCTGGGATTGCATCGCTTTTCCAAATTAGAACAATGGTCAAGCAAATGTAAAGGTTGTTGAGAGGGACAACACAGATCCACTGGGAAGCTGTCTGGTATTAGGGAACTAAAATATAAATTAAAACAATTGAGTTGCTTTCATGAAAGAAGACCATGTGAAAGGTGATCTGTTTTAATTATGTAAAATTATGGTGGAATGAGGCAGAGAAAGTAGAAACAACTTGCCATGATTGAGGAGGTTGGAATGAGCAAATATAGCAGTATAACGTATGCAAGAAATTCTGGACAGACAGTTAGGAGAAAATAAAAATACATTGTGGCTTGCATGCCTGTTATAGTGATTGGAATGATGTTGAGATGAATCTTATTGTGTATAAGATCCTTGACTGGGATTGCTTACATGGGCCAATCAGGGGGCCCTGGCTAACAGACACAACAGGTTCGGATGACCTCTTCAGTCTAGAGACTGGCATTGAGCTGGCTAGTTAAAGCCCATGTACTGTGCACATGTAAATAAACGGTAACTTGATGACAGATACCGGCCTCTGTGCAGTTATTTCACCTGTGAAGTGCACATTTGAAATTAATGATTTAAGCAAATGCAATGGGCCAGATCTTGCCGAAAAGAAACAAGTGCCTGAATGCCACATATTGATACTAGTGCACAAACTGACCAGCAACTTTGAGCAGAGATACCTGTGAATTCTGAATTACCACATGTTGCTGGGCTATTTACACCACTAACTTTGTTAATATGATGTTACACCTTTAATCTCTGTGATTTTCAAGAACGTGCTGTATTTGTATGTCAGTTGCATATTAAACTTGGCATGCAGCGTTAAATCAGATATCATGTCAATCAATGAGTCATGATGATTTAATGCCAACAATGGCATTTTGAAGTTCAATACTCCAGCACATACTCTCTCTTCACAGCAGAATATATATGTATAATAGCAGTAAAGAGTTGGCACCCATGTTATCCTTGCTACCAGCCTCACTGCCCACTGTCTCCTCATGTACAGATCAATCTCTGAACTGAGACACAATGAGACACAATTGGATGCCGAACCAAAGAAGAAACTATTAGGGGAGGTGAAAAACAAAGTAATGGTTAAAAACACTTTGTTAAAATGAGGTACTTAAAGTAGAAAATGGAAACATGGAGTACCTAAATGTAACAAATTCATGCAGTATGTAATATCATAGAATCCCTATGGTGTGGAAACAGGCCCTTTGGCCCAACAAGTCTATGCCAACCCTCAGAGCATCCCATCCAGACCCATCCCCCTAATTTACACATCCCTGAACATTATGGGAAATTTAGCATGGCCAATCCACCTAACCTGCACATCTTTGGGCTGTAAGAGGAAACCGGAGCATCCAGAGAGAATGTGCAAACTCCACACAGACAGCACCCAAGGGTAGAATCAAACCCAGGTCCCTGGTGCTGTGAGGCAGTAATGCTAACCACTGAGCTACCGTGCCACCTGATGTGGTTAGTTACATATACAAATAGCTGTAATAGATGAACTAAATCTTAGTTTTATGTGTTATGGGGATAGGTTATAGTATGAGAGGATGTTGCTGAGAATAGGAGGGGCAAGATCATGAGAATTTTATATTGGTAGTTTGGAACCTTTAGCAGATAAGACATCAATGTACCTGAGAAAAGACAAGATGATGGGTGAGCAGGATATGATGGAGATAGGATAGATGCAGCAGAATTTTGACAATTCATGGAAGGTGGAGAAGCCAATCAGGGAAGCTTTGAGACAGCTGAGTCTGGAAGCATTAGTGGTACAGAGAAGGGTTTAACAACAGAGGGGTCAAGAAGTTCAGAAGTCTGTTCTGAAAATGGAATTAATGCTAGATTCTCAAACTGGTATTCAGTAAAAAAAAACTTAGAACATGCATGAAGGATAAATGCCTATTCTTGCTCCTAAGAGGTAGGTATGCATGATATCATAGATCTGAAACTATGTTGTCATTCTTGTGTTACAAACACAGAGTTGGCAGCTCCTTTTAAGAAAGAAGCTAGATAAATATTTATTTGGTAATAGGATCAATGATTATAATGCTGGGCAAATGATCAAATGCTCCAATGGAGAACAGCTGTGGTAACGCAAAGAGGGCAGTACTGTGAACAGTAAGCAAAGCAGAATTCAACAGTAAAATTACAAGAGACAGGAATATTCTTTAACTTACCTTATTGTTAAGTGATTAATGTAGGTTATGACCATAGAAAATAAAAATGGAACTGTGATAGAGTTGATTGTTGGAGAATGATTCAATTGTTGGAATGATATCTGTGGTACGAGGGTTTCTTGTTGTTTGTCCTTTAAAATGCAAACTGCATGAATCAATGAAGATGTTCTGCTGCACTGAGGTACATAGGGACACATCAGGCATGATCAAACAGAACTAGCTTTAAAGGCTGAGAAATCTACCCCAGTTTCTGCATTCTTAGATTATTACCCAGGAAAGCCAAAATGTTGGAACATTGAGGGTTCCTTCCTGAATCCAGGATTTGAATACAAAAATTTATCCATTTCTTCCTTACCTTTTTCCATCCTTATCTTACTAAGACATCAATGTGAAGTCTAAACCATCTGCATAACTTGTTTGGATGCTTACTTATCAGGAACAGATGGATTTGGCCAAAATGCAAAACATTGTGCTGTGAGGGTGCTGATGTTGTCTGAAAATACGATACTGAGGCTGTTTCTCCTTTAATAAAGATACTTACAATAACAAACAAGCCAGTTGGTATCAGTGCTGTTTGTTTACTCCATCAAAGATGAACTGTTCTCTATTATACTGGATGTCTGTCAAGAGACTTTTAGAGACCAAAGAAGCAATCAATTGAGTTTGAATGAACACAGTTTGTTTGAGTTGAACTCCTTAATTTGATTATTACCTAATGATCCACAGTCTGCTGTACTCTGGATTTATCTTCTTGTATGGTTTAATGTTAAAAGTTAGGGGGTAACTGTGAAATTGGTATCAATTGAAGCAATTTAATGTGGGATATTGAAAGTTTCAATGTTGATTTAAATAAGAACGCATCAAGCTGTTCCAAGAACAAACCGAAAGGTAATGGATTTCTTGCTGTAGAAATATGTTTTTCTGTCTTTATTGTCAGAGTCTTCCTATACTTCAATGACAACTGTGCATCCCCCAGTCTCTTGAGGTTTCATCTGTCACATCCCTGCAAGTTAAAAGGAATGCTTCATTAATTGGCTGAAGTTGATGAGAATAGCCTGCAGCTCAACTGTAAGGCTGCCACAGTGCTATGGTGGGTATTTTAACAAACTGTTTTCTTTCTCTGGGCAAATCTACATCACAGGTGAAACTAATTGTGCACTGGCTGCTTTGGTTTGCAAATCCTTGCAGGCTGCCTGTTGGGAAGACCCAGGATGTCAGTGCTGCTGTTCACGGCAAAGCTGTGAAAACAAACACTGAGGTATCATAAGTGCTGATGACAGAGTCCCCAAGTCAACAAACAGGTTTAAAGAAAACAAGAATTCTCTCCCCAATCCCTTCCCTATTTCTGACCCCCATTCATGCTATTTACTTTAAACTCTCAAGTCCAGGCATCTGCAGTGCTCTGTCATCCCTAGACCTAGGCTTTATGTAGTTTATTTTCTTATGACTTAGCTGTCAATAACAAGCATTTTTCAACCTGTGTTTCCTTTCTGTGTTATCATCTGTGCTGTCAAATCAGAATCTGCCTGTTTCTGTGCTGTCTTGAAGATGTACTGGGTCGCAGATTGTTTACTGATAACTAATTATTCCAGTAATTGGAGCAAATATATTGATTGTACTTCCCTTTGGAGATGATGGGCTAGAGCTTGTAGCAATATGCAATAGATAAGTGCAGCAATTAAGATCCGAAGTGGAGTTGGAGGTCACCAGTTTGGATCAGCTGTGATGCTAGCAAAAGCTCTCAGGTAGGTCCGACAAGATATAGGTGTGCAAACGTAAGGTTCAAACACAGTCTCACATTGTGAGACAGTGAAAAGAATCTTTGCTCTGTTAGGGTATGATACACCCAGAAAAGATTCATGGAAAATATTTAGGCATTCAGTTTGTGTCTAATTTTGTGTTGGGTTCCTGAAACAAGCTGTAGGTTGTTGATTGTCAGATACAAAGAGCCAAATCTAACTGAGCTGTATGTCCTTCAATGGCTTTCAGTCCTTTGATCCAAAATTGGGATTGCTGAACTTCAGGTGCTGATCAGGCAAGGGAGATCTTAACTGGATTTCTCCCCCACCCCTGTACAATTTAAAAAAAAACTAAATTTATACCCCTGTTTCTGAATTGGCCATACATGGTACAGGACATCTTGATGTTCATTTTAGAGTCATAAAGATATACAGCATGGAAACAGACCCTTTGGCCCAACTCATTCATGCCGACCAGATATCCTAAATTAACCTAGTCCCATTTGCCAGCATTTGACCCATATCCCCCTAACCCCTTGCTATTCATATATCCATGCAGGTGCCTTTTAAAGGTTGTAATTTTACCAGTCTCCACCACTTCCCATGGCAGCTTATTCCATACACACACCACACCCTGTGTGGAAAAGTTGCTCCTTAGGACCCTTTTAAATCTTTCACCTCACAGCTTAAACGTATGTTCTCTAGTTTTGGACTTGGGGAAAGGTCCTTGGCTATTCACCCTATCCATACCAAGATTTTATGAACTTCTCTGAGGTTACCCTCTCAGCCTCCAATGCTCCAGGGAAAATAGCCCCAGCCTATTCAGCCTCTCCCTAAAGCTCAAACCCTCCAACCCTGGTAACATCCTTCAAAATCTTTTCTGAACACTTTCAAGTTTCATAACATCTTCCCTATAGCAGGGAGACCAACATTGCACACAGTATTCCAAAAGTGGCCTAATCAATGTCCTGTATAGCCACAACATGCCCTCCCAACTCCTATACTCAACGCACTGACCAATAAAGGCAAGCATACCAAATGCCTTCTTGACTATCCAGTCTACCTGCGACTATAATTTCAAGCGACTGTGAACCTGCTCTCCAAGGCCTCTTTGTTCAGGAACACTCCCCAGGATTTGGCCATTAAGTGTTTAAATCCTGCCCTGATTATCTTTCCAAAATGCAGCACTTCACATTTATCTAAATTAAACTCAATCTGCCACTCCTCAGCCCATTGGCCCAGCTGATCAAGATCCCATTGTATGCTGAGGTAAAGTTCTTCACTGTTCACTACACCAGTAATTTTAATGTCATCTGCAAACTTACTAAGCATGCCTTCTGTGTTCATACCCAAATCATTTAGATAAATGACAAAAAACAGTGGACCCAGCACCGATCCTTGTGGCACACTGCTGGTCACAGGCCTTCAGTCTGGAAAACAACCCTCGATCACCACACTCTGTCTTCTACTTTCAAGCCTGTTCTGTATCCAAGTGGCTAGTTCCACCTGTATTCTATGTGATCTAACCTTGCCAACCAGTCTACCATGCGGAACCTTGATGAATACCTTACTGAAGTCCATATAGATCACATCCAACACTCTGCCCTCATCAATCCTCTTCGTTACTTCTTCAAAAAACTCAATTAAGCTAGTGAGACATGATTTCCCACGCACAAATCCATGTTGACTATCCCTAATTAGTTCTTTCCTTTCCAAATCCTGTCGCTCAGGATCCCCTCCAACAACTTGCCCGCCACTGATGTCAGGCTCACCAGTCTATAGTTCCCTGGCTTTCCTTACCACCATTCTTAAATAGTGGCACGACGTCAGTCAACCTCCAGTCTTCCGGCACTTCACCTGTGGATATTGATGATACAAATATCTCAGCAAGGGGCCCAGCAATCATTTCCCTAGCTTCCCATAGAGTTCTAGGGTACACCTGATCAGGTCCCAGGGATTTATCCACCTTTAAGATATCGGCACCTCCTCCTCTGTAATTTGGACATTTTTCAAGATGTTGCTATTTATTTCCCCAAGTTCTATTGATTATTTTATTGAGACTATCTCACAAACGAGTAAAGTTTAATAGTTAAAATGTTTTATATTAATTAGCAAGTGCAACTAAGTTTTGAGAAGAATCACTTTCTTTGCGATTTTTTTCTTTCCATGCTAAACAATTATGTTAGCATTGATTTATTTCAACATAAAATTTGAAAATGCAAGCAGAGCACTGTTTTGTATAAATTAACTAGATAGTAGAATAGAGCTATCAATTTTTCAAGAGGTAAATGAGATTGCCTTTTTCTTTAAATGTCTGACCACTTCCACTAAGAATGTCTTTTTGGTCTCATTACCACTGAAAGTTCAGTGTGCCTTAGTTAGTGGGCATTGATAGAAGTCTATTGGTACTCCCATCAACGACAGCACAATGTAGGTCAATGAAACCCTACATCTATGCCCAAGATGATGCCTGAAATTCAACTTTTCTTGGGCACTAACATTTAAAGCAGGACAGTTGCACCATTCATAAAAGGTTATGTGGCTGGTAAGTTTTTTGAAAGCACATTTATGAACCACTGGAATGATTAGGTCCCAGTGACAGCAAAGAAATGAGAAACCATTTCATATGTTTAATTTGGTTTTGGAGATTGAGAGAACTGTCGCACAGGGAAATTGAAAGTTTTTTTTTGCTATTAGCCAGTAGGACATCCATGACCCCAACTTGACTGAGTACGTTTCCAGTTATTGGGTCCCTGGTCCTGTTATCGAGCATCCTGTTAAATTCAATGCTAGCATCTCTGAAATGAACATTTGTTTTATATTGTGCTGAATTTTTTGTATGGGTTATGACCTCCAGAACTTCGAGTATAGAATGCCAACAGTGCAGAAGGAAACCTATCATATCAGCGTTGTCCCTCAGATGGAGCTGGTCATTCTGGTACCACTCTCTGCTTTTCCTCATAGATCTGCACACCATTCTTTTTGTGACAGTGCAAGACCAAAAGACATAGGAGCAAAAGTAAGACTTTCAGCCCATTGAGTCTGCTCCACCATTCAATGCCATCATGGCTGAAATGATAATCAGAGAATCCCTACAGTGTTTAAAGAGGCCCTTCGGCCCAACAAGTCCACACTGCCCCTCGAAGCATCCCACTCAGACCCATCCCCCTATAACCCACCTAAGCTGTACGTCCCTGGACACTATGGGAAATTTAGCATGGTCAATCCACTTACGCTGCACATCTTTGAACTGTGGGAGGAAACCAGAGCACCCGGAGGAAACCCACACGGACACGGGGAGAATGTGCAAACTCCACACAGACAGTTGAGGCTGGAATTGAACCTGGGTCTCTGGTGCTGTGAAACAGCAGTACTAACCATGGAGTCACCGTGCCGTCCCGCAACTCCACTTTCCTGCCTTTTCCTCATAATCCTTGACTCCCTTAATGAGCAAAAATCTGTCTATCTCTGCCTTGAACATACTTAATAATCCAGCTATAACAGGCATCTGCATAAAGGATTCCACAAATTCACAACCTTCTGAAAGAAGAAATTCCGTAAATGTGCGACCCCCACGCCCACCAACCCTCCCCCCCTCCCCCCACCCACCCCCTTAGTCTGAGATTATATCTGCTTTTCCTAGACTCTCCCTGAAGGGGAAACAATCTTCTCCCATCTACTCTGTCAAGTCCCCTCAGAATCTTATACATTCCAATTAGGTTGCCTTTCATTCTTCTCCATCCCAATAAGTACAAGTTAAATCTTAAAAAAACCCCTCTTCTCATAAGACAGTCCCTCCACTCATGGTGAACCTTCTCTGGATGACCTCCAATGTCCCTAGATAAGGGGCCCAAAACTGTTCATGGTATTCCTGTTATGGTCTGATTCTGATTCCCTTTTAATTCATTTTGCTTTCTCAAATTCTCAAGCATTGTATTCCAGATTCTGACCACTTGAAGCATGAAAAGACTTCACCTATTATGTTGCTCCTGTCTTTTTTGCTGATTGCTTTAATTCCATACCCTCTTGTTCTTGATTCTTCCACGAATTGGAAAGTTTCTCCCCATCTACTCTGTCCTGACCCGCAATTTTGAATGCCTTTTATCAAATCTCCTCTCAACCTCTCTTCTCCAAGAATTCCTCATCCCTCGAACCAATCTCATTTGTCTTTTCTGTGCTGTATCTAACTCTCAACCTATATAAAGTGTGGAGCTCAGAACTGGCACAATATTCCAGATTATGTTAAACCAAAGTTTTATACGGCTTTATCATAAGAGTGGAAGAGTCTTTTGGTCATTCCTGTGATAGAACAAAGTTAGAGCCTCTATCTACTGCTGTAGGTTACAACATGCACGTAAAAGATTTGTGTTGCCACTGCAGCTGTATCTCTTTGGCTTTGTTAGCTGAAAGGCCAGTGTACAACAGGTTGGTGCTAACAGCACAGATTTGATTCCTGACTTGGGATGGATTGAGGACCTGCCTCCTCGCTCTAACCCAGGTGAAGACTGTGCGAATGTGGGTTGGGCCTGCCTTCAGGCAGGGAACTGAAAAAGGCGAGTGGTCTCAAGAATGGTATTTGGATTTTAAACTGGAAGGATTATGCACACAAGACAAAGAACCAAATTAAGGTGCAGGGCTGGATGAACACAGCAGGCCAAGCAGCATCATAGGAGCAGAAAGGCTGACGTTTCGGGCCTAGACCCTTCATCAGAAAAGGGGGAGGGGAAGGGGGTTTTGAAATAAATAGGGAGAGAGTGGGAGGCGGATAGAAGAGGGATAGAGGAGAGGATAGGTGGAGAGGAAACAAACAGGTCGAAGCGGCGGGGATGGAGCCAGGAAAGGTGAGTGTAGGTAGGGAGTTAGGAAGGGGATAGGTCAGTCCAGGGAGGACGGACAGGTCAAGGGGGCGGGATGAGGTTGGTCGGTAGGAGATGGAAGTGCGGCTTGAGGTGGGAGGAGGGGATAGGTGGGAGGAAGAACAGGTTGTCTCGGATTCTCCAGCATCTGCAGTTCCTACTATCTCTGATTCAAAAAGAACCAAATTAGTTGGTATTACTTTGGGTTGTCATCTGGGATAAGGAACAAGCCTAATGTGCATCATCAAAGGTAAAGTAACTGCAGTTATTTCCAACGGTACAGTAATTGCGTTATAACCTTGTGTAAATCATTGTAAGGTCATTTTTGTAATTCAAGCGTAAATATAATGAATACGTACTCCTGTTACAGATCATCACCTGACAGAAGCACACAGTAAAGAAATTATGAATGTTCATGTCACAATTTTCCAGTCAATAATTACCACACTGGAATTTCTCAGTTCCCTGTGTTGATTTGTAGTAATGGGTTGAGAGGAGAGTGCCTTAGATATTGCTGGGCCTTGTGAAGGGAAACATCACAAAATTGATCTCCTTCCCTTTGACAACAAGAAGACTGAGAGAGGTTTTGTGATCCAGGGTTTCAATATACTGAGAATATGAATAAAGGGTAGAAGAAAGAAATACAGTAGATATGAGCACAGAAGGACAAAAGAAACCAGCCTTGAGGGAGAATGCACAGTGAATACAGAAAATTGGTTTCCAGAAAAAACAAATACGGGTAGTTCTGCTATAATGCATGTTTCGTTAACGCAAATTGGATGTAACGCGATTGATGAATAGTGGATGCTGTTTGCATGATGCAAACTTTCTGCTATACAAGTATATCGATTTCCCAATAATGCGATTTTCAATAGCGTGATTTTCTATAGTGTGAGAACACAACTATCATGTTATAGGACAACTACCTGCAGTACTACATCATTCAGTTCTTCGGAAAGGAACTGGATAAATAATTGTTTTAAAAATAGTCTTATGGCTTTAATGATATGTGTAGATTGGTAATTAGATACTCAAGGAAGAAGGAACTTTGTGTGCATCCGGGACTATAGAAATGCCACCTTGCCCCTGGTTGTTTTATATTGATTAATGGAGGCGAGGGGATTGGTAAACATTAAGGGATAGATTCAGCACCTGGACAGTTAGCTATCAGAGCAAATTGAATGCCCAGTAATCTGCCAGAACAGATCGAAGATCCACTTAATTTCCATCTCAATCATTAGGGTCAAAATTAAACTGGCTGAACAAACTGTGCAGCATGATTATTTCCTAGACAATTAAGTCAAATACCCCTTTGTGGTTTTCTTAGTTACCTCATGAGGTCACAGAGACATTTGGTCATCTAAGGCCACAGTGAGTGAGATGGGGATAACAATTGGATATATTGCTCATTGCTGGGTGGAATTTAATCTAACCTACTGGAGCAGGTTGGGGATTGGGGTGTGCATGGAATCAGGAGCGAGGTTAAAAAGCAGGGACAGAGAACACATTGATTTGCTGATGCTATTAAGGCCAAAAAAGTTTGAAGGTGGTCTTCCTCATGATCATTTGAGGCCTTTAAATGTTTAATTGAGAGACACTTTGGGACTGTTCCACCCCCAACTCACCCACCATCACTTGTAAAGAGGGTTTCAAGGAGCGGGTCATCAAGTAAAAGCTGCAACCCTCCTTATGGACTCACTTCGTGGTCCATGGAGCTCCAGTCAGTCCTACCACCCTTATCTGCATTCCAGGGAATTCTCCATTGATGCAGGCACTGCCTGTTTGCTATCCCAGTAGAAGCCATGATTCTTATGCTAGTTATTCAGAGGAAAGATCCCTGTCCATAATGGGATGGATAGCTCAACGTCAGTCAGTTAATTGCCTGAATGAACATAGAATGCATCAGGATTCCCAGGACCACCAGCAGTAGTGTTGACACCAGCTTTCTGGCCCTTTCTTGGAGCTAATTCAACCCGCAACTCATCCCTCACACCCCGTCCCCGCAATAACAACCAAAAAAGAATCCCCCTCCTCCTCACATACCACCCCACCAACCTCCGGATCCAACGCATCATCCTCTGACACTTCCGCCATCTGCAATCCGACCCCACCACCAAAGACAACTTTCCCTCCCCACCTTTATCTGCTTTCCGGAGGAACCACTCTCTCCATGACTCCCTTGTCCGCTCCACACTCCCCTCCAGCTCCACCACACCCGGCACTTTTCCCTGCAACCGCAGTAAGTGCTACACCTGCCCCCATACCTCCTCCCTCACCCCCATCCCAGGCCCCAAGAAGACTTTCCACATCAAGCAGATGTTTACCTGCACATCTGCTAATGTGGTATACTGCATCTGCTGTTCCCGTTGTGGCCTCCTCTACATCAGGGAAACCAAGCGGAGCCTCGGGGACCGCTTTGCAGAACACCTACACTCAGTTCACAATAAACAATTGCACCTCCCAGTCACGAATCATTTCAACTCCCCCTCCCATTCCTCAGACGACATGTCCATCCTGGGCCTCCTGCAGTGCCACAACAATGCCACCCGAAGGTTGCAGGAACAGCAACTCATATTCCGCTTGGGAACCCTGCAGCCCAATGGTATCAATGTGGATTTCACAAGCTTCAGAATCTCCCCTCCCCCTACCGCATCCCAAAACCAGCCCAGCTCATCCTTGCCTCCCTAACCTGTTCTTCCTCCCACCTATCCCCTCCTCCCACCTCAAGCCGCACCCCCATCTCCTACCTACTAACCTCATCCCGCCCCCTTGACCTGTCCGTCCTCCCTGGACTGACCTATCCCCTCCCTACCTCCCCACCTACACTCACCTTTACTGGCTCCATCCCCGCCTCTTCGACCTGTTTGTTTCCTCTCCACCTATCTTCTCCTCTATCCATCTTCTATCCGCCTCCCCCTCTCTCCCTATTTATTTCAGAACCCCCTTCCCCTCCCCCATTTCTGATGAAGGGTCTAGGCCCGAAACGTCAGCCTTTCTGCTCCATGATGCTGCTTGGCCTGCTGTGTTCATCCAGCTCTACACCTTGTTGTCTCAGTATATTCAGCCTATTGTGTGCGAGCAGTGCCTTGATGTTTTCTTATGATAAAAACAAAAATGCTCGGGAAACTCAGTAGGTCTGGCAGCATATCTGGAGAGAGAAACAGAATTAACATTTTGAATCTGGTAAGACTCTTTTTATGGAACTGAAAGGCGCTGAAGAATTACATTTTTAATGCCATTGATGAACATGGAGGAAGAGTGAGAGAAGTGTGAGGTTGCCCAGATTAAATGATAAAGGCAGTGCTAATGGTGAAAAAGGAGAGATAGAGGTATAAAATGGATGTAAATAAAGGTGTGAAAAGGATAACATAGTGTGGAGCTGGAGGAACACAGTAGGCCAGGCAGCATCAGAGAAGCCGGAAAGCTGATGTTTTGGGTCGGGACCCTACTTTAGAAATGGGAAAAAGGATAAAATGTGTCAGCTCTGCTGAAAGCAAAGTCATTAAGATACAAAAAAGGCATGGCTGAGGGAGGGTGGGGAGTGTAAGAAAAATTAAGTTGTGGTCTTCAATGTTAAGTTGTAAAAGCTTTAAATTGGCTAAGCAAAAAATGAAGTTTTGTTCCTACAGCTTGCATTGAGCTTCGTTGGAACACTGTGGTGGGCAGAGGATAGAAATGTCGGCATGGGAACAAGGTGGCTTATTGAAATGGCAAGCAACTGGAAATGTTAGAATCAGCCCTACCAGCAGAGCAGAAGTGTCCTGTAAAGCAGTCGCCCACTCTGCATTGGTTTTTGCCAATGTAAAGGAGGTTACATTGTTCACAGCAGATAGAGAAGGTTTAACTGAAAGAAATAAAGTGCTGCCTCATCTGGAAGGTGTAGTTCTCACAAGCTGTTAGCTTTCTCCAAACCACTCCCCCAACCTGTCAATATCATAGGAAACACAATTTATCAGATCCTTTCAGTTCTGAAGAAGTATCCCACTGGACTTTTATCTCTCTCTATTGATACTTCCAGACCTGCCAGGTTTCTCCACCATTTTCTGTTATTATTTCAAATCTGCAATGTTTGCTTTTAACAGAATGTGTAAAATAATTTATGATGGAGTAGAGCCTCCTCCTGCCTCAACTGAATTGATCTCTTAATTGTCTTCTGGGACATGGGTTTTCTTGACAAGGACAGCATTTGTTGCCCATCACAAATTGCCCTTGAATTGTGTGGCCTATTTCAGAGAGCAACTGAGAATCAGTCACATTGCTGTGGACCTGTAGAGTAACATGTAGGCCAGAGCAGGTAAAGGTGACAGATTTCCTTCCCTGAAGGGCATTATTAAACCAGATGGGTTTTTATAGCAATCTATGATATTTATTATGATCAATATTCTGAAGCTAACTTTACCTTCCAAATTTTCTTAATTAAATTTAAATTCCAAAAGCTGGCACAGATAGAATTTGCACCCATGTCCCTAGAGCATTGGCCCAGGACTTTTGATTGACAGTCCAGTAACATTGCTACTATGCCACTATCTCCTCTACTATTAGAACACTAAACTTTGTTCTAATTTACTTGCAAATGCTATCAGATCTCATCAAAATCAGAGTACCCCTTCAAAGTAACCCAGAAATAAAAATGTACCTGCAAAATTAGCTATGGAATGAATGATAGAGATGAAGTGTGAAAGATGCATTTTCTTGACTTTTGTTCCATGGATTTCAAAAGGTTAAAGAAGGATTATGCCTATATAAGGAGTGAAGAATGAGAATTGCTAGCTGCAATTTGTATTGATTCATAAAAGGCAGTTAGAAAAACCGACTTTCAGGTAACATCTTTAATGCTGGCACATTGCCCAAGGTGAATTGGAGGTGCAATTAATATTTGTTGTGCAGACGCAGAGGTCATTTGCTCTATTGACAAAATAAGTAACCCTTCAGGGCTAGAAAACTCTAGATGAGACTGGTCCCTAACAATGCAGTAGTAAGGAATGCTACAATCGAAATACTAGGGTACAAAACTGCAAAGCAGAATATCAGAGACATGTGTAGGCAAAGATCTGGTTTCACAATCAGTAAAGATGGAGAAAATAGGAAGATAAAACAAGAGAATAGCCATAAGGGGAGCTCGGAACTTAACTCTTAAAAGTGATTACTAATATTCAGGCAATTTATGAACCATTATTTGAGAAATGGAATTCTGAAGCTAACAACAATCTACCCCAAAACTAAACCTTTATAGGAAATTTATTTTGGTTTGCATAGAAACTGACCCCTCCCACCCTGGTTATATTTTCTTCCACCCTCTTCAGTCAGGCAGAAGATATAAACATTTGAATACACATATGAACTGATTTAATAACAGCTTCTTCCCCGCTGTTATTAGACTTATGAATGGAACTCTCAAATTTTAAATTTAATGTTGATCTCGCTCTCCGTGCACCTCCTCTGCAGCTGTGGCATTGTATTCTTCGCTTTGTTCTATCACCAGAATGCACTTTGTGTGGCATGATCTCCCTGTATTGCACGCAAAACAAATCTTTTCACTGTAACTAGACAAATGTGACAACAATAAATCAAATCAAATCAAATGATGTTTCTAAAATAGAAGTTTAATTTAGCTAAAAGGGCTGCATCTTCAGTATGATTTAGCACTTGCCTAGATATGAA
This sequence comes from Rhincodon typus, assembly GCF_021869965.1. Taxonomy (NCBI): domain Eukaryota; kingdom Metazoa; phylum Chordata; class Chondrichthyes; order Orectolobiformes; family Rhincodontidae; genus Rhincodon; species Rhincodon typus. The sequence continues at coordinate 100,911,986 of NC_063337.1, read as the reverse complement.
AGGAGGTGAGTTTTAGGAACATACTGTACATATAGCTCTACATGATAATTGGAATGTTAACATGAATGGAGAAAAAAAAAACAGGCTGTTAAAATAGAAATTGATAAAATGAGCAGTGACAAAAATAATGAAACTCAGAGACACTGAAGAAGGGTCTAGGCCCAAAACGTCAGCCTTCCTGCTCCTTTAAATGCTACTTGGCCTGCTGTGCTCATCCAGCTCTACACCTTGTTATCTCTTTTTACCTGAGGGTCCTGAATCTCAAGGAATCTCTTCCACTGACCATTGTATCATCTGCTGGCTTTTTAATTCTGTTGGCCTTACCCAATGGAGGTGATGTGGGAGTGCTGTCAGTTGTCCAACCAGCAGGGAGGATCACTGCTTCCAAGGTTAAATTTTGTTCCTGAGGAGTGAATTAAAAACAGATATTAAATTCAGAACGTTGTCCTTTAGCAGATACAATTCAGTAACCTTGTTCTTCAATTCACTGGAGAGTCTTGCTTTATATTTCCAAAAAGAAAGCCCTTTTTTCCATAAATGTGATCTCAAAGTTTTGTAAAACTGAAGAAACAACATAAAATAACAGCTGAAAGGACCAGGTATTTCAACATAATTTCTGACTAATGTATGTCATATAACGTGTGTCTGATTGAGTCCTCATCCATTTCTGATTTAAGATCAGAGATTTTGTAATGCTGCTCCTTTGTTTTTGTTCGAACTGCAGAAGAGTATTCCTGTACATAATCTAAAACTATAAGCATGAGTTGATATGTTATGATGTTAAGTTTCCAACCTTGGTCCTTCAAAGAACCTGAAGTCTATTTATTCAAACAGTTTAGCAAAGCATTCAGGATTTCAAAATAACTTCACTGGTTGGAGGATAGACCTCGAGTAGAGAGATGTGAAATATGTACCTCGCAGGTACTGTGGGGAAAAATAACTTACATTTAAGTTGTGCCTTTCCTAACCTCTGGTCATCCCAAAGACAATAAAGTTCTTTTCAAGTGTAATCGATGCTATCATATAGAAAGTGTTTTCAATAATCCCTTCAGAGGCTTGATATTCAGAGTAATAAACCCACTGATGGTTTTCTCTTCTTACTTAATCCTTGTTCTTGAACTTCCACCCTCCATTTAATATCAGGCAGTGTTATGGAGCTGAGTCCAGTCATAGTTTACAACTTCGCATGAGCAAAAAAGTGAAGTTAAGAAAGCTACAAGTAAAGTGAATCCTGCTGGAAGGGGCAAATTTTATTACTGTGCGTCCTTCCTGTCAAAGGGCTGCATTTTTTGGGGTTGATCCCTGTCCCAATCGCTGATCCAGTAAGGATCAATTCCTTTAGCAATTGAAGAGTTAAGATATTCTTCATGCTTTGACATGGGTAAAGTTCATTTGGAAGAGAACTTTTATTCATCTGCAGGCAAATGATAAGGTTCTTTGTACATGGGGCGTGGATTGCCAACATTTCTGACTAGACAAACAATTATCATTAATACTTCAGCTTAGACACATAAATGATGTGGCAATTATGACTATGTTTTCTGAAAATGCCATAAATTAAAGCATGCAGAAAACTGAATAGAAACAACTCTCTGTGGAGTTAGACTCTTTCTCATAGCAATGCTGCACAGTCTCCCAGCTCTTAATTTTGGAAATATTCAGAAATAAATTGATGTAACGCCATGATAATAGAAAAACTCTAATTGTTCCTTTGTTGAGCATGCAGGTTAATTGCAACTCTGCTCCCATGACCGGGTGGTCGAGAGGCAGGAAGCAGTGTTACAGAGTGCAACTGGTGGAATGTGGGCATGAATGTGCCTGCCACCATTTTATGCAGGGGATATTGTGAGCATTCAAGTATCCCAACATGGAAAAGAATGATGCTGAATTGACACACCTTATTTGGGAATCCACAGGTGACTTACTGCTGATGCACAGATTTCTGAGGAGTTGGGAAAGTTGACTGTGAAATGATAATAGGGTCTGCTAGATGCTGGAGGTAAGTGGTTTTTTTTAAATACTCCACTTGGAACAGGAGGAGAAGAAATGCTCCACCTTGGTCTCTCAAGGAAGCTTTGAGCCTCCCCTATCATACACCACTCTCCCCTTATGTTAGTCTCCATCACCATTCAACTCCCTCAGCCCTGACTGTGAATGTGTGTTTTCATGCTTGTTTGTTTATTTCATTGGTGCTTCAAATTAAGGTAAACAAGAGCAGAAGGTGATGCAAAGCAATGCCATTACCTCCAACTGAAACACACAATTTTAGTGCTTTTATGCCCCCTGTCCCCACCAGCTTCCACAGCCATTCACTTCCAGGAGTAAAACCCACCCCTTTTTTTTACTGCATGGTGTGGAACATATAGCTATGAGAGACAGGATCTGATGCAGTCATTACATCAACAAATACCTCTCTCAGCTATGAGAGGGAAAACAAATCGTGTCCAAAAAATTTTAATTTACTTTTGTCAAGATTTTGGTCTGATTCCATTTGGCCCCCTCCACCTATAATGTTGTATGCACTTGCAGCAATACAGTCAGGACAAGTTAAATTGCTCAAAAAGTTGGTTTATAGATTCAAATCCCTTTACAGTAAAAATAACCAATATTTGTATAGCGCCTTTACTGCAATGAAGCATTTGCAAGTCACTTCACAGGTGCCTTATGTAAGCAAAGTATAACACCACACCAGATGAAGAAATATTAGGTTTGTTGTCAAAAACTTTTTCACAGATTAGCTTTAAGGAGATCTTAAAGAAGTAAAGTCGGATAGAAAAGTGCAGTGGGGTAGACAGTGAACTCTGGACTAGGCAACTGATGATATGGCCACCAGTGAAGGTGCAAATTGGAAATGCTCAAAAGGTGAGGAAGGAAGCTTGAGTAGCTGAATGAGATTCGAGATAAGAAGGGGCAAGGCCGTGGAGAGATTTCTAAACAAGGATTAGAATTTTAAAATTAAGTCATTTCTTGACCATAAAACAATGTAGGTCAGCCAGCACTGAGGCTTGGTGTGGATTAGGAACACAGATAAGAGAGTTTTGGATGATCTCAAGTTTATGGAGAGTAGAATATGGGAGAGCAGACTGGTGTATGTTAGAAAATCAAGGCTGAAGTTATCGAAGGCTTGATAGAGGGTTTCAATGGCAGATGAGGTGATGTCAGGCAATATTATTTAAATGGAAATTGCAGTCTTGATAATGGCATGAATATATTCTTGAAAGATCATCTTTGTGATCAGATATGAAAAGGTCTAATCTCAGACTGCTATTTGGAAGCAGAATAGAGCAGCAATCAAAAGTAATAGCCTCAATCTTCCCAATACATAATTGGAGGAAATTTCTGCTCATCCAGACTGGATACAGTAAGAAAATAAGGTCAGGAATAATCTTCAAATATGGGCATTACTAACAGGGGTGCCATTTATTGTTCATCTGTAGTTGGCCTTCAGAAGTGGTGAAGTTTCTTCTTGAACAGCTGCTATACACATGGTGAAGATATTCCCATAAATCTCTTAAGCATGGAGCTGCAGGCCGACCCAATGGTGATAAATTAGTAACTATTAACTTTACTTGCCCTGACTGTATTGCTGCATTGTTTTATTTTTTTTTAAAATGTGTACAACATTATAGGTGGAAAGAGCCAAATGGAATCAGACCAAAATCTTGATGAAAGTAAATTAAAATTTTTCTGGGCACCATTTGTTTCCCCTCTCATAGCTGGGAGAGGTATTTGTTGGTGTAATGACTGCATCAGATCCTGTCTCTCATAGCCAAATGTCCCACACCATGCAGTAAGAAAAGAGGGGTAGGCTTTACTCCTGGAAGTGAATGGTTGTGGAAGCTGGTGGGGACAGGGGGCATAAGAACGAAAAAAAATTATTAGCAAGCTGGTGGTATTCTTCAGATTTCTGCAGTTAACTGCAGCTGGTGAGGGCTGTGTGCAAGCAAACCCTTCTGGAGATGTGGGTTGTTAGTTTCAATATGTCAATTTCTAATTAAGATCTATCGTAACAGGGGTTCTGAGATTTAACAGTAGGTGCACAGTCTTCACAGGCTTCCTGGAGCTCGGTAGTGAAATCAAGGCAAAAGCACAACAGCAATTCAGTGGGTTGATTGAATGACCGGCAAAAACTCCAGGAAGTAGTGAAATCTCACAACTAATTTCTTGCTTAATTGTGCAAAAGGCTTTTTCTCTACTTTGGCGGTTACTTTCCGTGGCGATGACTTTAACTACTTTAGAGGTTTGTGCATGTGATCTCCACAGAGCAGTCTATGATCTAGTACATCAGGATATGTTCCACTTCTGCCTCCTTAGCTCAGACTTCAGATGAGGACCATGAGGGAAGAGATCGCAGGGCCTTTGGCGATGATCTTTTCGTCCTCACTGTCCACAGGTATAGTGCTGGAAGATTGGAGAGTGGCAAACGCCATTCCCTTGTTCAAAAAAGGGAATAGGGCTAACCCCGGAAAATACAGGCCAGTTAGTCTCATGTCAATGGTGGGCAAATTATTGGAAAGGCCTCTGAGAGATAGGATTTATGATCACTTGGATAGGCACAGTTTGATTCATGATAGTCAGCATGGATTTGTGAGGGGTAGATCATGCCTCATAAACCTTATTCACTTCTTTGAAGAGATGACCAAACACGTGGATGAAGGTAGAGCAGTGGATGTGGTATACATGAATTTAAGAAAGGCGTTTGATAAGGTTCCCCACGGTAGGCTCATGCAGAAAGTAAGATGGCATGGGATAGGGGGGAAATGTGGCAGATTGGATTCAGAATTGGCTGACAAAGTGTGTCAGTGGACGGAAAATATTCAACATGGTGCTCAGTTACAAGTGGTGTACCACAAGGATCTGTTCTGGGTCCTCTTCTATTTGTGATTTTTGTAAATGATTTGGATGAAGGAGTGGAAGGGTGGATTAGTAAGTTCGCGGACGATAAGAAGGTGGGTCGAGTTGTGGATAGTGCGGAGGGCTGTTTTACATTACAAAGAGACATTGATAGGATGCAGAGCTGGGCTGAGAAGTGGCAGATGGAATTTAAGCCTGAAAAGTGTGAGGTGATATATTTTGGAAGGACAAACTTGAAAGCAGAATACAGGGTTAACGGAAAGATTCTTGGCAGTGTGGAGGAGCAGAGGGATCTTGGGGTTCATGTCCACAGTTCCCTGAAAGCTGCCACCCAGGTGGATAGAGTTGTTAAGAAGGCGTATGGTGTGTTAGCTTTCATTAATGGAAGGATTGAGTTCAAGAGCCATGAAGTTATGCTCCAGCTATACAAAACCCTGGTTCGGTCACATCTGGAGTATTGTGTCCAGTTCTGGTCACCTCATTACAGGAAAGATGTGGAAGCATTGGAAAAGGTGCAGAGGAGATTTACCAGGATGTTGCCTGGAATGGCGGGAAGGTCTTACGAGGAAAGGTTGAGAGAGCTCGGGCTTTTCTCTTTAGAATGACGAAGGATGAGAGGTGACTTGAGGTATACAAAATGATCAGAGGTATAGATAGAGTGGACAGCCAGAGACTTTTTCCTGAGGTGGAGGTAGCTATTATGAGGGGGCATAGTTTTAAAGTGAGTGGAAGTAGATATAGGGGAGACGTCAGAGGTAGGTTCTTTACTCAGAGAGTGGTAGGGGCGTGGAATGCATTGCCGGAGAGGGTAGTGGAGTCGGCGTCATTAGGGGCATTTAAGCAGCTATTAGATAGGCATCTAGATGATAGTATAAAGTGGGATGGACGTTAGATAGACCTTAGGTTTAGGGTAAAAGCTTGGCACAACATCGTGGGCCAAAGGGCCTGTACTGTGTTGTACTGTTCTATGTTCTATGATGATCATTAACGTTACAGCACCAGAACAACATGTCATTCACTTACAGGAACAGCACCAGCAGGAGCAGGAACTCTATGGCTCAACAGGAGGGAAAAGATGGCCAAGGATCATCAAAACACGTGGTGTATGGGCAAAGGATCAGCTTCCTAGACAAGTCTACACACTTGTGTATCTGGAGACTCAGGGACTTGTATCAATGCATGGCAGACATTTTGAGTCTGCTGGAAGAAAACCTGAAGTTCAATGGACCTGATGCCGCACTGTACTAGTGGCCATTAAAGTTACCCTTATCCTTTACATCATTGCCTCAGGTAGCTTCCAGGGATGAGTTGGAGATATTCTCATAGTTGACCACCCACACATGTATGACACAGGTGGCTGATACCATGTGTGCCAAGCCAGGTAATTCAGTACAATTTGTTACTGGATGATACCAGTCAAAATGAGTGGCTGCTTGGGTTTGAAGCATTGACTAGCTTCCTGCAGATTAAGGTATCATCAACAGCATTACATGTAGCAGTCAAGGTGCCCACAGATCATCCAGGTCAAGGGCTTCTACTTCATCAATATGTGACTGGTATATAACCACAAATATATGGTTTTACAGATCTGCACATGTTTCCCAGCCTGAGGCCATGATGCTGTTGTCCTGCATTGGTTCACCCTCCTTGATCTCTTCACACCTCAAAGCAGACTTGTTGGCAAGATATCTGAAGGAAAGGGATACCCAATTAAAACATGGCTGGTGAGGAACTTAAGCAATGAGGCTCAGGATTGATTCGAGGAAAATCATTAGAAAGCAAGAAATGTCATTGAGTCAGGTACCTCAATAGATCTAAAAGCTGCCTTATCCCTGAAGGTGGTAGTGGTGCATTGGGTTCTGAACAACATTACATGGCAGTGATGGTTGAAGCTTCAGGAGGATCAAGGTGTAAAGTACAACCCATCTTTGGAGGAGGAGAAAAGTGATGCAACTCCAGAGGAGTTCACTTTGGGGAAACCAATGTACTTGCCTGCTGCCACTTGCTGAACCTACGGCTCCTAACGCAAAGTGACCCAAAATCAATCCAGCATTACTATCACAACCACTCATTGTTTGGTATAAAGTCTTCCTATACTTCGTTACAAGTGAAAGGAATCTTTCAAATATGGGCAATGTAGGAAAGTGTTGTGAACAAATAATATCTATGTGGCTCAAAAATGAAACAGTCAACGATTGCATAACACACTTGTGTTTATGCACTTGTGCAACTACAAATTTTTACTCAGAAATAGTAGGAACTGCCGATGCTGGAGAATCTGAGATAACAAGGTGTTGAGCGCTGGAGAATCTGAGATAACAAGATGTAGAGCTACAAGTGGTCCAGCTCTACACCTTGTTATTACAAATTTTTACTGTTCCTTTTCTCAAAACTTCCACACGGTGTAACTCCTGTGACTTTGGAAGGGGTGGAGTGAACCTGCTCAGATCCCTGATCTGGCAGCTGATGTGCTCTTCGTCAATTCTATCTTATATCTGGAGCTGGTGACGGGCTTGAAAAAGACTGGGCAGGAGCAGGCATGGTCATTAAGAAATAAGGCAACATGCAGAGTACTGACTGGAGAGGATGGGGAGAATATAATAGATGCAAAGTAGAAGCATTCTAGCCAAGTTCTCATTTCCATGCTCCATTTCACCAATATTGATCTCATAACCCACTGGCACATTTCAGTTAGAGATCAGCGAGGGAATGAATCAACAAAGCTAGGGATTCATCAAGACTATTTATTGAGACATTTGAGATTTTAATGATGGCCTGTGTGCATGAGTTTGATTGTCCTGATTGATATTCTATACAGTTTGGAATGTAATAAGTTTTGTCTAAATCATGATGATGCTACTGATACCGTGACTCTGACATCAGTAGGAGAGAAATATCAGATAAGAATAAGTATGTGAGAGGTCTTAAAACACCACACTAGAGAACTGCATTTGATAACCTGCAATGGTAAACTATGGAGTATTACAGTAAGCTGGTTCTCAGGTGAAACTTTGAACTGAGATTAAATACTTTGGCTGCTTGATGTCTTGCTGAGTCTGGTTCTTACACTGGCTTCACGGATGGTTCTGATAATTTTGATGACGCTGTCTGCAAAGAACTCCGACCCAATCTTTCAAACTGACAAAGGAAATATGATTGTGTCCATAGAGCTTTTCACAAGTTCAAATCCTTTTTCCATGTAAGGATTGGCATATCCTGATGATTTCACATTCTGTGCTGTGAGTTAAACCTCTGGAGATTTGACACAGTCATCATCTTTGCTTTAAATGATTCATTCACTTGTTTCATGGAAGGTCATCAGCACTCATCCATGTGGCATGTTCTTTTTGCTCCCTTTTGAGGCTGAGGAGTGATTGCAAACTGTTAAATAAGTCAGATGAGCTTGAGCAGTGAACATTTCCAGCCTTTCTGGCTCTCATTTTAAAATATAAAATTAATTTGAAGCTTAGAATAGGTCTTGCCAATGCTGGCTGTACCCAAATTACTGGAGAACTTCCTCTGCCTTTCCTTCATTTTCTATGTTCTCCTTCAGAGAAGAATAGTCTTTCATGCCTGAAAAATAAATGCACTGAATAGATAGGAGATAGTAGGAACTGCAGATGCTGGAGTCAGAGAAAACAGTGTGGAGCTGAAGGAACACAGCAGGCCAGGCAGCATCAGAGGAGCAGGAGAGTTGACATTTTGAATCATTTTTTGAAGAAGGGTCCCGACCTGAACCATCAGCTTTCCTGCTCCTCTGATGCTGCCTGGCCTGCTGCGTTCCTCCCGCTCCGTATTGTGTTATCTGTGTATTGAATAGATATATAGTCATAATTTATTGAGGGTGACTGAGAAGTGTGACATTGTATTCAGTTGAAAGTGAGTTTTTGTCCACGATGGACAGATGATATCAGGATGTGCGCAGACAGAAAGCAATGCTTGCAACTTCAAGGTAAGCTGATGTGAGGAGTGATACACTTGAGTCAACATGAGGGTGAAGAGGGAGGAGGATGTAATTGAATGTGCCATTGTATCATTCAATCTAGCATTACTATCACAACCACTCATTGTTATACTTCTTATATTTCATTACAAGTGAAATGATTCTTCCAAATATGGGCAATGTAGGAAAGTGTTGTGAACAAATAATATCTATGTGGCTCAAAAATGAAACAGTCAATGAATGCATAATTCACTTCTGTTTATGCATTTGTACAACTACAAATTTTTACTGTAACTTTTCTCAGAACTTCCACAAGGTGTAACTCCTGTGACAGGTTTTCTACCTTAGTTAAATGATTGAACTGCTTTTTTGCACTGAATCTGTGAGAAGATCTCCATGATCCTGCTGCTCACATCCTGAGCAATGACCAGCTACAACTGCAAGCTTTCATGCCATGCTTTTTGCCATCAGTAGGGAAGACTATCTTCCAGTGGATCATTACAGCTCCCAGTGTCTCATCCAGGGATGTATTAACAAAGCGAGATGCAGACTCAGAACATTGGGAATCTATGCTGACAGTTCTCTCTTTTGTTCTTCTGCATCTAAAATTCATTGAATTCAACTCATGTAGGTCATCACCATTCCATCTGAACCCAACTGGTCAAGAAACGTTGAAGTCAGAATCAAATCACAGTGGCTCAGTGGTTAGCACTGCCGTAACACAGTGAAGGGACCTGGGTTTGAATCCGCCCTTAGGTGACTGTCTGTCTGTGTAGGAGCTTGCACATTCTGTTTGGTTACCTCTGGGTGCTCTGCTTTTCTCCCACAGTCCAAAAATGTATAAGCTCGGTGGATTGGCCATACTAAATTGCCCTTAGGGTACAAGGATGTGCAGGCTAGGGAAATGCAGGTTTACAGGGATAGGATGGGTCTGGATGAGATGCTCTTGATGGGCTAAATGGCCTCCTTCCGCACTGTAGGGATTCTACGAAATAGTGGCATTTGCTTTTGGGCTTTTAGCATGCTAATAGATGCCCCTGCTCTTAGCTTGTCTTTGATTTCAGCATCCCCCAGAGTAATTCTATTTTCCTTCCCATTTTAGAAGGACTGAATGACTTCTCAAAATTAGGTCAGGCATATTCTGACTACATGAGCTTTAAAGCCAAAGCTCAGTGCCAAAGCCTGACTGTTCCAAATATATGGTTTAGAATGGAGTTTCTATGGCAGACTACTTTGCAGAATAAATTTGAGCATATATTTTTCATTACTTTATCGTTGTCTAAACACATCATTCAGTCCTCAAAAGTAGCAAGATGCTTAGAGGATTGGTATCGTGGTTAGTATTATGACCAGTGAAATAACTCCACAGAGGCCGGTATGCTGTCACCAAGTCACCCTTTATTTACACGCGGAGAGTCCTTGACATGGTCCAGCTCCCTCAGAGCCAGCTCTCGGAGGGAACAGGATGTCTGACACACCTGTTCTGATCTGTTAGACAGGGCTCCCTGATTGGACCAAATTAGCAGCCCCAATCAGGGAACTCCTATTTAATGAGGTTCACATAGCTGACCTTGTTACAATTACTACAACTAGTCCCTAGGCAAGATTCTCCAATTTGTTTCAGATGGAATACCTCAAATCATTGATTTCTTATGTGAGGAGGGATGAACTGTCTCCCTTTCTCCCACCCCTTCAGTGGTCACAACAAGGTTAACTTAAAAAGGAATCCCTTCATTTTGTGGATATCTTCCCCCAGACCCAAATGGACTTGTATTTTAAAAACAGCCAATTTAATCAGACATTCTCAAATTAACAAAGAGTTGATTAATTACTAAACACAAGAAGAAATAGTGACACAATACATAGGAGTTAAAAGAGATCTATGGGGCAACATTTTCACGCAGAGGGTGGTGCGTGTGTGGAATGAGCTGCCAGAGGGAATGGTGGAGCCTGGTACAATTATGACAGTTAAAGGCATCTGGATGAGTACACGAATAAGAAGGGTTTAGAGGGAAATGGGCCAAATGCTGGCAAATGGGATGAGATTTATTTCAGATATCTAGTCAGCATGGACGAGTTGGACTGAAGGGTCTGTTTCTGTGCTGTACATCTCTATGACTCTTTGACTCTTTAAACACAGATTAGAAATAAAGGACGAATTAAAACAAAAATGTGTACATAGATCAGTCTCTGAGAGTGTGAAGAACAGATAGTTAAGTGTTCTGCTGTTGCAATGGGTGTTACCGATAGTATTGACTGGTAGTTGAACAGCTAATTTTGTGATCTTTGGCTTTATAAGTTGATTGAGACTCTTTTGCACTGATTCTTTTTAGCTGTGGCTGACTGACAGTGCTGAGAGAGAGAGAGAAAGAATCTTTTTTCTTTTACTAGGAGGACAGAGATATTTAAATGCCTGTGTTCAGAGCTATAATCCTTATAGCACTCTAACTCACACATTAGGATGTCAGGCCACTCATGCAGACAGAATAGAGTTGTCATTGTTTTTTAACCCTTTTTTGTGTATTCTTGAAGGGCCAAAATAGAAATAGTCTGCAAGAAGTAGCTTTCTGCAGAGAGGCAGAGATAGACAATCCCTTTGTTTTATCTCCCTGTTACATTTCTCTCCATGTTTGAAGTTTCCTTGGCACATTCCATTACAGATGTGACATTCCACACACAGGACTTTAGCAGACAATGGTTGAATTTACACTCACTGTCAAGTTTTGGGTATAGCAGATTTCTTTTTTAAAAAAAAGCACAACTTTGGCTTAAAAGTTAACAATGTCCACAATAATTCTTGATTCTGATTTGTTGTTGTGATATTATTTTTTTTGATCCCCTTGTGGGACGTGGGCTGGCGAACATTTATTGCTCGTCCCTAGTTGCCATTGAGAAGCTAGTGATGAGTTGCCTTTTTGAACCGGTGCAGTCCAAGTGCTGTAAGGTTGATCCCCAATGTCCTAAGGGAGGGATTTCCACGAGTTTGACCAGCAGACACTGAAGGAATGGTGACATATTTCCAAGTCATGATGGTGAGTGACTAAGAGGGGAACTTGCAGATAGTGGTGTTCCCATGGATCTGCTGTCCTTGTCCTTGTAGATGGAAATGTTCATGGGTTTGGAAGATGCTGTCTGAGGATCCTTTGGTGAATTTCTGAAGTGCATGTTGTAGATAGCACAAATACTAATAAGCGTTGGTGGTAGAGGAACTGGATGCTTTGGAATTACTGTTCGAACAAATTGCAGGTGAAGAAACTCAGCAGTACACTGAAGTTAGAAAGTTTTAAATCAGTGGGGGGCTAAATCAGATGCAAAGAAGCAGGTGCAATTTGGCAGTGGCGACCTCTTTGCCCATTTTCAGCAGTGCCAGCTCAGGGTTCAATAAGCCACTTTGTGACAGGTTGCTAATTCAGGTCAAGTAAGGCCCCCTGAGATTGTTGGCAATGTGGGTTAGACACGTCAGTCTCACCCATGTCCTAGCCAACTTGTTGGGCTCAGGGCTGGGACCAGGGGATCTGATGGGCTGTGCAAGGCATCCTTTCACCCCCTGCCCACCTCACCCATGTTGATTGTGGGGCCACAACCATGGTTACTTGTCACTGGCAGAGGGTTTGGCTAGGCAGTTGTGGCTTCTGAAAGAACTGAATTAATTTACCTGGTCTTGTCCAGGTCTCTGTCTCTGTTTTTCATTTCTCTGTCTCTGTTGGTCAGCTTGCCAATCTTCAACTGTCGGATGGCCTCCCATTGGCCGTCCAGCATCAGGAGCAACTCTGATTGGTCCCGTTCTTGGTTATGATTGGTGATAGCATGGAAAATCTCAGTGCATGCATCAGAAACATGGTGTGCAGGTTAGTTGCTGATGCAGAATTAGCTCCCATTCCTACTTCACGACCCTCATTGAAAACCAATGGTCATATGTACTAATCTATTTTTTAAATTCTGCTCCCTGTTTTTCCAGGAAATATGACAAAGAAGTGAGGTATGAATTTTCAAAAATGAAATGGAAATGTCTGACAGAGGGAGAAATAAGGCTGTTGATTGCATTTAGAGTTGATTTAAGAATCAGTCTGAACATGTATGGTGATTACTCACGTGTACCTCTTTGGGAATATGAGCAGCTTAATTCTTTGCTGTGGATAGATTGTTCAACCAGCAAGCACAAAGAATATGGAGGCTCTTGCCAAGAAAACCTTAACTTGCCTACTTCCTTATTTGGCTGATCAAAGTTTGGTGTCCTTGCCAACAAATGTAAACACAAAGAAGAAAGTGAGGATTTTTGTAAGCACTAAGTGCAGTGACATTTCCAAGATAATTGAAATAAGAAAAAATCACTTATTTAAATGAGAAAAAAATTGAACTGGAAATCAAGCATGTGCTTACTGAAATTTATTTGCTCCTCCCCAGCAACAAATTGAATAATCTCTTTCTTGTAGCATTTGCAGACAGCTGCTTTGCGTTTACTTGCTTCCCATGTGTTAAATATTGGATAAGTATTTCCCGTAACAAATTAATTTTGAATAAATATAATTTGAGCTGAATCCACTCCTGCAGTATTAAAGCTATATTAGATTACCTTATGGAGCATGCTAAGAGTTGGTTGTTGGCATTTTGAGTATTTTAAAGAAAACATTATCATTAAAACTGCTACAAATCTTGTTTTTTTTAGTCATGTTTCAGTTTGTTTCATACATGATCTTAGGAAGTCAACATAAAATGTATCAATATTTAAACTACAAATGTAAACTGGACAGGAGAGTGTCGTTTTATTCAATAATAGAATTTACATATATGTGGCCAAATGTCATCTTAACTGGTCCTTTCTAAGAACTCTCCAATGAATATCCCTCAAATGCTCTGTTGCCACAGGCTTGCAACTTGCACGATGCACAAGAGCCCAATATTTGAGGATTGTAGAAACATTGTAGCATTATAAGGCTGGAGGAGGTTACAGATTGCAAGAAGAGATTGAAACCATGGAGGAATTTGAAAGCAAAGATAAGAGCTTTAAAATTAATATTTAAAATTAAGATGCTGTCAGACCAGGAGTCAATGTTGGACAGTGAAGGCAGGGATGGTGGGTGAATAGAACTTGTGCACATTTTGAAGGAGCCCAAGTTTACAAAAGGTGTGGATTAGCCCAGGCAAGAGCGAACATGGTGTAGATATGGGACTACACGGAATCAAATGGAATGCTAGGAATTCAATTTTATTGTAACTATAGTTTTGTGCCCATTCGCCAACTCTTCACCTTACCAGTGTTGGCTGCTCCATCACATGTCTAAGCTACAAGCTCTAGAATTGTTTTGCTACCTCACTAACCTTTTAACACCCTTCCTTAATCCTAACTTTCTGCCTAAACATTTCATCATCTAATGTTGTCATCTTTGAATCTGTAGTCATTTTTTCAACGATTACAAATATGTGAAGCACCCTGCATGTTTTACAAGTCCAACAATATTTTATGTCAATTCTTTTTAAACTCAAAAGCTCAACCAAAGCGCAAAGAATACAAAGCTGCTACTTCAGTTTATTTGCAATGTAATGAAAAGCACATTCTGCAAATATTTTGTAAGTGAATGAACACTTTGGCCATTGTAGAAAGATAAAAGACAAATAATTCTACTTGAAACATTGAGCATTAATTATTTTGAGGATTATATTTCCTCCTCCATCTGGAAGCTTGCTATTGCATGTTGGTGAAGGGTGTGAGATGTGTCTGCCCCATGGAATATATTTCTTGGCTGCCTTTGGGATGCTAGAGGGAAGCAAAACATCATCTGTCAGAACTTTAATGTTATCAGGCTGTACTTGAGTAATCTGTAGATACCAGCAGCATTCCTTTCCCTCCAGCAGAGCTAGCTAGCTCCATCCATCTGGTGTTGTTGAATAGAAGAACCAAAATAGAAGTGCAATTAACGGAGTAACTGGGCCATTTGGAACACATTCATGCAGCAGGGCTTTGGGCATCTGTAAATAACAAAACTGATTACCATAAAATCAGCTAATATGTGCTTTGTGACTTCAATAATCTGTCCCACTGACAACCAGGTAAGAGCTAAATAAACACTCCATTCAGTCAGTGAGAGGCCTTGGCTTTGTCATACGATCAACAAAACTTGATTAGCATTAGCTTGAGTATGGAGGATTTACAGGTGATCTAATCATGGTGGTTGAAACATTAAATAGGTTCAGCAAGTTGACATAGAGGAACTATTTCCTCTGATAGGGGGATCATCTTAGAAATGACAGCCAGGACAGTCAGGAGAAAAATCAGGAAGCATATTGCATTTGAATGCCAGTATACATTGAGCTTCCTCTCCCTTAAAGCTGTTATGATTATTGCAACAAATGAAGTTTTTACAACTGATATTAACAGATTTTTGTTAGGCAAAATTGTCAAGAAATTTGAAGTAAAGGTTGGACTTTTGTATAAATTAAGCATGGTCTAGTTGAAGGTTGGTTCAACTTCAATGGACCGAGGGCTTCCTATTCATATATTTACATGTAAAGGATCTTTGTGGTCTTCAAATGTAAGTTCTTTCTTCGGCTGCAATAAACTACAATAGGATAAAATTAACTTGAGAATTTTTTTTCAATTATTGTAGGTAATTAACAAATGTATAAACTTGAGGCAGGTGAGGTGTGTAAATTTAATTTCACTTAGTGTTTATGCTTGGCCACAAAATATTCTGAAACAATAATATTTATTATACTTACATTCTTGCAAAATTATGTTTTCCTGCAAAGTCTCCACAATGTTTGATCAGTCCATACACAAAACCAATTTAATGAATCAATACTGAATTAAATTGTCCTCTACATTCCTGTACAGAATGATCATGGGAATGTGTAAGTTTTCTGTCTTCTGTGGGATTTTCAAGTCTTGCTCAATTTTGTGAATCACAGTCACATTGTCTACAATGTATCCGGAAATACCTACAGATTTTGTTCAATTAAATTGTAATGGAATTCTAGACATGTTTAGGCATTTATATGCCCTTCAAGTGGTGTAAACAGTTCTCTGACATGTTTGGTGGTGCAATATGCCAGTCACATTCTGTAAGAAAGCCACAGCAATATGGAGAGACTGTATGGCTGTAACACAGACTGATAATGGCATGACACATTTCATTCAAACATTAGTTTATTAAGGCACAATAGATGAGTGAATAAGACAAATCAAGTGCCAGTGTAATATTAATGTTACGCTCGGATTTTCTGAAAAAATAAGGGATTTGTGCTAACTATGCATAACATGACAATTCAATTGACTTTAACTTGAATAGGACTATCTTTTATTTATCCACAGAGATTCAGATTTAATTCTATTGCCTTCTTCTTGGACATGAATATTCACGGTAATATAAAATATCCAGCTGCCTAATGCACAGAGCTGATGAAGAGGTAAAAGAGGTGCTTAGAGAAAGAAGAAGCTGGATTTATCTTGCGTTGTTTACTATTTCAGAGTAATGCAAAGTGCAGTCAGTAAAGTGTTGTATTTCCAAAAATTACTCGTTATTATTTTCAGCCAGTAGAAAAAGTTACGAAATGCAGTAACCAACTTGTGCAGAGCAAGGTCCCATAAATTATAATGAGACAGATGTTTGAGAGATGTATATTTGCCAGGACAGTGAGAACTCTCCAGTTCTTCACTGAGTTGGGGTCTTTAATATTCCCTTAGAGGATAGACATCTCATTGATAAGACAGCAGTGCTGACTGTACAACACTCCCCTAGCACCACACAGAAGTATCAACCTGAACTCTATGAAAGATTTGGAAGGTAAATGTTGACAGGGTAGATGCTCAGAAGATGTTTCCACAAGTGTGGGAATCTCAAAATGGGGGACATAATTATCGATTAAGGAAACTTTTTAAACTGAGATGCGCCGGTATTTCTTTTCCCAGAGGGTTGTGAATATCTGGAATTTTCCAGCTGAGAGAGCTGTGGAGGTCAGATGGCTGAAGTATTTAAAGAAGAAGTAGACAGATTTTTGCAATGTCTAGGAATTGACAGTAAAACGTAGCCAGCATGAATGAAGAGTTGAAACCTGGGGGAGATCAACCATGATCTTGTTGGATGGTGGAGAGAGCTTGAGGGCCCGAATAGCTTTCTCTGGCTCTCATTTCTTACTTATTTTCTTTAATATACTCATGGGATGTGGGCATTGATGGTTGGGCAAGCATTTATTGCCCATCACTAGTTGTTGTTGAGAAAGTTGTGGTGACCTACCTTCTTTAATCGCTGCAGTCCACATGCTGTAAGTTCATTCACAATGCCGTTAGGGAGGGAATTCCAGGATTTGACCCGCTTACAGTGGACCCAGTTACCGTGGGAGATATATTTCCAAGTCAGGATGGTGAGTTCTTCCATCAGTTGAGGATGGGAATATTTGTGGAGCGTCCTCCTCAAGCATGTTGTTTAATTTTCCACCACCATTCACAACTGGATGTGGCAGGAATGTAGAGATGAGATCTGATCTGTTGGTTGTGGGATCGCTTAGCTCTATCACTTGCTGCTCATGCTGTTTGGTATGTAATTAGTTCTCTTTGGTAGCTTCACCAGGCTGACACCTCATTTTTAGGTTTGCCTGCTGCTGCTCCTGGCATATCCTCCTGGGTTCTCCATTGAACTAGCGTTGATGCCCTGGCTTGATGATAATGGTTGAGTGGGGATATACCATCCATATGTTTGCAGATTGTGCTGGAGTACAATTCTCCTGAAGTGATGGCCCACAGTGCCTCCTGGATGCCCAGTCTTGATTGTCAATTCTGTTCAAAGTCTGTCCCATTTAGCACAGTGATAATGCCAGACAACATGATAGAGGGTATTCTCAATGTGAAGACAAGACTTTGTGTCCACAAGGACTGTGAAATTGTGTGAGATTTGTTTGAATATAATAGCAAATAATGAAATTGACTCAGGATTGCTATTGTAAAACTGAAGGTAAAATTAGTTTTGCTGAAGGCTTAGGATCAATTGCTTTACCACAGTGGCTGTTGAGGTGAAGAGACTGTTTGTTTATTTAAGAATTTAGGTCGTGAAATGAAACTGAAGCTGTATTCCCATTTGATGAAATGGTACCAACACTTTCGACAAAATAGATACCTGTCAGTGGTATGTATAATGGTATAAGATTATACAACTGTTCTTTTCTCACTATGAATGGTTTTATTTTACAATTTTTGACACAGTTAGAGTTACATTTTGGAAATATTTTGTTCTTTGAATAGTAATCTTGCTGGAGGGGATGGAACATATCCTGACTGTTTTGAAAGGATTCTGTGGTGGCTCATAAGGTGTCTATCAGTAAAAACAATCACAACATAGTTTACATTACACTCATAATAGTAGACGGGAAGGTACCAATAATTGCACTGACTGGGACTGAGATTACGGAAACTAGGATGAGTGAATTGAAGACTGTGGTGTGTCTAAAATGAAAAGAAATTACTGTTCCAACACCTGACTGTCTTGGGTTAGGGGCTTAGATTGTGCAAACAGCAGGAGTGCTTGGTTGATTAGAGCAGACACTCTGGCATTGGACCACATGTCTAGGTGGCAATAATTCCAATGTATAATCATCAAACAGGGAGAGGAGTAAGCTGGAAGGGGAGGAATTGTGTTGCATATAGAGGGAACAACATCCTGTGAATGATGAGAAATAGTACACAGAACAAAGAAAGACACTTAGGTTTTGGATAATTGGCAATAAAGATGCAGTCTAGAGAGATGTTAGAAATGACAGGATATGCAAGCAACCATCTGGAGATTAAGATTTTTATTTGTATTGTTCACACTGGTAGTTTTGACTAGAATATGGGAAGCATGCTATTTGGGTATAATGGGCTAATTTGGGTAATATAAACATTTAGTTGCCAGTGAGGAGCACTTAGCGGTGTATCCAGGTAGGGATTTAATAAGGTGCAAATTGTGAAAGTTTGATGGTGTGGAATGGTCTCAATTGATTGTGTAAAATTTTGTTACACTTCTCAACCCAGGCCTAAGCTTTAAATTCAATGATAATGCAGTAGTTGTGCTGTAGTAGACAGTAATTTAGAGGCATTGCTGAATTGTTTAATTGAACAGAAGTCCAGATCCTAGAATCCCTACAGTACGGAAGAGGCCATTCAGCCCACCAAGCCTGCACTGACTATCCAAACAGCACCCCTCCAGACCTACCCCCAGACCCTATCCCTGTAACCTCACATTTAGTATGGGTAATCCACCCAGCTTGCATATTCCTGGACACTATGGGGGGGAGGGGGTTGGTTTAGCATGGCCAATCCACATAACCTGTACATGTTTGGACTATGGGAGGAAACTGGAGCACCTTGAGGAAATACGCACAAACACGGGGCAAAACATACAAACTCCACACAGACAGTCACCCAATACTGGAATCAAACCCAGGTCCCTGGCACTGTGAGGCAGCAGTGCTAACCACTGAGGCACCGTGCTGCCCCAGCAATTTAATCCTGCCACAACAACATAAGTTTAGTTTGTAAAAAGTCTGGTAAATCAGGAACAATGAACCTTATAAAAATGAATAAGGGTCCTTCAAGCTTCTGCCACCACTGTATAAACTCCTGCCTGACATTCTACCTTGATTCCTCCTCCTTATAGCCCATATTTGAATCATTACTCAAAAATTTATCAATCTCTGCTCTGAATACAGTTGACAATTTAGCATCCACAGCTGCCTGGATAGAGAAAGCTAAAGATTCATAACCCTTTAACTGAAGAAAACTTCTTTTTTCATTCCTAAAGAGCAAATACCCTGTACTGAGTCTTAGCCCTTAGTTCTAGGCTCCCCAGCCAGTGGAAACATTCTTCCACCATTTAACCACCATCAAGGTTATAAGAATATTATATGATTCAATCAGTTCACTAAAGACTATTAGATGCATTAGTGGGCTCAAGGCAGTTAAATCCTGTGGTTCTAGAATTCTAAAAGAGGTAGTTACGGAGATAGTGGATGCATCGATTGTAATTTTCCAAAAATCCTTGGATTCTGGAAAAGTACTATAGGATTGGAACACTGCTAATGTTACACCCTTATTCAAAAAGGGAGGGATATGGAAAGTGGGTAAATTTAGGCTGATTTAGCCTAATGTCTATTGTTGGAAAAGCATGGAATTAATTGTTAAAGAAATAATAGCAGAGCATTTGGAAAATCATAAACTAATCAAACAGAGTCAGCATGGCGTCATGAAGGGGAAATTATGATTGACTAATTTATTAGAGATTTTCAATGAAGTCTCAGAGCAAATAGAGGGGAACCAGTAGATGCATTGTATTTGGACTTACTGAAGGTGTTTGAAAAGATACCTCACCTTACAAAAGGTTAAATCATAAAATAAGAGTCCATGGTGTTGGAGATGGTATATTAGCATGGATAGAGAATTGGCTAATGGGTGGGAGGCAGCAAGTCGGGGTATGGCATACTTATTCAGGTTGGTGACCAGTGACCAGTGGGATTCCACAAGGATCAGTGTGGCTACCATAACTGTTTACATGATATATTAATGACCTGGGGGAAAGAAATGGATGTACTGAAGCCACATTTTCTGACAACACAAAGATAGGTGGAAAGGTAGTTTGTGAGAGGGATACAAACATTTCATGGAGAGATATTGAAATGTTAAGTGAGTAGGTAAAAAGTTAGCAAATAGAGTATTATATGGGAAATATTTGAACGGGAAATCAAAAGAACAGAATTTAAGTCGAGAAAAATTGCAGAAAGCAGCAACGCACAGAATTTTTTAAAAAATTCATTCATGGACATGGGTGTCACTGGCTAGGCCAGTATTTATTGCCCATCCCTAATTGCTCAGAGCGCAGTTAAGAATCAACAATGTTGCTGTGGGCCTGGAGTAACATGTAGGCCAGACCAGGTAAGGGTGGAAGATTTCTTTCCCTAAGGACATCAGTGAACCAGATGGGTTTTTCTTAACAATCAACAATGGTTTCATGGTCATCAGTGGACCCTTAATTCCACATTCTTTATTGAATTCAAATGTCACCATCTGCCGTGGTTGAGTTTCTGGTTTAATAGTCTAGCAATAACACCACTAGGCCATTACTTCCCTGTAGCATATACTAACAAATACTAGCATTTTTGGATCTAATCTAATCAACCTCTCCTCATCAGATAGCTGTCTCATCCCAGGAATCACCTTTGTTTTCATTCTCTTTAAAACAAGTACTTATTTCTTTGGTTAAGGAGACCAAGACTGTGCATAATACCCAAGGTGTGATCTCTATAAAGTCCTAATTGTTAGAAGAGTTCAGGAGTTGGAAATTTGTCTGTCCTGTTTTGTGGGTTTGGGTAGCACAGTTCCCAGCCTGTCCATGTCAGTTCTGAAAGAGTTTGACACATGTCAAGTTCAGTGTACACACCTCAATTTCATGATGATCGTTTCTGAGTGAGCAAGTCTTACGTTGTTTCATTCTTCTGCACTCTGCCAACTGTCCTCAAGGTTAGTCGAGGAACTGACTGGCATTGTACAGAAACCACATGATGTACCTACTCCGCTTTTCTTAAAACATAGCTGCTCCATTAAAGGCAAACTCCACTGTACAACATGGGCAGAATTTAAATAAAGGAAAACTGAACACCAGAACTTTGATTTTCACGATGGTTTCTCTGTTAAAATGGTGGATGAAGCTGTAGATCAGAATTACCATCTCCGAAAACACAGAACCTATTGTTTCTGGAGGGGCAGGATTGTGTTTCACACACATACATTGTGAAGAAGCAGCTGATCATATAAGTCAGGAACTTCACTGATGTGTGAACAAGGTGTGTGAAATGTTTCATGTGCAGTTTAGACCTAGTAGGACCACATCTGAACTTTCTACATGTGTTTGGAAAGCCAGGGTACATTTCTCTAGAGGGTAAGGTACCCATTTAGAAATGGTCCAGGGGCACTATTGAGAACACAAACTGTGTTTTTTGAGCATGGCATCCTTAGGGAGAGGTCAAGTTCTCTACAGGAGAAATAAAGTGCCCTTTAGGATTGTTAAAAGCAGAAATAAAGGTATATGAAAGTGCACAAAGTCATTAACTGTAGAGCTCATTGGAATTATCAAAAGTGTCAAGAAGAACTCTCAAGCTATCAAAGCATTTAAAAATCCCACCATTTAATTTCTGTTAAAAACTCTGTGTTTTAAAACCATTTGCTTGTTACCACATGTTTTTATGTTAATTCTGTTTACATAAGCCTGAAGGCCTGTGGGGAGATGGTGGCATAGTGGTAACATCACTGGGCTAGTAGTCCAGAGGCCTACTGAGCTGGCACAGTGGCTTGGTGGTTAGCACTGCTGCCTCATTGCACCAGGGATGTGTGTTCAATTCCAGCCTGTGGGTGGGTGGCTGTGTGGAGTTTGTACGTTCTCCTTGTGTCTGTGGAGGTTTCCTCCAGGTACTCTGCTTTCCTCCCACAGTCCAAAAGTTTGGCCAAGGGAAATGCAAGGTTACAGGGATAGTCTTCAGAGGATCAGTGTGGATTTGATGGGCTGAATGGCCTGCTTCCACACTGTAGGGATTCTATGATGATTCTAGTTCCATCACTGGATCAGAACTACATGATTAGCTTTTCAACCTTCCATGATCAAATTAAAATATCTGTTATTTCATAGTTAGATCGACAGCTCCAAGTGGTTATAGACTCGTTGAAGAGGAACTTCAGACAGCTATGTGTAGTGATTGTAGCAAGCTGGACTCCATAGAATTGGGGCTGTTAATCTACTCCAAGCTGAAGCATTGTCAAGGACTTTCCATGTGTAAATAAAGGGTGACTTGGTGACTGGATACCAGCCTCTGTGGAATCATTCTACTATGAATTAAAATGCTCATCTTTGTCAGTGATCATGCACTTGGATGTCTTTTTTTGCTTATTAGAAGGCATTATAAAGTTGGAGGAAAGTAAATAGAATGAATGGAGCTTTAACAATGAGTGTTCATTTTAAATTAAAGATCTGTTGCAGACTTTATTTATCTTACTTCACTGCATGTCAGTATGATTCCTGAGGTTTCCCATGGTGGATACTGGATGAGTCAGCATGGTAGATATAAGGGCAAAAAGTAGTGGGTGAGGTGGCATAAACTGGCATAAATGGCATGAGGCTATAGAGGGTAGGCCATGAGATGGCAGGAGTTAGAATATATAGGGCAAAGGTGGAATGCATGTGTTGGTGAAAGGTTGTGAGGGCTAGAGGGGTATGATACATTTCAGTCTTTTTTTTTTAAATTTTTGACATTAGCCAGAGCTCTGAGGCACGCCTTTTGCCCTGCCCACCTCCACCCATCATTAGAAAGCCTCCTCTGACTATTAGAGAGGGAAAACAAGCTCCAGTTTGGCAGAGGACATCCCCTCTGCAATGCTTGCTTCAACACCCTCTCATAGTGCTGACTCAGAGACACCACCACAACTGCACAGAATACAAGTCTTTGCATGGACAGGTCACCTATTTCTCAGCTCTTTCTTTGAGGCAGCACAGTGGCTCAGTGGTTAGCACTGCTGCCTCACAGCACCAGGGACCTAGGTTCAATTCCACCTTCGGGTGACTGTGTGGAGTTTGCACATTGTCCCTGTGTCTGCGTGAGTTTCCTTTGGATGCTCTAGTTTCCTCCCACAGTCCAAAGATGTGAGGGCTAGGTGGATTGGCCTTGCTAAGTTGCCTGACGTGTTTAGGGATGTGTAGATTAGGGGATGGGTCTGGGTGAGATGCCCTGAGGGTCGATGTGGACTTGTTGGGCCAAAGGGCCTGTTTCCACACTGTAGGAATTCTATGAAGAATGCAGCAGTAACACACTCTGCTAATTCCCAAGCTCTTCACAACACCTCCAAAAATATTCCAGAGTACTTCTAGTAAAATTGTGAAAGCAGGCATCTTTAATGATCAACCTACTTGCATTTTGGGTGGCTGGGTCCAATTAAAGAATGCTTGTGGAGAACCTACCTTGCAACTCGCCCTTGTTGTTTTATGAGTAATTGACTAATTGTTTAGAGTATCTGGTCCAAATTTAGCACTCTGGTATTGCAATGAGTTGGTTGGACATTGTGATGTTAGTATTTCATGCTTTTAAACTTCCAGTAAAAAAAAATGACAAGAAGAAGTATTCATTGAGAATACAAAGATATTTGATTATATTTTATGTTGTGGTCATTCTTATCCCTGGTTTCAGTCGGAACTCATTGTAGGGAAGCAAAGAGCATTTCCTGAATCCTTTTATGCTGACGCACTCCTTCACTATCTGAACTAAAGTTGTTTATTGTGTACTTGGTTTATGTACTGTTTTGGGTAAGACTTTAGAGTTGCAACTCTGTAATTACATTTTGCAGTGAAGGGTCTTATTAGAATGATCTCACAGTTGGAATAAATCTTCGTTGCTATGTTACCAAGCTATTTTCCATTTAAAAAGGAAACCAATAATCCAACCAATCTTTAACAGTGTATTATCACACAGACAGATGTTTTAAAAAAAATGATTTGCCTGCAAAAATGCTGTAAGTCTTATCACAATGAGATTGTTGCAGAGTAGCATCTCATTGCTGGGTTCTATAATGTTACAAATGTGGATACATATAAAAAAAACTTCACAGCTCCAGCATTTCATGTGAAGGACAAATACTCAAGCCTGGATTTTCATTGAGTTAAGATGACCACAGAACCTTTTATAAATGGTGGGTATGACCTGATTCTGAGATTTTGTCCCCAATCCCATTTCTGGTACTTTATCCTGGCATGCAATAAGGGTATATTGGATGTTGCACTCCAATGCTTCCAACTCCAATGCAACAGTGCGCTTTTAAACCAATCCCCCATACTTTTAGTGGAATTGGATCACTTCAGTAAGTAGACATAGTTCACAGCCTCTCAAAGGAGACATAATCATCAGGAACACCAGTCCCAAATGGGGAATCACAAAAAAAGCCCTTACTCCTGGAATTCCTTTCTGACGGGCTTTGAAATATATTTTAAAAATCAGTTTCAATCATTAAGCCTCTCTGCTCCTATGATGCTGCTTGGCCTGCTGTGTTCATCCAGCCCTGCACCTTGTTGTCTCGGATTCTCCAGCATCTGCAGTTCCTACTATCTCTCTCTCAATCATTAAGTGTCTTGTTACTGCTGTGATTGGGACTTTTGCACAATAACCTGAAGAGACCTAAATGCTCAGAGTTCTCTTAAAATGAAAACTAAACAATATTCAACGGCTTTCACTTCGAGCAAGAAAAAATAACCCATCTGCCCTGGGCTGCTGTGATTCACAGGACATTGGGGAAATCCATTAAAAGCAATGCTTTTCTTTCAGTTTCAATAAATTCCATTATTTATTCTTCTCTGGTCTTACTGAAATTGTAGCTAAGTCCATTGTGAATATTTGGCAGAGTTTTGAAAGTTTTAGAAATTCTTATCTCAGCAGGGGGCAATATTCACATTTTGATTGACAGTTTTAAGAGGTTGTTAAAGGATTCTCTGCTTTGTGTTTCCTGTCTGTTTTTACAACAGATTGGCTACCTGACAGGGTTTAGTTTATTGATTGGGGTTTGTGAATGCAAATCTGTTTCTGTGGAAAATGCATTCGAATGAGAATTCTATTGGATTTTCTCGTCATGTCAATCTCAAACACTTGGCTCCTGAGGTTATTCCATGGTAAATACCTAGCATGTGGTTACTGAGGATAACTAGCGGAGGGCTTATGGGGATTATGGGGAATGTTAAAGGTCATGAAGGGCTACAGGGAACATGAGGCGGCATAGAGAGGGCATAGGAAGCATATGGTGGCACAAGAAATTTGATAGGACTTTGGAGTGCCATAGGGAGTATGATAGGAAATGAAGGGGTATTAGAGACTATGAAGCAGCAAATACAAGGCATGTAGAGTAGATGGCTAATGAGTTTGAAGGGGTGAGGTTTGAGGGTTTGATATTCATCTTTAAAATTGACTTGGTTTCCTTCCTAGCTGACTAATCTCTTTATTCACCCATGTCTATGCTATCTTGGGCTTCAGAGACAGCAGGTCTGACTCAAGCCTATCCATTCTTAAAGAAAACAGATCTGCCAGGTCAGGAAGCTTCTGAACTTGACCTTGCCACAGTCTCCACAAAGGTCTGGCTGTCAGAATCTGCAATTCAGTAATTGCTGTTTGTCATGGTCTCCATTCCTCTCCTTCATGCCTGAAGTCATTGTCCCTTTCAAAGGGTACAGTTCTATATTGACACCTTGTTAGGGAACAATTCCACATTGTCTCCTTGTTCAGATGCAGTTACCCTTTGATTTCTTGTTGGGTTATAATTCCATATTTAACTCTCGTCAAAGTTCGTATCTATAATGATTTCTTGTTAGTGAATAGTTCTACAATGATGCCTTGGTGAGTATATTTCCACATTGATTCCTTTTTAGGGTACAATTCCACATTGATTGCTGAAAGGTTACAGTTCCTTCCATTGATTCCTTGTTAGATTAAACTTCTATACTTGGTCCTTGTTAAGGTACAGTTCTACATTGATTCTTCATTTAGGTTACAGTTCAGGCTGATTCCCTGCTAGGTTAAATTTCTATGCTCACTCCATGTTAAGGTAGAATCTGACATTGATTAGTTGTTAAGGTATAGTTTTACATTGATTCCTTGTTAGTATAAAATTATGTTGACTCCGTTCTAAGATATACTTACTTCTTGTTAAGGTGAAAACCACATGTTAAGATAGAGTTTTGAGTTGATTTTTCCAACTTGTACAAACTAAGTGATATTTATGGCTTGTTTGTGGGGACTTCCCAAATAAGGTAAACTATTTGATCTTACATGTTTTCTTGCTCTATCTCTCTTTCCTTATAAGTATATTCTGTTTCCTAGAAATGGACTTTGAGACCAACTACAAACATTTGATGGGCCTCATGACAGAGATTGGTACAATCTGATGCTTAGTCTGAGGCTTTCTATGACTGCAATAGTTTAGTTAATCATTGGCTTCATGTACAGCATTTGCTTTTATTTTGGTGTGTGAAGGATTGTGATTGACTGATTCAATCAGTATTCCATGTTTTAGTTTTGCCAGTGAGACTTCAGTGCCACACGGAATCCAATCCCATGGCTCACAAAAGGACAGAGACAGGTTTAATATCTTTGTTAATAGGAGTAGAGGTTATAGTTAAATTGTTACTGGGGGACTCGATTACCTGAAAAAAAAAACCAAAGTTAAAAAATGATAACATACATCTTTATTCTGCAAAGCAAAACATGCCACTGCTCTCGAAGAAAATGTGGTTGTATCGTAATTTTAATAGTTTACATAAAATTGTGGTACAATTTATATAACCCTGAGGTATCTTTTAAAAAGTGTTGGGAATGATTTACTCAGCGAATGTTAGTTTATTAGGTGTGGAATGCTCTGTAGTAAATTCTTTGTAACACCACTTTTTCACGCAAGTCAAACAATGGCAGCATCACAAAGCTTTCACCAATGAGCTGGTAAATTGCTTGCAAGGTCCTAGTGTTTAAAGAGAAGGAGAATTCTTGACCTTGCAGCCTTTGGGCATTAGCACAGGAATTGTGGATTTGCAAGATTTTCAAAATTAAGTGAGTTGTGCTGAAAAGGTAAAGACTGAGGTATTTGCTACATAGTATAGGTTTAGAGAAAAGATTAACTGACCAACAAAGTCACAGTGCAGAAAGCATTTGCTCTGACAATTAGATTCCAAAAGTGACACAGATTTCAGGCAAAATTAAAGTCAGCCATTAATACATTATCAGAATCAAGATCATAATCCTTGGATTATATGAGCCATTTTAAGTAAAAAGTGCATATGACTGGCTGAAGGAATTTGCTTTGTCATCGATGTTTGCCCTATGTGACAAAACATCTTAGTTGCAACATCTTAGTTCAGCAAAGTCTGAAAACTTTGAAAGGAACAATGAACAATGTTTACTGTTGCCAAACTGGTTTCATGCCTCAAACCTTAAAATATCTCATCTCCACCCTCAACCCTGGCTTATTATGACTTGTGATTATTGATAATAAGTATACAGTATCCATAGAGAAGCAAATAGTTGCTCAACACCGTTTCAGGCAAATTAAGTTTTCAGATGCAATACTGAGTCTAAAATATGAGGGAAGAGATTTGGAGAATGTCCCCAGTTCACATTGAAAATGCCCTGCATCTTGCTGTGTGGCACTATCATCATGCTAAATTAGAAAAACTTCAAATGGATGTTGCAACTCGACACTGGGCATCCATGAGACACAGTGGGTCATCAGCAGTAGCTGAATGGTACAATCAATCCTTGTGGCCCAGCATACTCCCCAACTCTACCATTACTATCAGGTCAGGTGATCAACTGTGTTTCAGTGGAGAGTGCAGGAAGGCACCTCAGAACCAGCACTAGACATACCTGAAATGAAACCAGGACTGAAGCTATGAAACGGGGCTATTTGACAGCATAAGGAGCAAGTAATAGACAGAGCTAAGTGATTCCACAATGAACTGATCAGATCTAAACCTTGCAGTCCTGCCACACCTAGACATGAACGATGGTGGATTTAAACTGGGTTAGCATTCTTGACCTTCTCTGGACAATGCCAGCATTAGATATGCCAGCCTTCAGCCAATTTGATTCATGCTATATGATGTTAAGAAATGTTTGAATACAGTGGATATTACAAAGACTATGGACTTTGAGAATATACCAACAATTGTATACCAACCAAAGGTACACAGAAAATGGAACACAGGCTTTGTGCAAGAGATACGATGATTGTAAATAAGAACTTGATTTCATAGAAAACATCAATGACCTGAAATCATTACTTAACACAGTGGAAGAAGTGGTGATCATTAATGATCTCAAAAGGAAATGGGTGGGTGCAAGAGGGGAATAAACCTTGAGGGAACAGGGAAAGGGACTGTTTGTATTGCTCCACAGACAGCAGGTATGGACATGGGCGGGTTCAAATATCCTCCTGTCTGTGCTATTATGACTTTAAATGAAGATTGTCCTGCTACTTCAGTGAGATTTCAACTAGAGGATAGCTATCTCTGTCAATCATCTGTTGTGCCTCTCCATTTATTTCTTTCAAAAATTAAAAAAAAACTCATTCTTAATTTTCAAAAATTAATTCACAGGATGTGAGTGCCTCTGTTATGTCCCATGCGTATTATGTATCCTTGGTTGCCCTGAACAGGGAGGTGCAGGGATGTTTTATT
The DNA here is from genome assembly GCF_021869965.1 of Rhincodon typus. Lineage (NCBI taxonomy): Eukaryota > Metazoa > Chordata > Chondrichthyes > Orectolobiformes > Rhincodontidae > Rhincodon > Rhincodon typus. The sequence goes on along the minus strand of NC_063337.1, from coordinate 100,882,979 downwards.
TTAAAGGCTACAGGTATAGTATATCCATACAATCAAGTAATGACTTACTAAGAAACTTCGAGGCAGATGAGAATTCATCATATTGGCATGGAACTACACTGACACATAGGCCAGATTGAATAAAGCTTTCTTCCCTAATGGCCATTTTTGTGTATTTGGTCTTTTGCGGCAACTTGACATCTTTTACTAATATCAGCATTTTATGAAAAAATGAATTCAAACCATCATGGAAGTAGTTGACCATATATTTGTTGGATTTGATCTAGGCTTCTGGATGATTAGTCCACTAACATAACCATCTAGACTGCACATTTTTTTTTTCAGTCAAGCATTCAAATTTCTCCTTAACCTTTCCTGTTATAGCTCTGTAACCTATTTCCCCTCTGTCAATGTCCTTAAGATACTTAACTGTGTGAAGTATGTTATACAAAATATTGTAGGAGCAAATTACTGCAGACGCTGGAATCTGTATGAAAACAAAAAATGCCAGAGATCACAACAGGTCAGGTCATATCCGTGGAGAGAAATCAAGCTAATGTTTCGAGTCTAGAATCAAAACGTTAGCTTGCTTCTTCTCCATGGATGCTGCCTGACCCACTGTGATCTCTAGCATTTTTCATACAAAACACAATTTTTATATTCAAAATCAAAATAACTGTGAATGCAGTAAATCACAAACAAAAACAGAAGTTGGTGGAAAAGCTCAGCAGCTCTGGCAGCATCTGTAAAGAAAAATCAGAGGTAATGTTTTGGATCCGTCACCCTTCCTCTGTTATATTACAGAACAAAATGAAGTTATGTGGCAGTACAAGGCTTGCTATGAAAGATTTCAATTCAAATTCTGCTGAAATAGAATGTAAAATTGGAAATGATAATGAGATAATTTGCTAGATTTAAAAAATGAAGAGATTCCTTATAAAATCCACTCAGTTTATTAATTCCCTTCAGGGAAGAGATCCTGCCATTTACCCAATCCTGACTGCATGCTACTGCAGTGGCACACTCTATGATCAATTCTTAATGTCAGTCAAAGACCTGAGCAAGTTACTTAGTTGTAAAAACTATATATGAAAAGGCCCCATCACCAGCTTGTGGGAACCAGAGTTGAACAATAAACATGACCCATCCGTATTACGTGTATCCTGAATATAGATGGAAAAAATATAGAAAGTAGTGAGGAAATGGTTGAAAGAGTTTGCATTAAACAATAGTCATAAATCAACATGTACTTAGCGGTTGTTCAAATGCAGTGTCAGTGATGATATTTTACATCACCAGCATTATATCCTTACTTTTAATGAATACAATGACAGTCTCAAAAGGCACCATCACTCAGCAATACCCTCTTAGCAATCAAGAATGTTAAAATCCAATGCAGCTCACAAACTTTCACACTCCTTTTCTGCTCAGTTGTTCTACTGTATATAGACAGTTCTTTTTCTGTTGGCATCCACATATAGATTAGTAGAATTGAAATCAAAAAATTTGAAACACTCAGCAGGTTAGGCAGCATCACTGGAAAGAGTACATAGTTATCAGTGTAAGTACTGAGGATTAGTGGAGAATTGTTTTCCCTGAACTTATTTGTTTATTCTTGCTCATACCTCTATACCAGAATGATTCCACCATCATGGGAGCAAAAATAATCTAAGGAGGATGTAATATGCATCATGTTTGAGGACATATTTAATGGGCCTTCTTAACTGTACAAGCAGTGCTTAATCTTAAATATACTTGAGGCTTTGTAGAGATGGGAGGGTTGGAAGGGTGATAGGAACTGTAAGAAATCAGAAGTGCATAACTATTTGTGGAAAGGTTCGAAATACCTCGGTGAATTTTTATTCCCAAGACAATTTTTATTCCCAAGGCTTTCTGCCTGACTAATTTAACATTTTGCTTTGATCAGCATTTCCTATTTCATCCCAAATACAATGGCTATATGGGATATTTCCTGAACGTGGCAATCAACCTCTGCCGAATTTTGTATTTCTTGGCAAATACTTGGGAGGAAAGGTTAAATATGGGGCACTCTTATCATTGATAAAATTTAATCCATTCCTGGGGATTGCTTGCAATATTTATTCTTTGAATGATCCACCTCAAACAGCCCGCATGAATAAAGTGGAGCATGAGATGCCAACCATGGGCAAGTGTTAAACAGATCACATTGTTCTCAAAAGCAATATATTTACGTTGGGAGCACTTTCTGCCTGTGGCTTCCTCTAAACTCATCGACTGATTACACATTATTGTTTTGGATACTCAGCCACAAAAATCTATATTTGTCCCATCTGTAATATTAATCAGTTTAAAACTCACTCTATTACCCTCAGGGTTTGTTCTCCAACACTAGCTGCTAAAATGCTTTTGTTGCATGTTTTACAGTTCAACTCTCCTCACTATCAATGCATTATTGGTCCATATATCTTAACGATCAATATGATAAGCACAGTGGTTGAAGGATTGAACTTCTCAGTTAAAACATTTAATTAGTTAATCATTTATTTCTATTTATCAATGTTGCATGTTTAATGATTTTAATATCTTTATATATAACCCCAGTGATTGTTTCCAATAAATCAAATAAACTGAGTTTCACAGTAATAAAGATGACCATTACTGATATTTATTTCCCCATCATTTGTTTCAAACATTCAATTTTTTTTCATGAATACGAGGTGCCAGGGATTAAAAAAGTATGGAAAATTGCTGTGATGGTGGTCTGGACTTTAAAAATAATTTGGGAAATAAGGAACATGGTAACAATGATGGAAGATTACTGTAAGCTTTTTTTGCAGGTGAAAGGATCTCTGTCTCTGCAATGTAGCGTTTGCAGACGGAGAGAAACAAATGTTTGGGTTCAGAAATCCAACATCGGAAGCATTCCTGAATCCTGGCCCCATACTGGGAGTTGTTTTAGCCCACGACTTTGCTCAAGGTCAGCAGATAATTGTTGGTGGCTGATTCATGATGGTGGGTGTAGGATAAAGATTAGCTTCTTAAAGTGCAGCCCTGATTTAAAGGCTCTATGGCAGTCATCGTAGTGAAAGGTCTTTTATTATTGTGGTGGTTGACTGAAGTCACCAGAGAGACAGAGATCTGCCAGATGAGGTGGCACTTGCGATCATGTTGGAGTCAGTACATGAGATATGAGTTGTCTTGTTCCCATAGGTGGCAGGAGAAGGTCATTCAACTCAGCTAAGAACGCCTGGCTGGGAAAACGTCAGTAACTGTAATGTGGTTCAAGGATTTATGTGTAGTGGTGTACAATGTTCAATAGCCGACTTCGCTTTGGCAAAATGAGAGCAATGTGATACACAATCAGGTCTGCAGCTTGCAGCATACATGAGCTGAGGCTGCATGGCTCTTCTGAACATGGAAAAGACATGTGGTAATTTCTGAGCTGGCAGCAAGACTGTAAAGAGCTGGCAGCACTAAGATGTGTTGCTTCTTACTTTAATGTGCCATTGACATTGGTGAATGAGCCCGACATTGCCTTCTCTCACTCTGTCTAGTGTCCCTGCAGGAGAAGAAGTTAGTTGTGGAGAGGAAGCATCTTATTTGACTAGCAGCATCACAGGAGACATAGGGGGTAGGGATTGGAGGGATAAGGGCTGGAGGGAGGGAGAGTGGCCTTTCATGAAACTAAACCAGCACAGGCAGTACCATCACGTTGTTGAGTATTACCCTTCACAGTGCAGATTCACTCACACTGATAGATTCACATGTATATTGAGGTCGGATAGCGCTGCACTAGTAAGCTGGAGGAGGTGAGTGAGAGATAAAGTGTAGGTAGCGTCTATAGGTATGATCCTGAAAAAGCACAGTTGGTCAGACAGCACCTGAGGAGCAGGTAAGTCAATGTTTTGGTTTCAAGCAAGGTGGTTCTACTTTGATCAGCAGCTCTCTTGATCGGCACCACATTCACTCCCTCCATCACTGATGCACAGTAGCAACAGTGTGTACCATCTACAAGATAGATGCACTGTAGAATTTCCCCAAGTGTACAATTCTCCCAAAGCATTGCAGGGTCATTCCCTGAGTATGGGGAAGTGAGCACATAAGCTCTACCATTGAGAGAGTGGCCAGTCTCATGGAGAGGGACACATGACAGTACTATGAGTGGATACAGGAACAGTGCACTGAAATACACAGAATGCATATCACACTCTGTAGGAATGTATGTAAGTTGTGCCCCAGCAAACAGTGCCCTTCAGTGATCCAGTGTGCCTTTAAAGAATTAAAGCTGTCAATGAGGCAGATGAATGTGTCAACCACATAGATTGCATTCATCATCATCATAATCATCAGGTTCCAGCTTTGGGTTGATTAGTAGCAAGTAACATTCATACCACACAAGTGCCAGGTGATGACCATTTCCAACAAGAGAAAAAAATCTAGTCATTGTCCCTTGACATTGAATGGCATTTCCATCACTGAATCCCCTGTTATCATCATCCTGGGGATTACCATTGATCAGAAATTAACTGGACTAGCCTTATAAATACTATGGTGACGAGCAGGAATCCCGAGACTCAGAATCCTGCAGTGAGCAACTTACCTCCTGACTCCCATCTACTAAGGCATAAGTCAGGACTGTGATGGAATACTCCCCACTTGCCTGGATGGATGCAGCTCCAACAACACTCAAGACGCTTGACACCATCCAGGACAAACCAGCATGATTAGTTGGTACCACACCCATAATTCTCCATTCCCTTCATCACCAATGTTCTGGAGCAGCATAGTGTACCATCTACATCATGCTCTGTGGTATTCAGCAAGGCTTCTTAGATAACACTGGTCAAACCCATGTCCACTACTATCTAGAAAGCCAAGGCAGCTGAAATATGGGAACACCACCACATGCAAGTTCTTTTCCAAACTTCTTAGTATCTTGACTTGGAAGTGTATCATTATTCCTGGTGTTGCTAGGTAAGACCCTGAAACTCCCTCATTAGCAGCATTGTGGGTCTACCTACAGCAAATAGACTGCAATGGTTCAAGAAAGCATCTCAACACCACCTTCTCAAGAGCAGTTAGGGATGGGCAGTAAATGCTGATGAATCTGGTGACACCCGGATCCCATGAATGAACAAAAAAGTGAGGCATCTTTGACCTTTTGACTTGAGGACTGTATATGCAGCTGAGCTCAGTGATGTCTCTGCATTGATGGCAATGTAGCTGCCTCTGGAAGTGCCCCACTCTTACCCTCCATACATGAAGCTCTTGTGATCATGGTCCAGCTAAAATTTGAATGAGGGGAAGATCTTGCTGCTGTTGAGTCGCACTGATCTTTTACTTAGAGCTTTGATAGACACATTGGTGCAATTGATGATACCATGCAAATCTTGGAATCCAATAATAGAGGTAATCCTACTGCCCTTTGTGTCCACAAAGTCTCATCCAATTGAAAATGTTATGTACTTCCCAGCTTTCACAAATAGGCCATCAGAGACATGCTGCTAGAGAGATGCCATCACGTCTTGCAGCTGTCCCTGGGAATAAGCCAGAAGTGAAGAAGTTAATTAACACAGTGACATGAACAACTATTGTCAGGGCATGTGCTATGAGATCTTCATTAATGAGAGGACAATATTTATCATTCACCCAGGTAGATGCTGTTTCCTTGGAGCACCGATTCTCTCATGTGCCCAGACAGTTTCTTTGTGACAGTACACTCCATGCCAGGATAATGACATTTATTATCTTCCTGTTCCTTGTTTCTTTTCCCTCTTCATATCCAGGCTCTGCTCTGCCCCTGAGGATGTTAATCCTTATCACTATTTGTCGCTGTCTCCGAATGTCTCAATCCCATGTTCAGCAGTTACCTTGATTACGTTCAACTGCATTCATAATGATGACTGGGTAACCTTTTGAGTCATTCAACCATCCTGGCTGTGTTGGCTCTTTGATGGAGCTATCCAATTAGACACATTCCATGCTCTTTCCTCATAGCCTTGGTTTTGCTTTTCATGAATTCCTTTTTGAAACTTACCATTGAATTTGCTGGCTTCACTTTACTTACTGAGCAGAGAAGGTTATAACAACTCACTGTCAATTATCAAATTCCATATCTCCTGGTTATTGATGGTCCTGCCAGTAGAAAGAATTTCCCTTCTCTACTCTTGTAAGACCACTCAGAACTTTGAACACCCCTATTAAATCTTCCCTCAAAACTATTTTGTTTCAAAGTGAGTTCCATGCTTTTGACTGAGAGACAATGAAGATTCGTTCCATCCTGTAGAATACAATATTTGATATTATTTATAATTATGCTATAGACATGTGAGCAAATTAGTAGATATTCGAATAGGAGGAATTTTTTTTACGATCTTGCCTGCTGTTAGGTGTAATCTTAATAGAATAAGAAAAGGACGAAGTAAGTATTTTCAATTTGCCCTATGAAATGCTATAAACTTTCTCCACAAGGTACTCATTCTTTCAGATGGTTCTATGGATGTAGAAAAATTAATTGGACATAATCCAAGTACTGTGATGAGTAGTGAGCATGATTTTGTAATCTTGAAATATGAAGGCAAAACAGAACCCTCCATCCAAGTAAAAATTAAGAATCCGTTCCGCCTTAAAAATGATTCCCCATAAAACCTTTTAAAATATGAATGATCACAATCACAAAGGTGCGAAAAATTGCGCCCTTAAAAGAATAAAATGGAAACTGCTTGCTCGCTAATATGAATTTTTATATTTTAATATTACTTTAGCTGTTACCTCATGAATGACAGAAGATTATCTCTGGCATCTTATCCATATTGAAGCTGAGAGATATATTACAATTTTGTATTTTATAATGCCTGTTAAATCGAGTCTGAGGGGAAAAAAAAATTACATATAGCTGATGTTCATTGGAAAAAGTTAATGAAATTTTGCCAGAGCTTCATCTTATTATGTTGCTAAATTCTCAATTTCACTCAGTTGAGGCACAGCACAGAGCAATTGTCTGATCTTGCCACTAGGGCATTTTGGGCCAGAATATGACAAGTTTTATTGCCAAGTGGTTATGTTCTTTTATACCAGAGAAGCTTTGATTACAGTGCATTTATTAAAGATGGTTAGACTTTTTTTTCTTGGAATAACAGTTCTTAAATGCAACCACAACACACAGACTTGCATACACGCGCACACGCACACGCACGCACACGCACGCACACACACACATGCACACACACACACACAGACGTGCATACACACACATGCACACACACAGACGTGCATACGTGCACACATGCATACACGCACACATGCATACACACGCGCGCACACACACACACACACACACACAATACCCTTCTAAGTGTGTGGCAAACAATTTGTTTCTGTGATGCTTCAATAAGTATATTGACTGCAGATATGGCACGTAGCCACAGAGAACAGGGAGGTTAACAGTTGTGCTGTGTCGTTAACTCACTGGTGAGTAATTTTGAGAGTGTATTAGTTAGCCTCAGCAACTGCCCAGAGAAAGAAAATAAACACCTAAAGAAATTGTGTTCTCCAGTGACACCTGCCAGACAATATGTTTGCATGGGTGTTGGATGAGGACAGCAATGGATATCATCATCTCCAAGGCTGAAGAGTCTAGCAAGGTTCAAAGTCTAGGTTTGGATGCTCACAATGGATAAATATAGTTAGGGAAGTTGCTGGAGCTCATTGAGTCATATCTCGACTGAAGAAGAAATGGGATGTAAGGTTTTGTGTACAGTAACCTCAATCCGAAGTTTTGAACGTAAGACACAACAGACTCATAGCTGTTTGGATTGAGACAGTGATTTTCTGTTTGTGTATATCTGCTCATGATAATATTTTACTGCAGTTGTCTTCAGCAGCAGCTATTACATTTTTTTAAAGTAGTGTTATTATTCTCAATAAAACTGGATTATTATTTGGTATTTAATTCAAAGTACAATTCCCTATTATAATGCCTTGCTTATAACATACAATGGATAATATTTAGCTTTAGTTGAAATTGATGCTCACTTTGTTGCACAATCACAACTATTTTATCTTGCCAGATGAATGTTTGTAGCAATTAGTATAACAAAGTTTGCTGCAGATTAGTTGTGTGTCAACAGTACTGTACAGAATGTGCTCTGATATGGGTTTGATGCATAGCTTGAATTGTTGGATTGACCATAACTTAACTCATGTACTAAATGATGAAATGAAATTCATCATATATTTCCCAACTTTGCCGGACAAAACAACAGGAGAAATATTCAAGTGGTTGGCGAATTGGCATTTTATTTCTTTAGAATGAAGAATGTCAAGTTGCACATTTTACGTATTGGTTTATAAAGCATGCCAGTCTCCTGGTTCAGTCATCTAGCACCTCATGGTCCATGCTTAAGCTTCATTCCCCATGCTTGCCAGGGCCATTACAGTCCTGTGAAAACGCCACACTTCATTTTCCCAATGGCTCATAGTGAATTATGTTCTTCAAGCTCTGAGGCAAGATGTATCTCTGAAATCTCGGAACATACAGGGGAAATGTTACCAAGGAAAATACAAAACTAAGGCTTCACTGAATATCTTTTAGCTCACCAAGTATATGCAAATTTTCACAGTTAGTTCAAGATTTGGGCGGCTGAGCGACTCAGGAGTTAGCACTGCTGCCTCACAGCGCCAGGGAACCAGGTTCGATTCCACCCTCAGATGACTGTGTGGAGTTTGCACATTCTCCCCCTGTCTGCGTGAGTTTCCTTTAGGTACTCCAGTTTCCTCCCATAGTCCAAAGATGTGCAGGCTAGGTGAATTGGTCATGCGAAATTGCCCATAGTATCCAGGGATGTGCAGGCGAGCCATGGGAACTGTGGGGTTACAAGGATTGGGTAAAGGTGTGGGTGGGGTGCTCTTCAGAGGGTCAGTGTGGACTTGATGGGCCAATGGCCTGCTTCCACATTGCAGGGATTCTGTGTGCCACAGCCAAGCTGCTCAATCAGTCAGCTTGACAAGTGCTGCAATCTGCAGGTGACTTGCAATATCAGTTATATGCTACATGTACAGATTCATTGGGTAAAAGACATGTCCTCCGAGTCCTGACCCCATCTCAAATGATTGGATTGATATGAAGTCTGATGCAAGATGTCGTCAGCTGAAAACCTTTCTCTCTCGGAAATAGATCTTTTGCAAATATGACCCATGACAACATTCATGGTGTCAATGGTTGTATGTTTGCTGTACAATGTACTGCAGTTGTATTTCTTTAGTTCAATGATACTTGACATACCAGTTAAAATTACACGATGGTGAACAATCACAGAATATTAGCTAACAGTGTGCCGTGTCACTGGAGCCAAAATTTAAAATGAAACTGAAAAAAGTACATCTATATCTACAATATCAATGATGTGGAGGTGCCAGTGTTGGACTGGGGTGGACAAGGTCAGAAGTCACATGACACCAGATTATAGTTGAACAGGTTTTTTTTTGAAATCACAAGCTTTTGGAGCACTGCTCCTTCGTCAAGTGACAACTTACTGACGAAGGAACAGCGCTCCGAAAGCTTGTGATATCAAATAAATCTGTAGGACTATAACATCAATATGTGTGTACATACCTATGTGTATGTATATATTTCTCTTTTTCGACCTTTGCACACATTGATCTCTTATTTTTAAGAAAGCAAATCTTTCTTGAGGTTTCACCATTTATGAACTGCTTCTTTATCACTGAATAAGTTTCTGCTGTGTTGTCACTGCTGGATATCTGTTACTCATGTATTAAACCAAAATTGGTTGGTTAGGGTGGAACAGAAGTTGCTAAATATTTCCCAGCATTTGTGTTATTTAATAATCTCAGAAATAATAATCTCCCAGCCAGTGAATCATTTCCTTTACAATTTGATGAGTCCAGTGCTAATTTTATAACACTTTTTTTGCTTTTTGCTTTTAAAAAGTTTTCATTTTTATGTTGTGAGTAATCACACTCAGTTAAATGTATGGCATGCAGAGTTTTGGTGATACCTGGTGAAGTGAGTTTGGGGGAAATTTATGTTATTTTAAAATGTCGTAAGGTTTCTGTTATCTTTAATTAATTACATGAACAAACAATCCATTATTTAATTACTGTAATGATTCATTTATGATTTTAAACCTTACAACAATGCATTCAGATTGAATTTTCAAAATGTACCTTAAGGTTGCTGTATTCTATGTAATTAACGAGCGAACAATTTGATTAGTTTTATTGGTTTTGAATTATAACATTGACCAAAGATAGCCTGCATTGTCCTTGTAAAGAAATGCTGGTGACTTTTTTATATGCATCAATTTAAGACATTACTTTGATAATTAAACAATTTTCTGTTGACTGCACTACATTGAGACCTCTCCAGACAAGAAATCATACAGATTAGATATAGTCAATACAACAACAATTTTGCTCACTGTCCAAAAATTAGCTACAGCAGGACTAGAGTGGGAGCTATCTTAACTGTTAAGTCTCACATTGCCTATCATTAGGGCTATTCATAATGAGGTGCATGCCACTACTACTGAAACACCATTTTTATTTTTTAACCTCCAGACTCAACTATTCCATTGCTCTGTCAGCTGGCTGCCTTCGAATCTTCCATCATTTTAAACAAATCTCTGCTCCCCAAATCTGCATTTTCAAATTAGCATTGCTTCCCAATCCACCAATGCCTTGATTTGAAAATTACCAACCTCATGATCAGATGCCTCTTAATCTTTGCCCCTCTAAGTCTCTATAACTGCCAGCCACACAACCTTTTGAGAACTCTACTTTTGGAACCCTCCAAAGTCTTCACCCCTTTACTGGGGGTTTAGCTGAGCATGGGGTGGATAATGAATGCCAATACTTCAAGCTATCACGCTCATGAGTTAAGAGTTGACTTCCTGTGGTATCTGTGAAATGTCTTGGAAAGAACTGCCGCAGTCAAGAAATTGGCTACTTGTTACACAATTGAAACAACACCAACTTCTTCTTTCCTTATCTTGCAACAACATTTTGTGGTACTTTAGAATGGTGGGAGGACATCATGAGATCATTCTCTGAATAGCCTTCTTCCATGAAATAGCTCTGAGTTCAACATGCAATTGGTGACACAGTTTGAAAATAAATTTATTTCAAGACATGGTAAACTCTACAAAATTATTTCACTTTGCATGCAGTAACTGAAGGTGACTCACAAGTATAATTGAAACTTTATCATTATGACACACATGTACTACTCCTTACCCAACTGTAGATTTAACTTGATCACGTACCCTGATCAAATTCAACTACAAACTAGTGACCATAACAATGATAAAAAGACAGCATGGATTTACACAGCACTATTCAAGTATTGAAGTAATAGTAAAGCTTCAGGAGATCATTTTAGAACTCCTAACATAATAAAACACCACAACAGGTTACAGGAGTTATAAAGCAAAATTTGATGCTGAGCCACATCATAAGAAAAGTTCAGTCAAAGGGGCAGGCTTTAAGGAGGGTCTTAAAGGAGGGAAGAGAAATAGACAGAGACATTTATGAAGGGAATTTCTAAGCTTAGAATTTTGGCAGCTAAATGCATAATCACTAATGGTCCAGTGTTTAAAATCATAAATGCACAAGAAGCCAAAATTAGGGAAGTACAGATATTTTAGAGTCATAGAGGTGAACAACACGGAAACAAATCCTTCAGTCCAACTGGTCCATGCTGACCAGATATCCTATATTAATCTAATCCCATTTGCCAGCATTTGGCCAATATCCCCCTAACTGCTTCCTATTCATAAACCTATCCAGATGCCTTTGTACCAGCCTGCACCACTTCATACATGTTCCATACACACATCACCATCTGCGTGAAAAGTTGCCCCTTAAGTCCCTTTTAAATCTTTCTCCTCTCACCTTAAATCTCTGCCCTCTCGTTCTGGACACCACCACCCTGGGGAAAAAATTTTGGCTATTCACCTGATCCATGCCCCTCATGATTTTATAAACATCTATAAGGTCACCCCCTCAGCCTCCGATGCTCCAGGGAAAATAGCCCCAGTCTATTCAGCCTCTGTCTATAGCTCAAACCCTCCAATCCTGGCAACATCCTTGTAAATCTTTTCTGAACACTTTCAAGTTCTACAACATCCTTCCTATAGCAGGAGACCAGAATTGCACACAATATTCCAAAAGAGGCCTCACCAATGTCCTGTACAACTGCAACATGACCTCTCAACTCCTTTACTCAATGCACTGACCAATAAAGGCAAGCATACCAAATGCCTTCTTGAGTATCCTATCTACCTGTGACTCCACTGTCAAGGAACTCTGAACCCGCACTCCAAGGTCTTTTTGTTCAGTAACCACTTGCCAAGACCTTACTATTAAGCGTGTAAGTCCTGCCCTGATTTGTCTTTCCAAAATGCAGCACCTCACATTTATCCTAATTAAACTCCATCTGCCACTTCTCACCCCATTGGCCCATTTGATCAAGATCCCGTTGTACTCTGAGATAACCTTCTTGGCTGTTCACTATACCATCAATTTTAGTGTTATCTGCAAACTTACTAACCATACCTCCTATGTTCACATCCAAATCATTTATATAAATGATGAAAAGCAGTGGACCCAGCACCGATCCTTGTGGTACACCATTGGGTCACAGCCTTCCAGTCTGAAAAGCAACTCTCCACCAACACCCTCTGTCTTCTACCTTCCAGCCAATTCTGTATCCAAATGGCTAGTTCTCCCTGTTAGACCACGTGTTCTAACCTTGCTAACCAGTCTACATGAGGAACCTTGTTGAACGCCTTACTGAAGTCTATTTTGATCACTTCCATTGTTCTGCCTTCAACAATCCTTTTCATTACTTCTTCAAAAAAGAGAGTTATAAGGCAAAAGGAGGTTAGAATGACTGGTTAGAGTGATAGCATGAAGGGATTTGAAAACAGGATGGAGATTTTGAAATGGAAATGTTCCCAAATAGATGATAATATAAATCAGTGAGCACAGAGATAATGAGTGAATGAGATATTGTTCAGATAAGGACAGCAGACATTTGGGTGAGCTTGTGGAAAATCTAAATATAGACATACTAAAAGCATGGATTATTGTTTTGTCAACGTATGAGCTAAGGGGGTGCCAATGGAGGAGATGGCCGAGAATTAGGCGGACCTCGTAATGGTGCAAACATGGGTTTGGACGTTCATCTTTGGGGTGAAGAAGAAGCCAAGGCTATTAACAGTCTGAAACATAAACAGAAACTGCTGGAGAAATTCTGCAGATCTCTATGGAGAGAAAACAGAGTAAGTGTTTCTGAAGAAAGGTCACTGGACTTGAAACGTTCACTCTGCTTTCTCTCCACAGATGCTGCCAGATCTGCTGAGTTTCTCCAGTACTTTCTATCACTTTTGTTTCAGATGTCCAGCATCCACAATTCTTTGTTTAATTTTACTGTGAACAATCTGGTTTGGTTTCAGGTATTTGCCAAGGAGAGGGATAGACTAGGTGACCTGCGAGTGGTTTCTGGGGACAGAAGGCAATTTAATGGCTGGAAAGCAGGTGGAAACTTTATTGCAGATAACAAGCTGTAGAGCTGGATGAACGCAGCAGGCCAAGCAGCATCATAGGAGC